>NW_026712172.1:8672892-9065392 GCF_030504385.1 Musca domestica | reverse complement strand
AATAAATACTCACACAAACAAACATATTTATATTCGTATGTATACACATATATTGGAAATTGATGTCCATTCCACAAACAGCTGCACCATGACTACGTTTTATTGTAGCAAAATTTGTATTACTTTCAGATTTGCTACAACAGTTATTGAGTCTTAGCCAGAGCACCACTGGCAGCCTGGCTGGCTGGCTGGCCGGCCAAGGTATGGCTTATGAGATCGTAAAAATCCTACAATTTAATAAACAGTCTCTGTGGTCAGAGATGCGGTAGATAAGATGAAGAACAAGAAACACAAAATGAAATCGCATTAACCGAGGTTAAAGGGACCAAAGGGATTGACTGACAGAGAATATGTTAGGCAAAGGAATAATATTGCAAGGAGTGCCACGATGTAGAGAGTACCTGGATAATGTTTTAACAAAGAACAGAAAATGCTGACTGTTGCCATACCAAAGTCCTTTGGGAAATTTAACTTTGAGTACTGAAAGAAATATCAATGGAAACTAGAAAAATATGGGTGTGCATTGAATAAAATGTATAAAAGAAAAATATTTTCTTTCTATTTAATATTTTTAATAATATTTAAAGTTCGGGGTCATTGTGATGGAAATGGGATTTTGTAAATAATAAGGATGTGGGATCTGAAATCCATTTCGAAAGATACTACTCTACAAAACCCTTGATATCTCAAAGAAATTTTAATTTCTCGAATTTGGAAAAATAATTGAAATTATAATCAAGTTTTGTGGGTATAATCGGAAGTGGCTCAGAGGGCTCATCCAAAAATATTAGAATATATAACACTCTGCGTCAAAATGCTATATTATACCCTCCACCATACTATGGAGGGTATGTTCATTTTGTCTTTCCGTTTGTAACTCATCGAAATAATGATCTTAGACCCAAGAAAGTATAAATATTCTTGATCAGAGTAAAATTCTAAGACGATTTAGCCATGTCCGCCTGTCTGTCCGTCTGTCTGTCTGTCTGTCTGTCCGTCTGTCTGTCCGTCTGTCTGTCTGTCCGTCTGTTGTAATCTCGCTATCTTTCGAACGAATTGAGATAGAAAAAATTTGCACACATGTCTATTTTGGAAGTAGGCAGGTTAAGTTCGTAAATGGGCCATGTACGTCCACGACTTCGTATAGCTCCCATATAACGGAACCTCCCGATATTCGGTATTTTGATGATTTTAGCGACATTATTCACCGGAATTGTCTCAAATTTGGTCCTTGAAGTTCGAAATGGATACTACAGCCTGAGACAGAAAATTGTCTGTGCAAGTCCACGTCTTCGTATAGCCCCCATATAACGGTACCTCCCTATACTCGGTATTTTAATGATTTTAGCGACATTATTCACCGTTTAAGTTTCGAATTTGAATCTGATAATGGCTTGTGACAAACAATACCTATGTAGGTGCACGTCGTACAGGCCCTAATATAACGGCAATATTCGGTATTTTTAAAATGTTAACGGAATTTTTGGCGAATGTTATCTTTTTCGAAAATTTTCAAATTCGTTCTAAATGGTGGAGGGTATTTAAAGTTCGGCCCGGCCGAACTTATTGCTTTTTTACTTGTTTTTTAATGACTACGAGAAAAGCTGGAACGTGTATAGGCGTTTTGAAAGTTCACATCGCAATGTAACCTAAATAGAGGGAACCAGTTCCCCGTCTTCCACACTTTTGGAAATTATCACATTAAGATTCCTCGGAATCCGTACATTTTTGGTTTATAGAATCTTCGACAATATTGCAGATAAATATAGGGTGAGAAAAAAAAACTGCAACACAGTCAAACAACATAATTTTTACACTTTTTTAAAATTTTATTGGATGAAAGCAACCAATGTCGGAAATAGCATCAAATTTTAGAATAAGTTTAGATTTGTCCGAATTGGTCACCTTTGGCACGAATTATGGCCAATGAAACCGCCCCACGCTGCCCGAATGTTGCTCTGCGATATTTTGGCCCATTCCCGACGAAGCGCTTGCTTAAGGTGATCGACAATTTGGTATTTTATAGTGCCAACCTTGCTTTCAAAAATACTAAAGACATAATAGTCCAACGGATTGGTATCCGGAGATTTTGTGGCCATTGTGGGCTGGAAATGAAACGAGGCACCTCATTTTGTAACCATTCTTGGGTGGCGCGTGCTGAGTGCGATGGTGCTGAGTCCTATTGGAATGTCCAGGGTCTGCGGCCAACATTTTTACGTGCCCAAGGCTTTTATACACCCTGCAGAATATTTTCACGATAATATTCGGCATTTATTCCGATGCAACGGTCGATTTTATGGCGGCTCACAACGTCACAATTGCCGGCGCTTGAGTTCCGGTGGCCAACCGAAGCTGCACATTTCCAACTGACCTCTTTGGCAAGTAAACACGATCATTTTGTTTGTTTACAAACTGCTGGATAACGAATGTTTTCTCATCGGATAACACCAAATTCGGTAGTTCACCACTTTCGGCCAAGCGAAGCAACTTTTTAGCTCTTTTGAGTCTATTTTCTTTCTCTTGCGGTTTAAGATCTAGCACTTTTTGGAATTTCAATGGCTTTACCCCGAGCTTATTTTTCAATGGAATATTGCGATACGTTCAGCTCACGAGCCATTTTCGGCCACTGCGACGCGGGTTTCGATCACTTGATTGCTTCTTTACTTTTCGCACCATTTCTGCTGATGTTGCTATTTTCTTCCGTCCTCTTCCTTGACGTCGGGCTCCGCAACCAATAACACGGTGACGAGCGATGGTACGAGACACAAAAGATTTATTCACATTTAAATGCTGGAGTGTGGTTTTCCAGTCAAATATAAAGAAATCACACTATCACGCTTAAATTCCATCACGAATAACTTCTTTTCTGGAAAATTCTCACCAATATGCTTTTGTTTGCTTGTAAGCAATATAATGAGCTGTAACTGCAAAATTTTTAACAGCTGTCGGACGAGTGGCTTAAAAATGACAGCAGTCTGAAGTGGGTTGCAGTTTTTTCTTCTCTCCCTGTATTTTTGATCAACACATAATGTGGTGAGAAGATGAAATATATCGAGCCACTCTTTTTCGCACCTTCCAAATGTTTAAATTTTTTTAATTACTAAAAAGCTTATAAATTTCACACATCCCAATATTTCTATTAACACTATATCTGGTGTAAAGATGATAGATATCGGCGTACCTCTTTTGGTATCTCCCCCACCAAGGGCCACAACTTTCAATATTTATATCTCTTATAATTTGCGAAACGATTCAGCGATTCTTTTAAAACTTAGAAGCCTGAGATCTGATGTGAATATTGAATTCATCAGCACACTCCTTCTTGTACAGGGTTGCCCATATTCGACGGACCCATCTGAAATCGCCATAACTTTTGACAGAGATGTCACAACGCTTAGTGACATACCACGTTTGAAGCGTCAGTTCAAGCAGATTTTTACCATGAACCAATACACGCCACGCGAGCACTCTGAAATTTACAAAGTCAATTGTGAAAACTGAACGTGCTTTTAAAACATTAAAAATGTGAGAAGTGCGCCTTCTAAGAACACCATTAAGCGTTTATACGAAAAATTTTCGACTGGTAAGGCTCTTTCTAATCCGAAGAGGCCATATAAAAGTCGACCAAGGCAATCGGCCGAGAATATCGCTGCCGTACGAGCCAGTGTTGAGAGGTCCCCAAGAACATCCCAAAAACGCCGTTCTCAGCAGTTGGGCATGGCTCGGTCCACTTTACAACCGATTATTCGCATTGATTTGCATTTGTTCCTGTACAAAATTCAATTGACGCAAAGAATGTTACCTGCAGACAAGCCTCGTCGATTGGAATGGGCCCAAAGGGCAATATGGGCAACCCTGTACCTTCCCACAAAAGGTTTAAATTTTGATTAATTTTTTGTATAATAATTAATTTTAATTAATTATTTTTAGACGTTGCTCTTGATATCCCCTCGAGCGTCATCGTCTTTTATTTATTGTCTTTGTGCATTTGCTTGTAACATGGAGAAGGAAGCGAGATAGAACCATAGTTACTATTGAGGACCGTCATTGAATCACTGAGTTGTTGTATTATTTGGATAAAGCTACCATGTATATCTTTATCCGTTTTCAGGTTTGTTGTGCACCAAATGGCTAATATGAGCTCAATTGAACTGAATTTTGGCACCAACGGAATTCAGTCTAGAAGCAAATAAATAGAATTTGGTGAAAATCGCTTCAGATATAGCTATAGCTCTCATATATATGTTTGGGGAGGGACTTAACCACCACGAGAATAATATTTGGTATCAGATTAAGCCCAAAAATACGTCTATCAGATTTTATCGAGACCGGATTAGATTTGGATCAGCTCTCATATATATCTGTATCCGATATCAGGTTTATTGTGCACTAAATGGCTAATATCAGCCCAACTGAACTGAATTCGAATAAGTTCATCCTAGAGACATGTACTTCAAATTTGGTGAAAATCGGTTCAGATTTGGGGTGTTAAGTCCCTCACATGCGTAATATGGAGATCGGTTCAGATTTGTATATAGCTTTACAGTACAGTTTACATATCACAGTTATGGGTTGTTATTATTGTATATAATATGTGCCCGAATTGAATAGATTTTTTCACATTCAACCTAATTTTACCATTTGGTGAAACTCGGTCCGGAATATCTATTGCTCCAATAAATATTTTTTAATATAATCCTTATCGAAGTCATATGATCTACTTCACATGAATTCCCAATATAATCTTTTTGTTACGGGAGCTCTACTAAATAGATTTAGTGGTGTAGGGTATAATATAGTCGGCCCCGACCGACTTTTTACATTTCCTACTGGTTTTAATTACCGAGGTATATTTTTCAAGCGAGAGATATATTATCAAGGTGTCCCGAAATTTTGAAATGTTCCCAATTCTAACAAATTTGCTCTAAACCCATACCTTCCCTATCTTCCCTTCAAGGCAGGACCCTATTTTGATATTGTCCCCTTAATTTTTGGAGAGTTTCGCAATGTTTCGTCTGCTAAGGTGCACGTTTTTATAAAACCTTAAGAATAGATCCCTTATCTTCCCTTTTACCTCTTCTGCCTTATCCAAGCTTCACCTTACCAAACTTGCTACTGTTTTTTTCAATTCAAAATATATTTTTCTTAGAAAAGTTCTGTTATTTAACTTTTACCTTAATTGCAGATCAATGTTGCTCCTCTCACTCTCTCTCCTCCTCCTCTTCTCCGCTTCCCCAAATGAAAGTGTGTCTATCGTTATTTCACCTCCCCCACTTCCAAAAATTTAATGGTGGACATTTAAATGTTGTTATCTCTTCCAATTAGAGCAAACGTATTGGCCATTAAAATGAAATTGGCTTCCTGAACACACACACACACACCCTCACCCACACAAACGCAAATGCAAACAAAAGAGAATATTCAAATCAAAACTTCTTTAGCAAAGTGCAAACGAAACAAAAATAAAACTAAAGCAAACCTTAGCGCTTGCTGGCAATTTCGACACGAAAGGAATTGCTAAGCAACTTTGTTCCCAATTTCGTCCAATGTTGCAAAGTTTCCTCTAGCCCCGGCTAGTTAAACAATATCTAATGGCTAAGAAACTACAACTGTTCTATTTTTACAATGGCCAAAAAGTTTTCATAACTCCGTTGTAAGAAATAAGAAAGTCATAAAACATGAAAAGATGTTTGGGATGTTTGGTGGTGGTGACGATGCTACTGCTTCCACTGAAGAAACCTAGCAGCAGATTGCAAGAAATACAAGTTTCAAGGCTTTGCAGTAAAACTGGGAGGGTAAAGCAACATGGCGATCTAATGGGAGAAAAAAAGGATGTATGAATAACAGCTTGTTCGTGCTTGTTTTATCAAAACGAACGAAAATAAATAGAAAAATAAATTGTGTCGTGCATTTTAAGCAGTGAAGAGGAGAAATAGGATTGAATGCTCATTTAAAAATGCATAATTGGCAAGCAAAGAAAAATGAAAATAGAAAAAAAAAATAAGTTTTCTTAAGTCAAGTCAAGTCTTTAAAAATTTTTTTGAATTACTGATCTTAATTTCACTTTCGTTTGCGAAATCAATGGAAGTAGGATCCTCAAGTTAGGATTCTTTAAGAATATTTTCTTCAAGATGTATAGGGTCAAAAACGTGAAATTTCACAGGGACAGCCATAAACTGGGATCGATTAAGGATATTCCCTCAAGACTTCCAAGGACAAAAATTAGGATTTAAAAAAATTATATAAAGCACATTCTGTGGCACAAACGAGAATTACTTAAGAAAATGCTGGCAAGGACTTTCAGGGTCATAAAAAGGTAATCCTTAAGGGTATTTTTTGTTTAAGCTTTATATCTACAAACTAGAATTCTTAAAATATATTTTTGTGGAATTTGTTGGGTTATGGGTAGCGCAACTTAAAAAATTCTTAATGACTTTCTTTAGGATCCTTTTCTCAAGAAATTTCTGAGCCACGAACTGAGATCCTGTGGGAATATTCTCCCAAGAACATTCAAGGCAAAAAAACGAGATTCTTTGAGAATATGTTTTCAAAGGCATTCAGAACCGCAAACAAGCAGGCACTATCTTAGTAATTTTTAGGGCGAAAAGAATGTTTTTTCCAGGACCGAGAAAAGGCATTGTTCTCTCAATGACTTTTTGAGACATAGGTGAGAGTTCTTTAAATACTTTTTATCAAAAAGTTTAAAAGTTTTTCCTTTTGAGTCACAAAAAAGGACTCTTCCAACTTTTAGAGTCACAAAGATGTGATAAAGGATATTTCTCCAAACACTTTTAGAGCCACAAACCAGGATACATTGCGATTACGTTCTCTTCAAAATATTATCTAAAGGACTTTTAAGGTCGTAAGTAATACTCCTAGATAATATTTTTGTAAGAACCACCACAAAAGTTTTCCCAAAGACTTTGGGAATCTTGAAAATTATTTTCTTAACAACTTTTAAGGCAAGAAAATTCGATTATTGAGAAAAAAATTCGGGGACTTTAAGGGACATTAAAGTGGATCCTTAAAGGCTATTGTCTTTAAGGTTTTCAGAATCATTTCTTAAAGATATTTTTAAAAAGCCTGCCAGCACCAGAAACTCGGATTTATTCACAAAATTTTCTCAAGAACTCTTGTGCCACAAACAGGGATTCTTTGAGAATATATTCCACTAGAATTTCAGGAATTTTTTTAAAATTGTTCACAAGGACCAAATACAGAGAATAGATTACTTCATATGCGTTTTCAAAGGCTTTAATGGGATTTCTTTAATTCGCATTAATTCTCTGAGGACCTCAGCAGTGGATTCTTTATGAATATTTCCTTAAACACTCTCAGGGCCTAAATGGCGGATTTTTTAAGCAATTTTTTAAAAGATTTTCAGTACCACATGCCTGAAAATATTTTCCCAAATGTTTTTGAGGTTACAAATGGCAAGTTCTAAAGAATTTTTTAATGATTTTTACAGCCACAAACTCTTTGGGAAAAATTCTCAAGGATTTAAAAACATAGACTGGCATTCCAGGCCTTTCCATACAATAAATGGGGATTCTTTCCGGGCCACATAGGGGATATTTTTCCAAGGACACTCCTTGGCACAAATGAAACGTCCTCATAATTTTTTCTGAGGAACTACAGGGCCACAAAATAGCTAAAAACTGATCTGTTAAAAGATAACTTGTTGAAGAAATATAAGAAATATAAAAATATAAGTACTTTTTTTGAGAAAGTTTGCCGCAAGAATATTTTCATTCAGAACCATATTCAGGTAATCTGTGAAGGCAATTTCTTAGCAATTTTTGGGACGACAAGCTGGTTATTCTAGGACCGCAAAAGACATTGTTTCTGAAATGTTTTCTCTATGACTTTTGAAGACGCATATGTTAGTTCTTTTCTCAAAATATTGAAGGGCCTTCAGAGACACAAAGAGGGATTCTTCAAAATTCACAAACATGAATTTATTTAAAAAAAATTCTGAAGGACTCTTGTGCTACAAACAGGGATTCCTTGAGAATAAATTACTTTAGAATTTCCGGAACACAATCCGGGATCCTTTAAAAAATTGTTCACAAGGACTTTTTTTAGAATACTTCAAATGGGTTTGCGAAGACTCAATTGGCTTTTCTTTAATTCTTATTATTTGTGTGACGACCACAAACTTGGATTCTTTATGAATATTTCCTTGAACACTCTCAACACCTCAAACGTGGATTCTTTAAGAAAATTTTCTAAGCAATTTCAGTACCCAAGGAAATCTTTTAAAGGACTTTTTTTGGTAAAAAAGACGGAATTCTTTAAATTAAAAATCTTAAGAACTTCCATGACATTCAACCAAAATTTTAAAAATTCTAATACTCTCTCTCTCTCCGAACCCTCTTAGATTTTTCTTTACATGTATTTATAACATCACCACCAAATTCATGTTGGGAATTCAAGATGCTCCACATTTAAATCTCCTACTCACAAATTAAGCCGCCATAATTGTTGGTATGTTTTTTAATGCGTAAATAAATTCCGTAATTAATTAGCTGCTGTGAAATTTCGTTTTCACCTTGAGACACATGCGTATAATTAATTTTAATATGTGGCAATGCATTAAATATTAATCATGCGCCTTTTGGTTTGTTGTTGGTGATTATTATTTGAATTCAAATTAGCAGCGGCCGGAGAGGAATGATAACCATATTTGTTAGCGGTTAACTTTGCAGACGTTAAATTTGTATAAATTAAATATTAATTGTGTGTCGGTGTAAATGTTGCGCGAACAAATGTTAAAACGTCACATGAAGGCATAAATTTGTTAATAAATGATTTTTTAAGAGTTATGACCCGTATATGTATACAGTGGAGCTCAGAAGTGGGGAAAGATTATTTGTCATTTTTTGAAGGTTTATTAGTCGCAAAAAAACTCCTGCTAAGTTAAATTTAAATTATTGACATAAAACTCCAAAGTCCCAGGAATGTAATCAGAATTATGACACTCAAAGTTTCATTGCCCTTCCTTCCTTCCACTTTTGTACATTACTGTACATTTGTTGTTTTTTATTAAGCCATAATTGTAATGAGTTTCCTTGTATAATCAATCATGAGTGGTAAATATTTACAGTAACAAATATATATGGAAATTGCTTTTATTAATCTCCGTGTTCTGTTTGATATCCACTTGGCTCAATTGATTGTTAATTATAATTTTATCTTTACAAAATATTTACCGACATTATTTAAAAAAATCGTAAAACAAATAAATTGTTTTCATAACAATGCATTTATAATGTCATTTCAATATTCGCCGGGAAATAAATATAAATTATCTGTTGAATGTATATATGTCAGGTTCAATAATGTAAATATAAGAATTGCAATTTTAGTTGCATTTTAAAAAAATTATGTGGTAAAATGTTAATTATTTACATTAGGAAAAATTTTGGCCTGCATATCTTGCTAGAATGTGTCACTTTACTCGGAGACTCCTAGTTTAATGTCCCAGAAAATTACCTCTAAATAGCCCTAATTATTTTAATTTACTTTGAAGAAATGATATAGTCATATGTATAGGGAGAGATAAAAAAAACTGCAACAAAGTCAAACGCCATATTTTTTAAATTCTTCTTTTTTAAATTTTATTGAATAAAAGCAAAAAATGTCGGAAATAGCATCAAATTTTGGGATAAGTTTGTTTTGTAGATTTGTTCGAATTTGTCACCTTTGACACGAATAATGGCCTTCAAACGGCCAATGAAACCGTCACATGCTGCCCGAATGTTGCCATGCGGTATTCTATCATTCCCGGCGAAGCGCTTGGTTGAGGTGATCGACATTTCCATATAATTTTTTAGTGCCAACCTTGCTTTCCAAAATACTCCAGACACAATAGTCCAACGGATTGGTATACGGAGATTTTGGTGGCCATTGTGCGCTGGAAATGAAGCGAGGAACCTCATCTTGTAACCATTCATGGTTGGTGTGTGCTGAGTGCGATGGTGCTGAGTCCTGTTAGAATGTCCAAGGTCTGCGGCCAAAATGTTTGCGTGCCCAAGGCTTTAACACACCCTCCAGAATATTTTCGCGATAATATTCGCATTTATTCTGGTGCAACGGACGATTAATACGAGCGGAGACCAACCATCGGCTGTTATGGCGGCCCACACCATTACCATTGCCGACTCTTGAGTCCTGGTGGCCAACCAAGGTGCACATTTTCGGCTGACCTCTTTGGCAAGTAAATACGATCGTTTTGTTTGTTTACAAACTGCTGGACAACGAATGTTTTCTCATCGGAGAAAACCAAATTCGGCAGCTCACCACTTTCGTCCAAGCGAAGCAACTCTTTAGCTCTTTTGAGTCTATTTTCTTTCTGTTGCGGTGTCAGTTCTTGCACTTTTTGGAATTTTAATGGTTTTGCCCCGATCTAACTTTTTAATATTTGCCGAATGGAATATTGCGATATGTTCTGCTCACGAGCCATTTTTCGGTCATTGTGACGCGGGTTTTAGATCAAGTTGCTTCTTTACTTTTCGAACCACTTTCGGCTAAGTGAAGCAACTTTTTAGCTTATTTGAGTTTATTTCCTTTCTGTTGCGGTGTAAATTCTTGCACCTTTTGGAATTTCAATGGTTTTACCCCCCAAGCTCATTTCAACCTTTGCCGAAAGGAATATTGGGACATGTTCAGCTCACGAGCCATTTTTCGGCCACTGCGACCGAAACGGGGTTTCGATCAAGTCGCTTCTTTACTTTTCGAACCATTTCTGCTGATGTTGCTGTTTTCTCCCGTCCACTTCATTGACGTCGGCCTACGCTACCAGTATCACGGTAAAGAGGGATGGTACGAGAAATAAAAAATTTATTCACATTAAATTGCTGGAGTGCTCTAACGATAGCCACTAGTGGTATTTCAGCCAAATATAAAGAAATCACACAATCGTGCTTCAATTCCATAACGAATAACTCTTTTTCTGGAAAATGTTCACCAAAATGCTTCTGTACGCTTGTAAACCATATAATGAGCTGTCATTGGAATAATTTTAACAGCTGTCGGACGAGTGGCTTAGAAATGACAGCAGTCTGAAATTGGTTGCAGTTTTTTCATCTCACATATGAAATCAGCAGCATTTCAACATTTCTCTCTGTAATTTTGAAGCATACTTCTAGGAGCTCCACAAAGTTTTTGAACTATTAATAAATTCTTTACACTATAGTATAAATTAATTTATATTTGTAGAGCAATTGTACTAGAAGTAATTTATATTTTTTAAATATAAAATAAAAACTCATTTGGCGCATGGCTCTGACGTGTGTAAAAGGGCCGTTAGTTATTCCATTTCATTGGTACATTCCATCCATCCATTGTAAAATTTCTAACCAAAATAGTATTAAAAACTGTAATGCTATCCATCTCAAACTGAAAATATTAAGTATAATTTCCAGGACCATTCTGAATTCTTACAATATCCTCCACCTTCGTCGAAATATCGAAAATTGCAATATCTTAAATCTTTGAAAAATATTTTCCGCCTCAAAAAATCTCTGCCATTGTACTGAACAATTTCAATATTAGTCTTACAAACGGAATTTTCAAGTGGTGTATGGTTAAAGGATGACAATATTGTCCTTAAACTGTTATATAAATCAATGAGAAAATAACAAAAACAACAACAGCACACAAACACTTAAGGACAAAAATAACAACAACAAAACACTCATCCCTTTTTTAAAGAACATTATTATGTATTGGTATGCACATCATTTCGATGTACAATATACTCACACACACACAGGCACACGAGGGCACACAACGCTACGCTACGAAAATCATGTTCATTGGATACACATATGAATAATTGAACCTGTTACAGATGCACTGCATGTACAAGTGTTCAACAAACATGAGCATGTAAGCGATGCACAGTCAGTCACACGGTCGGTCGGTCGGTCGGATGTACGTTTGTACGGGCGGACAGACCGACAGACATAACTGACATTCACATGAATCTATACTTTAAAACAGATCAACACGATATAGTGTTATAATCGATGAGAGAATATGTGTGTGTACAGAAATAACAGAGGTGGTGATGATGGCGGTGGGCAGAGAGGTGAGTCGCAGGATAAAGTACTGCATTGTTACTCGGTAGAGGGGTGTGGGGAGGTTAAAGTGCATTTTAAGCATATAAATCTCGATTTATAAAAGGCTTTAGATGCCACATATGGTACATGACACACGTGTACCATGTAATCGACAAGTACATATATATATGTATATATATACATTTGTATGCTCCCCTATGCGGACCACTGAAAAAGTTTTCGCAAAAATTATTTGTGCGAACGACTGTATGAGCCAAAAAATGGCAAAATACGAATGTGATTTAATATGAGAATACCTTTTCAGGTTCTTCTGTAAAAAGAACATCTTTTTATACCCACCACCATTAAACATTTTTAAGGCCAATTCCTGGAATTTCGTTCCAGAACATTTGGATTCGATCTAGCTATCCATGTGTCTGTGTGACCAACTGGTTCCCACATTATCTTTTGTAGCGGATATCCGATATTTTTAATATTTTTACTCAACTTAAATTAAATGGGCAAAAATTCCAAAAAAAGGTCGTAAAATGTGAAATTTGTATTTCAAATTTCGCAAATTTATTTATTTGTACTAACATTCAGTCTCTCAGGATCCTCCTTCTTGTACCTTTACCTCAAACGGTAAGAAATTTTCGAAAATATCATACATTTCATAAAAAAGCTTATCAGACTAAAGCCAGGTTCTAAAATATCACCTTAAGAGGTCCAATATTCTAATATTCATGAATAAAAATGTTCAACTCAAGCCTCGCCCATTTCTCGACTCTTTTTTGGGCCTCTCTTCGATTGCAAAAATTATCAACAATAAAAAATGTACTTTAGATTATTTTTGCAATTAAGTATTTGGTACTTATATGTAGGCACCATAATTACGAACTTGGGCGAATATACCAGATCATTACTATTACCACCCTTAAAAACTCTTCTTTTTCCCTAAATGTAAGTAGTATATATGTACAGGGTGAGATAAAAAACTACAACTAAGTCAAAGGCCATAATTTTTACATTTTTTTTTAATTGTATTGAATTTAAACGAAATAGCATCAAATTTTAGAATAAATTTAGGTTTGTTCGAATTGATCACCTTTGGCACGAATTATGGCCTTAAAACCGCCAATGAAACCATCACATGCTGCCCGAATATTGCTATGCGGTATTTTGGCCCATTCCCGGCGAAGCGCTTGCTTGAGATGATTGACACTTTGGTTTTTCTTAGTGCCAACCTTGCTTTCCAAAATACTCCAGACACACTAGTCCAACGGATTGGTATCCGGAGATTTTGGTGACAATTGTGCGCTGGAAATGAAGCGAGGAACCTCATTTTATAACCATTCTTGGGTGACGCGTGCTGAGTGCGATTATGATGTGTCCGGGTGGAATGTCCAGGTTCTGCGACCAAAATGTTTGGGTGCCCAAGGCTTTAATACACCCTCCAGAATATTTTCGCGATAATAATCAGCATTTATTCTGATGCCACGGCCATCGGCTGTTATGGCGACCCACACCACCACCATGGCCGGCGCTTGCGCAAAGGTGGCTGACCTCTTTGGTAATTTTTTTTTGTTTACAAACTGCTGGACTACGAATGTTTTCTCATCGGAAAAAATAAATTCGGCAGTTCACCACTTTCGGCCAAGCGAAGCGACTCTTAACTATTTTGAGTCTATTTTCTTTCTGTTGCGGTGTAAGTTCTTGCACTTTTTGGAATTTCAATGGCTTTATCCCGAGCTAATTTTTCAATATTTGCCGAATGGAATATTGCGACATGTGCAACTTACAAGCCATTTTTCGACCACTGCGACGTGAAATTTGGAATGAGAATCAAGGCTAGAAAATAAGACCACTGCGACTTGAAATTTGGAATGAGAATCAAGGCTAGAAAATAAGTTTGAAATATGAAGTTGCTTTTGGAAAAGTTTGTACTAAGTGTGCGCACTTGCTAAATGGTACTAAATTTGGAAGAGTTTAGTATAGCGTGAACGAATAAACGAAACGAAAAAAGGATTTTGAAATTTTGTATTGGAATTCCTGTTGATTGTAGGATTGGGATAAAGTGGTCTTTTTGGAAATGTGTACTACAAGTGCACGAAATGTGCTGAATGGTACTATATTTGGTACTATTTTATATTGGGTGATCAGATAATGCTTGGAAAGTGAAATTTGGTATTAGGGTCGCCGTTTATGTGTTGCCTAGACATAAAGATGTGATTTCGCAAATGTGTAATATAATTGCATTAAAGGTACTGAATGGTACTATATTTGGTATTGGGTGAAGGGATAGAGATAAAACTTTGAAATTTGATTACTAATGGTATCTGTGTTTGAGATTCTGCGATGGTTTGCAAATGGATTCTATATTTGTACGAAAAGTACTTAATTTGGTATTGGGTGAAAGGGTAGGGCTGCAATTTTAAAATTTTATATTGAGAACTCTGTTGGTATCTGGAATTGAGATATGGAGGTGATTTTGGAAATGTGTAGATGTCACAGTTGTTATGTATGTTTGAGATTTGGCGGGGGTTTGGAAATGGGTTCTATATTTGTGAGAAAAATACTAAATGGTACTAATTTTGATGTTGGGAGAAGCAGTGGACCTGAAATCCCGAATTCTGATATCGAGATCTTTGTTGGTAACTCGAATTGAGATATGGAGTTTGTTTTTAAATATGTACTATAATTTAACGAAAAGTAGTAAATAGTACTAAATTTTGGAACTGGAATTCTGAAATTTGATAGGGAGATAACTGTTGGTGTCTGCAGTTCAGATATGGAGATTGTTTTGCAAATGTGTACTAACATTTTTCGAAAGGTACTGAATAGTACTATATTTGGTATTGGGTATAGCGAAAAGATAAAATTCTGAAATTTGATTACAGTGTTTGAGATTTGGTGGTGGTTTGGAAATACGTCCTATATTTGCACGAAAAGTTCTAAATGCTACGAAATTTGGTATTGGGTTAAGCAATGAACTTGAAATCCCGAAATTTTATATCGAGGTCTCCGTTGGTATATAAAATTTATATATGGAGTTAATTTTTAAATATGTACTATAATTTTACGAATGGTACGAATAATACTAAATTTAGTATTGGGTGAACGAACAGTGTTATCCTAAAATTTGATAAGGATTTCACTATTGGTGTCTGCGGTTAAGATGTGGACATTGTTTTGCAAATGCGTACTACAATTTTTCGAAAAGAACTGATTGGTACTATACTTGATATTGGGTGAATTCTAGCTCATCTATTTTGCATTTAGTTGCCAAAACGCGACTTTATAATCGAATTTCGCAAAACATATTAACGCCGTCAGAGAAAACTATATTCCAAATTTTAGAATTTTAGATCAAAAAGTGCCAAAGTTCTACTAATATCCAATAGTACCACATTACCTCATGTTTTCCTATAAGAATACTAAATATCAACATTCTAATACTAAATGTGCAGAAATTTGTCCCTTTGTCCACATATATATTTTTAATTACTTAATACTCTTTGGTATTTAGTAATATTTAGCACCAGAAGTAACACCATGTAACTTTTAAGAGTTCTAGTCTTTTATTTTTAAATGAAGTTCCTCTTTGTACATTTTTCAGGGTAAATATTTTCGATTTTTAAAATGATTTTCAAAGAAATTTATTGCATTCCGGCTCTAAGAGTACAATATTTAGTACTGTTTTGTAACGTTTTAAATAAAGTTTCCCAAACACTACCCAAAACAATAGACTACTAAGCTGTGCATTTATAGTCACCCAGGAGCGAAAGTGTATTTTTTAGTACTTTGTGGTACGAATTTTTTAGGGGTGAACTGGTTCGGTTTGGTGGGGCAAATAAATCAATTCGTTCCCAATACAAATTGAGACGACTACACCATACTGAACGTACCAGATGCTGATTCTGAGGATTGTATCTAAGGTGTATTGGCTGAATGAATAGGTATGACTACTACTCATACCTGCCTGATAGGCTACTCAATCCAGAACCTATTTTTTGTAGTTGGATCTCCCTCACTAGATTGCGTAGATCTCTCTTGACACGCTTTCGTGGGGGAGTTCTATTCATCATTTTAAGGTTTGAACAACTCTGACGGTAGTTGTGCTGAGGTGGAGGAAGGACTAACCTTTCCTCATGCAAATGTTCCATTTTCAACATATTGGTAATTTTTTTCTATGAACTATTGGTTTCACAGAAATTGTATTAATTTATATAGTCCCCTAAAAAATGATTTCAGACTTAAACCATAGCAAGTCTCTGGCAGATTGAAATTTTAGACGCCTTCTAAATATGAAAACCCCTTAGATTCTCTTAAGAGAGTAAGAGTATCTTTTAGATCTTCATAAATTGTTATACACGCCACCTTGAAAATGAGGGTATAATAACTTTGTCATTCCGTTTATAACATCCCTGAATATTCGTCGCAGATCCCATAAATATTCAATCTAAGTCGATATAGCGATATCCACCTGTCGGTTGAAATCACAATATAGCCCACATTATTTGAAGCAGAGCTTCAAAATTTGGCAAAACAATTTGTATTGTGTCTAGAATGGTTGGTAGGTTTTGGTGTAGCCGCCATATAACGATACCGCCCGATATTCGGTATTTTTATGATTTTTGCCACATTTTTTCAAAGATTTGCCTAAAAATTGGTAATTGTAGGTCTTAATGGGTTCTAGATGCGGTGGCAAAACTTTTTATGTGTAGGTATTTTGATAATTTTTTGCCATTTTTAGCGACAGTATTCACCGGAATTGTTTCAAATTTGGTATTTGAAGTTCGTAATGTATACTACAGCCTAAGACAGAAAATTGTCCGTGCAGGTTTACGTTTTCGTATAGCCCCCATATAACGGTACCTCCCGATATTCGGTATTTTTATGATTTTATCTACATTATTACCGACTTTTTTTAAGTTTCGCATTTGAATATTGTAATGGCTTATGACAAATGTTACATATGCAGGTCCATGTCGTGGTACAGACCCTAATATAGCAGCTACATTCGGTATTTTTAAAATTTTAACAGAATTTTTAACGGATTTTATCGTTTTTGGGAAATGCTAAATTCGTTCGTATTCGTGTTCGTATTCAAAGTTTGGCCGGGCCAAACTTACAGCTTTTTTACTTGTTTTTACTTGTTCTTATTTAAAATACCAAATTTTTGCAAAAACTTTTGCTACGACCCTGATATTGACTTAAAAATCTATTTCATGTATCTGCATTATATGTACACGCGAGTGTTGCAAACTGGGTCTGTCGCTTTGTTTTATACATTTATTACGAAAAAAATGTTGTTGTTTGGTTTTGGTGTATGAGAGTATTATTGTTATTGTATTGATGCCCTCTATTGTTGTTGTTGTAATTTTTATCGTTATCGTTTTGCATAAAGTCACATGCATTTTATTACAATTTGATGCTTAATCATCATAAAAACCCAAAACGCTCTCTCACACACACACACAAATACATACATATATTTTGATATATTGGAAAAAAAAAACACCAGCAGCAGTAACACATTTTGTCATAAATGTCAAAAACCTATAAAATCTATAAAATACGCATTGCTGGTGTTGTTGTAGCAACACAACTGCCGTTACAGAATATTGTTGTTGTTGTTTTTGCAACTACTGCTACTGCTGATGATGCTGCTGCCGCTGCTGTTGTTATAATTCTTCTCCGAAATTACACAAAATCTACCACAATTTTTAATTTATAGCATTCATATCATTTTTAAGAGGTTTTTACTGGCAAATTTATATGAAATGTCATAATTAATTTGAAATTATTGTTAATACGTAAAACGATGATGCTGTTGTTGTTGGTAGCGGTTGGTTGGTTATTTACAGCAGTTGCATTTAATCTGAACAGTTTTTGGAAATGCCCAATAGTCGGTGTCATCAACAACAGCAGTGTCTGTAGCAGAGGCCACAAAACTTTATAATATTAATGTCAATCAGATTATGTAATATGTAAAACAGTCAATATCCGATCAATGCATTATGTTCTTGTATTTGTTGTTAATATATATATTTTAATACAATATCAATATATTTTAAAATATAATCATGTAAAATTTGTCGAACATGTCATTTAGGGTCAGAGGCTAAGCAATGTAATTAGCAAAATTTAAAAAATTACAGGTTTTATGGATAGAAAGTGAAGCACAGCATGAGTATGTATGTGTAAGTAGGTGGGAAATATATAAAGTCCCCAATTGAAAACAAAAAACTTCAGTAAAAACAATCTTCAAAAAAAATTTAACTTGAAAATTTGAGGCATTATAAAAATATTTTGAAGGGTTATTTTTTAAGAGCTATAAGAATGTTTTTCTAAAAAAATAAATAAAACACTCACACTTCCAAAAATTGCATTAAATCTTTATTTTAACTGATAGTACGGTCCATATAATTTAATTTTTGAAAATTAATTCGTGCAAACGATGACCACGAAGCGCCTCAAATGGTCCATCCGCTCAGTCCAATTTCTTCGTGCCCATTTCAACATGTCTGCCGGTATATCACGAATAAATACTTCAGCTGTTTAAGTCAGTGTTGCCAAACAAAAAAAAAAAAAAAGCCATAAATATACCCTATATAAATAGAATGGCATTATGAGAATAGTTTACATTCCGAAAATCCGAAGTTTTGAAAGTTTACATCAAATTCCCCCTCTTCTAATTTTATACCCTCCACCATAGTATGGAGGGTATATTAAGTTTGCCATTTCATTTATAAGAACTCGAAATGTAAATTTTAGACCCTAAAAAATATGTATAGTCTTCATCAGCATAAAATTCGATTTCGTTTTATTGATGTCCGTCCGTCTGTCTGACCGTCCATATGTGGAAATCACTCTAGCTTTCAAACGAATTGAAGTAGGTTGCTAAAATTTTACTTATATGTGTGTTTGATCTGCAAGACTTTTGGAATTGAATGAGCTATGTAGGTCCACGTTTCGGTATTTTATCGATTTTTGCGACATTATTCACCTGAATTGTTCCAACTTTTGCATTTGGAGTTGTTTCGAGTTGTTTGCCTATGCAGGTCTTCGTATAGCCTCCATATACCTCCCTTTATTTGGTATTTCGACTATTTTAACGACATTATTCATAGGTTACATAGTTTTTAACGCATGCCTGTGACAGAATATTGCCAATAAAGGTCCCAGTCTAAGCCTCCATATATACGGTAGTTTTACGATATTTAACGGCATTTTTCAACATTTTTTTTTTAATTTCTATAACCCTTCCAAATGCTGCTTTATTATTTGTTTGTTGTTGTTGTTTTTTTTTTTTGTAATTTTCGAATTAAGATTCCATCAAATCTATATAGCAGGTTTCTTCGTCTTCGGAAATATATCACAGACAACAAAAAAAGGCGTTAAATTTGGTCGGGCCGAACCATTAATTCCCATACCATCCACCTTTGGTATTCGTGATGGAATTGAAGGAATTGAAACGTGATAGTGTGATTTCTTTATATTTGGCTGGAAAACCACAAGTAACTATCGTTAGAGCACCCCAGCATTTAAAATCCGAATAAATCGTTTGTGTCTCATACCATTGCTCGTTACCGTGATACCGGTAGCGTAACCCGACATCAAGGAAGTAGACGGAAAAAAAAAAAACACCAACAGAAATGGTTCGAAAAGTAAAGAAGCGATCAAGTGATCGAAACCCGCGTCGCAGTGACCGAAAAATGGCTCGTGATCTGAACATATCGCAATATTCCATTCGGCAAATACTGACAAATGGCCTTACCCCTAGGCATTGAAATTCCAAAAAGTGCAAGAACTTACACCGCAACAAAAAGACAATAGACTCAAAGGAGCTAAAGATTTGCTTCGTTTGGCCGAAAGTGGTGAACTGCCGAATTTGGTTTTCTCCGATGAGAAAAAATTTGTTGTCCAGCAGTTTGTAAACAAACAAACTTGCCCCACAGGTCAGCTGAAAATGTGCACCGTCGGTTGGCCACCAGAATTCAAGCGTCGGCCATGGTGGTGGTGTGGACCGCCATAACAGCCAATGGTCGCTCTCCGCTCGCATTAATCGACTGTGGAATCAGAATAAATTCCGAATATTATAGCGAAAATATTCTGGAGGCTGTATTGGGCCTTGTTCGCGTATTTTGGCCGCAGACCTTGGACATTCCAACAAGACTCAGCACCATCGCAGTCAGCAAACGCCAACCAAGAATGGTTGCAAAATGAGATACCTCGCTTCATTTCCAGCGCACAATGGCTACCAAAATCTCCGGATACCAATCCGTTGGACTATTACGTCTGGAGTATTTTGGAAGGCAAGGTTGACACAAAAAATATCAAAGTGTCGATCACCTCAAGCAAGCGCTTCGCCGGGAATGTGCCAAAATACCCCAGAGCAACATTCGAGCAGCGTGTGGCGGTTTCATTGACGGCTTCATGGGAAACTTATTCTAAAATTTAATGCTCGTTCCGACATTTTTTGCTTTCATCCAATATAATTTAAAAAAAGTAAAAATTATGGCGTTTGACTTTGTTGCAGTTTTTTAGGTCGCCCTGTATAATTGTTTCAATTTTGTTTTCAAGATTTCTTTAACCCAACATTTTTTTTAGAATATTAGATCTGGGGCTAATTTGTGGATATATTGGTCCACAGTTGCAAGTACCTCTACTCAAAAATTTATATTTTTTAATCCAGTAAATAACATGTTCATTCAAATATATAATTAGTCAAATGCAGTTCGGTTACGATAATATTACTGGTATTTCTGGTATATCCATAAATAGGGACAACATTTTGAATAATCACAGCTCTCCCATAATGTGAAAATAGCCTCCGATTCACATAAAACTCAGTAGGTCTCAATACTTTTTCAGAATTAAAATGATGCCGATAATAATCTTACTCCATCTAAAATATAACATTTAAAAATACAACTTCTTATTTATTCTACAGAAAATGAGGAAGTGGGCCAATATTGTCCATTTCATATATTAGCCGAATCCAATATGAAAATCAGAACGTGTCGTCTTCTTCATTCACTTTATGTGTGATGATTTTGAAAAATGCTGAAATGTGCATGAAGTACCAGCTATAGGGAACTGAAGTATTCCACCGCATTTAATAGTGATAAAAATATTGGAAGCTGCTAAATTTAATGACAATCAAACATGATTTCCAATTATTCAGCAAACAGTGTAGATTTGAATTAAAAAATATGTGGCTCAATACAAACCCCTTAAGATATGCAGCAACGTTTATTTTTTCATGTCTTAATATACTGTTCTTGTCAGTGGTAGAGGCGATGCAACAGAAACAGCAAATCATGTTAATTGTGTACCAACAATATCTAGTTATTTGCAAGATACGTAGATCCCATAATACATTGGTTAATACTCCCTCCCACGCAAAAAAAAGTTAAACTATGGCATAGGTGTTTTCTCTTTTCATTCGGTTTCAGTGATGAATGGGTAACAACCTTCCAAAACTTTTACAAAAAAAAATTACAGCAAGAAAAAAAAGCTTTTGAGTTTTTTGAAACTCTTGAGAATTACGCGCGTACCCAAACACATTCACCCACGTACACCAATAATGCACTAACACATGCACACACACACACCCATTTCACATGCCGTGAATTACAGCAAACTAAAATTCCAATTCTTTTCTTTCATAGAAACCACCCACCCACACACACACACGTAATTTCAATACAAAACCGAGTGAAAATGGTAGCTTGTAATGAAACAAAATTCCCATAGATGAGAACAAATGCATAGCCTTGAACTCGGTGCAAATAGAATTTTCCAGCTCTCGACGGATCAAAGTAAACGAAGTAAATGCCAACAAACTATTGCCTACCATCAGGGGGCGACTAGTGGTAGTTAGTCTTAAAACAGGATTCTAAAAAAAAGATTATTCAAACTCAAAGAATGTAGTTTGAAATGAGTGACATATTTTCTTGCTGCAGACCTTGTTAGGCATTGCAGGCAAAGAATTTTCAAAGAATTCAGTGCCCACACCAAAGTGCGTGTGACAAATTAGAACTAAGGGAATGTTAATGCTTGCCATAGCGCATTTAAAAAAGGATTAAAATTTCAAATAGCTTCTCAAGTTCCAAGCAGTGGACTTTAAGTGAAAAAGGCATGCTATTATTTAGCGCGAAATTTAAATTTAAATACAAGTTGTCTTTTCTGAGCAGCCTTAAAGTATGCTCGTCTTTTGTTCAATTGTAAGAAATGATTTAATAGCATCCATAATAGTGGCACTGTTAATCACACAAAGCTCGGGAAATCATGTGGGGGTATTTATATGTATGCAAGATACAAATTATCACATAAGAAAGGATATTTGATTTATGTGTAAACCTGCTATAACACACACAAAGAGACCCATAATTAATGTCCTTGCACAAAGCCGTACACTATAAAGGAAATGTTATTAATGAAGATACAAAAAGACAAATGATAAATTTACAATATGCACCATTATTTATCTGAAGGTCAAACAAAATTACATTAAGGAAGAGAATTAAGTCCTTACTGTTAAACTGGCAAAGATTTCAATGAGCAATATTTATATCGAATCGGAGACTCCGTTTGTCATAAAAAAGATGTAATTTTTAAAGAAAGGTATTAAATGAATCGGGCCTGGCCTAATTTGCATAG
Organism: Musca domestica; assembly: GCF_030504385.1. Classification (NCBI taxonomy): domain Eukaryota; kingdom Metazoa; phylum Arthropoda; class Insecta; order Diptera; family Muscidae; genus Musca; species Musca domestica. The sequence continues at coordinate 9,042,659 of NW_026712172.1, read as the reverse complement.
AAATATCAAAATATGAGAAGATTTAAACATCTAGGGAGGAGCTATGATGAAAAAGCAGTTATCGCACCTGGCCTAAATAATATCATGGACTAAGTTTAGAACCTATCGGGAGTTGCTTCCTTTGTATAATTTGTATACCCTCCACCCCCTTTATCATTCCATTTGTAACTCCTCGAAATATTCAGAATAGACCCTGCAAAGTATATATATTCTACATAAAATTCTAAGATGATCTACGAATGTCCGTCTGTCTGCCCGTCTGTTGTAATCATCTATCTATCTTTCGAACGAATTGATATAGAAGGCTAAAATTTTGAATAAATGCATAGTTTACGAGTATGCAGGTTAAGTTCGTAAATGGATCATATCATTATAGCCCCCATAAACGGTACCTCCCGATATTCGGTATTTTTATGATTTTAGCGGCATTCATTACCTGAATTTCTCCACCCCCTTTACCATTCCGTTTGTGAGTCCTCGAAATATTCAGAATAGACCCTATATTCTGCATAAAATTCTAAGATGATCTACGAATGTCGAATGTCTGTGTGTCCGTCTGTCTGCCCGTCTGTTGTAATCACGCTATCTTTCGAACCAATTGATATAGAAGGCTAAAATTTTGAATACATGCATAGTTTACGAATATGCAGGTTAATTTCGTAAATGGATCATATCAGTCCCCGTTTTCGTATAGCCCCCATAAACAGTACCTCCCGATATTCGGTATTTTTATGATTTTGGCGACATTCTTTATCGGAATTGTGTCAAATTTGATATTTGACATTGTCTGTCTACGTCTTCGCACAGCCCCTATATAACGGTACCTCTCGATATTAGATATTTTCGTGATTATAGCGACAATACTAACCGGAATAGTAACAAATTTCGTATTTAAGGTTCGTAATGGGTATTACAGCCTATGACAAAAACTTTCGTATGCAGGTTGATGTCTTCGTATAGTGCCCATTTGACGGTACTTCCAGATACTCGGCACTTTGATGATTTAACCTACATTATTCACAGGAATAGTTTCAAAATTCTTTTTGGAAGATCTTAATGGGCACTTCAACCTACGGCATAAAAATTCGTATGCAGGTTTACGTTTTCGTATGGTCCCCAATGACGGTATCTCCCGATACCCGGTATTTTTATGATTTTTTCGACATTATTCACCGGAATTGCGACAAATTTCGTATTTGAAGTTCATAATGTAGGTACCCATTCCAATATTCGATATTTTTCGATATTTCGATTTTTTTTATTTATTTATTTATTTATTTATTTATTCATTTATTTATTTATTTATTTATTTATTTATTTATTTTTTTTTTTTTTTGAAAATTTGCGACTTCCTTTCAAATGGTGGGGTTATTAAAATTTCGGCCCCTCCCGATTTATTTTACAACACGACACTAACAGTGACATCTTTATCAAATTTCAGGACATATCCCTTCACTCAGTACCAAATTAAGAACCATTGGTATTTTTGACCAAATATAGTACGCATTTCCAAACCACAGCCAAATCTCAAACAGAGATTCAAAATGTCAAATTTCAATTTTTTTTTGCTATCCCTTTACCCAATACCAAATATTACAACTTTCAGTACTTTTCGTGCAATTATAGTACACCTTTACAACGCCAGGCTGAACGTGAGCAGCGACCCTAATACCAAATTTCACCTATCAAGCACCCAATACCAAATTGTTCCAAACATAAAGTACTATATTAGCAGTACTTTTTGGTATACAGGGTGAGATAAAAAAACTGCAACATTTTATTAAATGAAATTTTATTGAATGAAAGCAAAAAATGTCGAAAATAGCATCAAATTTTAGAATAAGTTTAGATTTGTTTGAATTATTCACCTTCGGTACGAATTGTGGCCTTCACACGTCCAGTGAAACCGTCACATGCTGCCCAAATATTGCTCTGCGGTATTTTGGCTCATTCCCGGCGAAGCGCTAGCTTGAGGCCATCGACACTTTGGTATTTTTTAGTGCCAACCTTGCTTTCCAAAATACTCCCGACACAATAGTCCATTGGTATCCGGAGATTTTGGTGGCCATTGTGCACTGGAAATGAAGCGAGGAACCTCATTTTGTAACCATTCTGCGGCCAAAATTTTTGCGTTCCCAAGGCTTTAATACACCCTCCACAATATTTTCGCGATAATAATCGGCATTTATGCTGATGCCACTGTCAATTAATATGAGGGGAGAACGACCGTCGGCTGTTATGGCGGCCCAGTTCTACTGGCCAACCGAAGGTGCACATTTTCAGCCGACCTCTTTGGCAAGAAAACACGATCAGTTTGTTTTCTTACAAATTGCTGGACAATGAAAGCGAAACAACTCTTTAGCTCTTTTGAGTCTACGTTCTTTCTGTTGCGGTGTAAGTTCTTGCACTTTTTGGAATTTCAAGGGCTTTACCCCGAGCTATTTTTGCAATATTTGCCGAATGGAATATTGCGATATGTTAAGCTTTTGAGCCATTTTCGGCCATTGCGACGCGGGTTTCGATCAAGTCGCTTCTTTACTTTTCGGACCATTTCTGCTGATGTTGTTGGTTTCTTCCGTCCAGCGTTGGTACGATACACAAAAGATTCATTCACATTTAAATGCTGGATTGATCTAACGATATTCAGTTGTGGTTTTCCAGCCAAATATAAAGGAATCACACTATCACGCTTGAATCCCATCACGAATAAATTTTTTTCCTGGAAAATTCTCAACAGCTTTTGTACTCTTGTAAACAATATAATGAGCTGTAACTTGAATAATATTAACAGCTGTCGGACGAGTGGCTTAGAAATGACAGCAGTCTGAAGTTGGTTGCAGTTTTTTCAATTTTTCAATACAAAGTTTCAAAATTCCAGCTTCATCCGTGAACCCTAAACCAAACTATTCCAAAGTTAGTACCATTTTGTGTAGTTTGCACTTAAATATACTTTCAAATTTTGATTCTCATACCAAATTCATACCAAAATCAATTGTGAAAACTCAACGTGCTTTTAAAACATTAAAAAATGTGAGAAGTGCGCCTTCTAAGAACACCATTAAGCGTTTATACGAAAATATTTCGACTGGTAAGGCTCTTTCTAATCCGAAGAGGCCATATAAAAGTCGACCAAGGCGATCGGCCGAGAATATCGCTGCCGTACGAGCCAGTGTTGAGAGGTCCCCAAGAACATCCCAAAAACGCCGTTCTCAGCAGTTGGGCATGGCTCGGTCCACTTTACAACGGATTATTCACATTGATTTGCATTTGTTCCCGTACAAAATTCAATTGACGCAAAGAATGTTGCCTGCGGACAAACCTCGTCGATTGGAATGGGCCCAAAAAAAAAAACATGGATCCGTCGAATATGGGCAACCCTGTACACTTTAAGAAGTGTAGTAACATTATAGAATTTTCGTACTCTTAAAATTTGAATTTCCCAAAACCCTTTGGTACATCTATTCTGAAGTCTATCAGTGACTCCCATTCCAAATTTCTAGTTCATGCCGTTTGTCCAATACAAAGTATTTAATTTTAAGTATTTTTTTTCCAAAAACCCAGGATTATCACACGCCTACGCACCAAGACTGGCGCTTAGAGTATGATAAGCCGATAGATAAGTCAGTGGAGATCATATATGGAATGCACATACCTAACTTTCAGCCGATTATCACCAGTTTCAGTATCACAAGTTTGAGTCATACCGATTCTAACCGATTATCTTTTATAATAATCATTGCCAATAATTTTGTTTGGTTTTTGAAATTTTCTTTATTAAAAAGCAAATATATTTCCGCACCATACGGTGGGTTATCGTTTGACTCTACTTCTACCAAATGTATCTCTTCTCTGCATGACTAATTCTCTCTCTCTTTTTATACCCTCCACCATGGGTAGGAGGGTATATTAACTTTGTCATTCCGTTTGTAACACCTCTAAATATTCGTCGTAGACCCCATAAAGTATATATATTCATAATCAGCATAAAATTCTAAGACGATTTAGCGATGTCCGTCTGTCTGTCTGTCCGTCTGTCTGTCTGTCTGTCTGTCTGTCCGTCTGTCTGTTGAAATGACGATAGAGCCCACATTATTTGACGTAGACCTTTGAAATTTGGCACAAGTGTGTGTATTGGTTGGTATTGAAAATGAGATATATCGGTCCACGTTCTGGTATAGTCGCCATATAACGGTACCTCCCGATAATCGGTATTTTGATGATTTATGCCACATTTCTTCACGGATTTATCTGAAAATTGGTATTTGTAGGTCATGACGGGTCCCTGAGCGTGTGGCAAAACATTGCATGTATAGGTCCACGTTTTGGTATAGCCCCCATATAACGGTACCTACCGATATTCGGTATTTTGATGATTTATGCCACATTTTTTCACGGATTTGTCTGAAAATTGGTATTTGAAGGTCACAACGGGTCCCTGAGCGTGTGGCAAAACATTGCATGTATAGGTCCACGTTCTGGTATAGTCCCCATATAACGGTACCTCCCGATATTCGGTATTTTGATGATTTATGACACATTTTTTCACTGATTTGTGTAAAAGTTGGTATTTGTGGGTCATAATGGGTCCTAGTTCGTGTGGCGAAACATTGTAATTATAGGTGCACGTGTTGGTGTAGCCCCTATATAACGGTACCTCCCGATATTCGGCATTTTAATGTTTTTTTGCCACATTTCTTCTAATGTTCTTTTACCCTAGGGTGGAGGGTATTAAAAGTTTGGCCCGGCCGAACTTAATGTTTTTTTACTTGTTTTTTTTGTTCCCATTTTTTTGTCGCCATTTCAATTTGTAAATTTTTTATGAGTACTCCGTTGCGTATGATTACCAATATTCCATATACGCAACCTGGATTCTTATTTTTTTCTCCCCACCATTTTTATGTTATTTGATTAACCCAGATTGAAATTCGCATAGAGTACATATTTCTGTCGTTCTTGTTTGTTTTTGCACTTTATTCAAATGTAAATTTAAATATTTTACCAAATACAAAAAAAAAAAAAAACGTGAAAAATCAACAACAACGAATCCCCAAAAGCCTTCATTTTATTTTAAAAAAAGCTTATTCATTTCCCACCCGCACAGACATGTACCCCGCGAGGTACGCATGGCCATTGGGCATAGTTGTAGTGGTATTGAAAATTATTTTTTAATGTGGCATTGATGGTGGCTTTGAGTGATGTGGGGCGTTTTTTACGAAAAAGAAAAATTAAGGGGGAGGATTTGTGAAATGTACTGAATGAATGAAGGAGAAAAAAAAAAAAAAACGAAAAACAAAAGCGAAAGCCATTAACTTCAGAGTTCAGGCATTAACGAAAAAAAAAGAAACTGCGGCGGCGGCAGAGGGGAATAGGTTTTTGTTACAAAGTTTGGCCATGGTTTCATTATATGGTGACTCGTTGAAACCTAATATGATACGCGGTTTTTTGTTTTCTTCTCACAACTTTTGTAATACGCAGTCAGCCGTATTCATTCAGAGGAGGCTTGATGGGGGTAGGGGGGTTAAGCGAGATATCCTCTATAATATATTTCTTTTCATAAAAAAAATTTATTAAAGATTGCAGGTTTTGCTTCATTAATCTTAAATTATAAATAAAATGCGTACGGCGCAGGCTTTGCACAACCATTTTTCATTATTTATATAATTTTGTGAAAACTAGAAATACAGTGAGAAATCTTTCATTTGTATTGCTTTGTGAAGGTTGGCCTCAGCAACTTTGCGCAAAGAAAATAAAATTAATTATATTTCGAAAGCTAGTCACTTTTTTGATAGAAAGGCATTTTAAGGGAGAAAATTTTATGGAATCTCCGTTACAACATTTTGTCGAAATTTTATGATTTCAGGGTAAAAATGCCTCTCAATCATACGACCCATATTAACTTTGTATTAAAAAATAATAGCAATCATACGCCTCCATGTAGTTAATTATATAGAATTATAGAATCTCCTTTCTAACATTTAACTGAAATTTTGTGGTTTTTGATATGTAGCATCACAGTGCTTAAAACATAAAAAAATTGAGGAATTACAATAAATGTAATATATTAATAATTCGCATGAATTATTTAATATCTGGCATTTTAAAGCGGGTATTCGCAAAAGTATCCCTGGCAGGAAGAAAACATTCAAATTCTCTTGAATCATAACTAAAAAACAGTGAATATTCAAAGACATTTGGAATTCTGAGTAATTGGTAATTAATGTAGGAAAAAATGTATTTCTTAATTCCTTCCTAGTCTTGAAATTTTATGAATCATACGCCCCATATTCGTTTCACATTAAAAATTAATATCAATCATACGTCCCTCATTTACTTTGTATTAAAAATTAATAGCAATCATACGCCTCCATGTGCCTAATTATATTTCGAAAGAAATGATATTCACTTTTTTGGTAGATAGGCCTTTTAAGGGGAGAAATGTTATAGAATCTCCTTTCTAACATTTTCCGACATTTGTGTTTTTTGAAATAAAGCACTACAGTGCTTAGAACACCAAAAAAATTAAAAATAATTGGAATACCAACATATCTCAATATATTAATATCTTCACATGAATTATTTAAGCATCATCATTATTTGTAGCATCACGGTATTGACAATACAAGAAAAGTTAGCGGAATTACAACATGTCTTAATATATACATAAATTCACATGAATTATTTAATAACTGGTGGTATCACCGAATATTTAAGGTAATTTTAAAATCTGAGTGGAAGATATTTAACGCAGAAAATGTTTATTTCTTAATTCCTCCCAAGTCTTGCAATTTTATGAATCATACGACCCATATTCGTTTCACATTAAAAATGAATATCAATCACACGCCCCCTATTACTTTGAATTAAAAATTAATAGCAATCATACACCCTAATGTAATTATTCTCTTTGTTCGTTCATTGAATAATTTCGAGTGAAAATTTTAAAAACAGAAATGTAATTGAAACAACGAATAAAGAAATTAAAAAAAAAAATCATTCATACTTCCAATTAGTTCGGAAAAAAGAAGAAACAAGCTATTACTGATAATGTAAATCAGGCAACATCACGGCGAAAAATTTGATTATCTGTGGCAGTTTTATTTTTATATCTTTAAAGTTTTTTTGTGAGGACATTTAATTGAATACAATTCTGAGAAGATATACGTTGAATACATAAACGTTAAAACAGCAAACTCCACGTATACGGAGAACACTTGATATGGTTGTAGGAAAACATCAACACATATATAAATAAATCATATGAATAATATACATAAAGCAACCCTGACAGTATTTCACAACTAATTATGATTATATTTTATTCTTTTTATATTTTTAGGTAAGATTCTATGTTCCATGGTGTATTCTTTTGGCAAGTTACTGTAAGTACTCTATGTATTATAATAGCAAAGAACATGCATCAATTATCTACCACAGTCATTTGTAACACCTTCAAATATACGGCGAAGACCTAATAAAGTGTATATATTAAGGTCTATGCCAATATAATGAGGTCCGTCCATTTGTCTGTCGAAATCAAAGCAGCCTATGTTATTTAACATAGAATTTAAAATTTGGAGTAAAAGTTTGCATTTTGTCTAGAATGAATGGTATTAAAAGAGATCGATATCAGTCTGAGCTTCCGTTCACATCCACACAACGGTACATTTCGTATTTTGACGATTTAAGCCACATTTTCTAAGGAAATTGTAAAAACGTTTGCATTTAGAGATCGTTATGGATTATTTTAGCTACATTTTTCAACAAACTCGAAGCAGATAGCAGTCTATGTAGCCGAAGATTGTCGATGTTAGTTTACTTTTTGATATAATACCCATACAGCGGAACATCCTACTTTAGATTATTTTGAAGTGTTTAACTGCATTCTCCAACCCAGTTTTCTGGCGGTATAATATCAAATCTCATTTTTTTAACTAGTTGATGATTGAAAAAATTATCAAACTTAGTTTTGGATGCGCAGTATAAAAGGAAGAAATATTCTACATGTGGGGGATATACGCAGGAGTGTGGGGAACGGAATGATTTTCGAAGAGTCACATTCTCATCTCAATGAATAATATACCCCTCTGAGTGTAGAAAAATTCGAAATGCTGACTTTGAGATACTTAGGACCACTGGGCTTACCACCATGAAGATCTTTTCCTGACCTACTTGAAAATAGTGAGATTCTTCTCTTGTCTTCTTACATTAGAAACTATTAGCAGAAGATTTGTCGCAAAATTCTGGCTCTAACTTTAAAGTTAGTTAATATACTTAATGATATTGAACTCCAAAAAATTATAGCTAAAAAATCGAACACTTACAATACTATAGAATTATAAATAATTTTTCGATTTTCTATAAATTTTCCATATCTCAACAGTATCTGGTACATGGCGCACATTTGAACATATGCCGAAAATGATCACATTTATCATATAAAGTACAGGAAGTAGTAGATATAGGCGAAATCTGGCACCCTGTAATATATATATATATATATCTGATTTAGGTTAGATACGAAATAGACAATATGGGACCCTCCCATAAAGGGTTGAAAACCTCAATAGTCAAAATGTGTGAAGCTTATGAGAGTTTGGTTATTCCGGATATTGACACATTGTGTGGAAGGTGCCAGAAGGAATGGACAGACATATCCCACATTTACAATAGGTCTTGTTATAATAAAAATATTGGGATTTGTGAAATATTAAAATAATTGGATGCTCAATTCACATTTTAAGATCGCTTTGGTTATTCAGAATATTGACAATTTGTGGGGGAAGTAACAAAAGGAGCGGACCGATATTTACCATCTTCACAACAGATATTGTCTTGATAGATATTTAAATATGTGCCGATTTTGAAAGGAGTCTGATGGTCATTTAGCGATTTATGAGCTTTAGACTATTCAAAATTTTGACCCCTTGTAAGGGAGGTAACAGAAGGAGTGAACTGATATATTCCATCTTTACACCAGATTTTGTGTTTATAAAAATATTGACATGTGTGAAATTTGAAGATATTCCGATTCTTATTTCACATTTTATAAGAGTTATATTTATTCCATATGTTGACCTTTGTGGATGAGGTAATTGATTGAATGGGCCAAAATTAACCGACAAAAGATTGGGATTGGCAGAGTTTACTCAAAATCGAACCATGCTTTCTCTTCATATGAGGCAAATTATTTTGAACTGTGTTGGCATGTTTGTTCGGGATACCGTAATATTTTGTTGTTTCCAAATAGTTAGGTTTAATCCCATTTTTGGTCCTTTTTTTTAACGTTCGTTTATTAGTGGAGAGAGATGGTAATGTTTATTAATATTTTCTTTGAAAATGTTGACCTTTTATGGGGGAGTACTGCAAGGTGTGTACCGATATTACCCACCTCCGAACTCGATCTAAGTTTGACAATAATATTACGATGTACCGAATTTGGATTAAATCGGATTTTTTTTTCGAGATTTATCGTGCGCATCAGTCAGACAGAGAGACAGACGGACGCCGGACGAGCACCTCTACATCAACTCCAAATGTCCAAAGGGACCTAGGATCAAAGGCCATTATTTCATGGAGCATGGCCGTATCAAGTGTTATATACCAACTGTAGCTAAATGGTTGAGGGTATAATAAGTAAGCAAAGGCTTTAGTCGTGCGGGGCCAAACCAGTAAAGCTCTAAAAAATTACAAAACAAAAAAAAAATAAATAAGTAAAAAACATTAAATTTTGCCGAGCCGAACTTTTAATACCCTCCACCTTAGGGTAAAGGAAACATTAGAACCCATTATGACCCACAAATACCAATTTTTAGATATATTCATGGGGAAATTGTGGCAACAATTATCAAAATACCGAATATCGGGAGGTACCGCTATATGGGGCTATACAAAAACGTGGACCTACACATATAATGTTTCGCCAAAGGTGCTAAAATCCTTTAGAACCCACAAGTACCATTTTTTAGACAAATCCGCAAAAAAATGTGGCAAAAATCAAATCAACGAATATCTGGGGGTACCGTTATATGGGGGATATACCAATTCGTGGACCTATACATACAATGTTTCGCCACCCAAACCAGGACCCATTATGACCCACAAATACCAATTTTTAGACAAATCCGTGAAAAAAATGTGGCAAAAAAAAATTATCAAAACACCGTATATAGAGAGGTAACGCTATATGGGGCTATACAAAAACGTGGACCTACACATACAATATTTCGCCAAAGGTGCTAAAATCCTTTAGGACCTACAAGTACCAATTTTTAGACAAATTCGCGAAAAAAAAATGTGGCAAAAATCATCAAAATACCGAATATCGGGAGATACCGTTATATGGGGGCTATACCAAATCGTGGACCTATGCATGCAATGTTTCACCACCGGAGCCAGAACCCATTATGACCAACAAATACCAATTTTTAGACAAATCGGTGAAAAATGTGGTAAAAATCATCAAAATACCGAATATCAGGAGGTACCGTTGTGTGGGGACTATACCAGAACGTGGGCCGATATATCTCATTTTCAATACCAACCATCCTAGATACAATGTAAATAGCTCTGCTAAATTTTGGCGCTCTACGTCAAATAATGTGGGCTGTATCGTGATTTCAACAGACAGACGGACAGACAGACAGACGGACATCGTTAAATCGACTTTAACCGGAGCTTCGCGCAAATTGTTCTTTTATTTTGACATTTGGCCTATGTTTAGGTCATACTTACGAATATCTACAACAATATTTTAAATTCCGTTATTTGATTTGCAATATCTCCGATTTCTTAATATATTCGTCAACGAATTCTCGTGTATTTGCGATATCGGTCATTTTCATATTTTTTTCACACAAAAGTTGAGGTTCCTTTTCCCGCTAAATATTATCCTATGGCCATCCAAAACGATGGACTTCGGATTCAGCCTTAAACTCAAGTTCCACTTAAAATTTCGCGACTTAAATGTGACCTTTAGGAAAACTTAAAATTAAAATTGGAAAAACGTATAGGGACATAAATATTTGAAGTTCTGTCTCTCCACGGCCAACTGATTCTATCAGCAATGAACCTTTCCAAAGAAATATGATAGCAATAAAAAAACGACTTGAAGGACCCTTCACATCACCATGGTGAATTTTTTTTTATATGAAAAATAATTAAATTATTTACATACTCGTGTTTAGCCATTATTCTAGATTGCTCTTTGATTTTACCATTCATTAAGTTTGAAATTTCGCATTAGCATTCTCTGCCCTTCAACACATGCTGATGTCTAATTAATATTTTATTACTTCTTTTTTTGTGTGTGACAATGACAAAAATCCATTTTCCAATTATCGACAAAAGAATGAAATTACAAATCGATGTAATCAATGGAATTCTAATGGACTCGTTAAATATGGACAACAACAACGACAGCAGAAAAATTACAATCAAACGAATTAAATTGTATTCAAATTTTACAGTCAATAGGCAAATCAATGTCATAGATATTGAATGGTGGAAACTGAAAAAAGAGAAAAAAAAATTAAATAATCTGTAATTGATTACTACGAATGTCATGTGATATGTACATTGATCATAATTAAATTGGATTGCCATAATATGGAATTTGCATAGGTGAATTATATGTTAGACCCCACAAAATTTGTTTAATTGTGGTTTCTCATATCAAATCATATCCTCCCCATATCATATCCTCCCCTTTTAAAATAATATTTTTATCCAAAAGGATATTTCTTGTTTCGATCCAATAATAATTAAATTAATTTCTTCTTCTACAAAATTTTAAATCCATAATTAGTTTTATTTGAAACATTTTTCAAAATTTGATTACCTTAAATATGTTTTGCAGCATTTTATTTTTTTTTCCATCGCCTTTTCAATTTGACATACTTTCCGGCTGCAACAGCTGCTGTTGTTGTTGCCGTTGTTGTTTTAACTAATTGCTTTGTGTACAAAAATCTGTACAAAACTCCTTGTCGTAGAAAAGGAAATAATCTGCAAATTATTACAATTTTATTTCAACGTTGCTTCGATCCAACGGCTGTACAATGGGCAGAGAGTGCAAAAATTAAAAATTCATGTTGTAAGATAGAAGATGAGAGTAAGAATACAAATTAAAATACGCAGGACATAAAAAAGTGCGTGGAGTTCGGCCAGAGTAAATATATACAAAATGTCTCCCGTATATTTATACCTTCCACAATACGTAGAATGAAGGGTATATTAACTTCGTCATTCCGTTTGTAAATCATAATAATTTTAGACCTAACAAAGTATATATATTCTAGGTCACCGTAAAATTCTAAGACGATTTAACCCTGTCCGTCCTTCCGTCCGTCTATCAGTCTGTATAGATTAACGATATCATATATCCCCTATATAACGGTTCCTCCCATATTCGGTATTTTGATGCTTTTAGTAACATTTTTCAACAAAATTGTCTGAAAATCTACACAAGGATTTTTATGTGAGTACTTTATTCCCTAAAAGAGAATTGTACAGGGTGTGATAAAAAAAACTGCAACAAAGTCAAACGCCATACTTTTACACTTTTTTTTAATTTTATTGAATGAAAACAAAAAAATGTCGGAAATAGCATCAAATTTTAGAATAAGTTTAGATTTGTTCGAATTGCTCACCTTTTGCACGAAATGAAACCGTCACACGCTGCCCGAATTTTTTCTCTGCTGTATTTTAGCATATTCCCGGCGAAGCTCTTGCTTGAAGTGATCGACACTTTGGTATTTTTTAGTGCCAACCTTGCTTTCTAAAATACTCCAGACACAATAGTCCAACGGATTGGTATCCGGATATTTTGGTGGACATTGTGTGCTGGAAATGAAGCGAGTAACCTAATTTTGTAACCATTCTTGAGTGGCGCGTGCTGAGTCCTGTTGGAATGTCCAAGGTCTGCGGCCAAAATGTTTGCGTGTCCAAGGCTTTAATACACCCTCCAGAATATTTTCGCGATAATATTCGGCATTTATTCTGATGCCATGGTCTATTAATGCGAGCGGAGAGCAACCATCGGCTGTTATGGCGGCCCAAACCATCACCATGACCGGCGCTTGAGTTCTGGTGGCCAACCGAAGTTGCTCATTTTCAGCTGACATCTTTGGCAAGTAAGCACGATCATTTTGTTTGTTTACAAACTGCTGGAGAACCAATGTTTTCTCATCAGAGAAAACCAAATTCGACAGTTCACAACTTTCGGCCAAGCGAAGCAACTCTTTAGCTCTTTTGGGTTTATTTTCTTTCTGTTGCGGTGTAAGTTCTTACACTTTTTGGAATTTCAATGGCTTTACCCCGAGCTCATTATTCAATATTTGCCGAATGGAATATTGCGATGTGTTCAGCTTACGAACCATTTTTCGGTCACTACGACGCGGATTTCCATCTAGTCACTTCTTTACTTTTCGAACCATTTCTGCTGATGTTTCTGTTTTCTTCCGTCCACTTCCTTGACGTTGGGCTACGCTACCAGTATCGCGGTAACGAAAGATACAAAATATTAATTCACATTTAAATGCTGGGGTGCTCTAACGATAGCTACTTGTGGTTTTCCAGCCAAATATAAAGAAATCACACTATCTCGCTTGAATTCCATCACGAATAAGTTTTTTTCTGGAAAATTTTCACCAAAATGCTTTTGTGCGCTTGTAACCAATATAATGAGCTGTCACTGGAATAATTTCAACAGCTGTCGGACGATTGTCAATAATTTCAGTAGTTTTTGGAGCAGGGCTAGGCAGAGAAATTCAAAATTATTTTGTGATTGAAATAAAAAAATATTTCAAGTGTTTCTTTGCCTCTCTCTGCACAGTAAGAAATATTTTCTTTGTTTCTTTTTTTAATTTTTATATTTGTTTTCATATTCGTTGAGACGTGGATTTTCTAAATAATGTTTTTTGAATAGAATTCGAAACGTGCATTTTTTAAAGAATATTTTTGAAGAGCTTTCGAGACGTGGATTTTTTAAAAATATTTTCAGAAGAGACCTCAAACGTGGATTTTTGAGATTAATATTTATTTGAAGAGACTTGGAAACGTGGATTTTTTTAAAGAATATTTTCTGAAGAGACTTCGAAACGTGGATTTTTTGAACAATATTTTCTGAAGAGACGTCGAAATGTGGAATTTTTGAAAAGTAGTTTTTGAAGGGACGTCGAAATGTGGATTTTTTAAAGAATATATTCTGAAGAGACTTCGAAATGTGGGTTTTTTTGAAGAATATTTTCTGAAGAGACTTGGAAACGTGGATTTTTTGAAAAATATTTTCAGAAGAGACTTCGAAATGTGGATGTTTTGAAATATATTTTCTGAACAGACTTCGAAATGTGGATTTTCTGAAGAGACGTCGAAATGTGGATTTTTTGAAATATATTTTCAGAAGAGACTTCGAAATGTGGATTTTTTGAAAAATATTTTCTAAAGGGCATGGATTTTTAAAGAATATTTAATGAAGAACCTTTAAGGCGTGGTCCTATAAAGGATATTTTTGAAGAGCCTCGTCGTCGTCGTCGTCTCGAGATTTTTTAAGAATATAAAAGTCTTCGAAAATGTTTGTTCGTAGAAATTCATATTTCGACTAACAAAATCGCTGTTATATTTACACAATTAAATACACTATACATTTCTTGGGAAGATAATAGATACCACGAATGACGTAAAATATATTTAAGGTATTGAAATAATGTTTTTAGGAAAAATTATAAATAAGTGGCCCGTAAGGATATTTAGAACCATTCCCATTCACTATCGAAATATTTGTCACACTACCTTTGTCACACCTTCTTCTGAAATCAAAATTATAATTATGTACTCCAATATTTCTAACTGGGTACTCATAAAAATATCCGGCAGAACCTTCCTCATCGACTGCTCGAATAAAACTTAATATTCTACCAAAACCATTTTGACAGAAAATGCAAAACAATTTATTTTTTACAATTGTGTTGGCAAGACACAGATATCCCATGGGATACTCTTTACAACCCCTGTTTTGGAGCATATTCTCTTATTCATATTATTTGATTGTAGAAAATAATGCTTTTTTCCAAAGAAAATTATTACCATGCCATTATTTTAATTCAGAGCTTTATTCATTATATAATATGGAAATTTTTTCCACAAAACGTTTTTCACCCATTGTGCACTGCAGCAAAAACCCCACAACCTTTTCAATTTGTATTTTGCATTGCAAAGGAATGGTTGTGCGCCAGTATTTATGTGTAGCTATGCAACATTTAAATAAGGAAATGACTTTTGCATCCGTTGCAATTTTGACATTTTCTAAGTAATGCAGGCAGCAGAAACAGCAAAGAAGCCTGCAGTCATATGCTCGGCAAACATTCAGCAATTACAAACAACCAACTTCCTTCTTCTTTTCTTCATCAAAAAAAAAAAAAAAGGAAAAAACAACAAACCGAATGAATTGCAACAAGCAAAGGTTTCGTTTGACTTCCAGCTGGCTTCCTTCCTCTTTCAAGCAGCATAAAAATATGAGAAATGTTTTAAACGATGTACAGGTGTTGAGATTTTCCCACCTATAATGAAATTGTGTTTGGCATTTTGTTTCAGCTTTATTTATGTTGTACAAAAAAAAAAAAAAAAAAAAAAAAAAAAAAAAAAACAAAAAAGGAATTTGGAAAATAATTCTTCAGGGCAATATGGGGGAGGGGTAGTTTTCTTTACAAACAAAACAAATATTTTTCTTCTTGGTTGGCCATATTTTCTTTTTCGCTTTTAAATATTTCAACAGCAATTGTTAGCCTGAAAATATTTTAGGAAAGAAAATGCAACAAAATATACATAGCATGAAATATTGGAAAAACGAACAAACCAATTCTCCAGAGTGATTTTGTGGAAAAATATGGATTAATGGTAACACTTGCACCATCCAACAAATATATATTTAATAAAAATATTAGGAATTCCATTTACATTGAAATACTTATACAAAAGGAATGCAATATTCAAAGCATATCTTGAGGCTAAAAAAATATAATAATGACAGAAATTGTAATTATTACAAAATTTGACATTTGATTTAGGTTTGTCTTGGATCTAGATGACATTTTGAAAACAATATTTATTTCGTTTTGCCGAAATACCACGCCAAAGAAATTTCCAAGAAATTAATTATGCATTTGAACGTCGTTGCTAAAACTCGTAGCTAAATTTTTTAAGAAATCATTTCAAAAAATTTACATCCCAATTTCAGGCTACTAATGGAAACTTCGCAGAAGAAAATCATTTTCCCATTTGTTTTGAGTAAAAATTATGAACACGTGTTTTATAAATTCTTTTTAAGCAAGTTTTTTTTTAATGAAAGGTTTTATTAAAAAACATTGATTGACATTTAGGAAAACGTGTGGCAAATTCCCATTTCAAGTCAATTAAAGGATTTTAAGAGTTCTAGGTTTTCTTTTCCTGTGGGCATTTTCATGAGGGGGGATGTTGTGCAAAGTTTTCTTTTTTATGCTCTTCTGCTATGAAGTGAAATATTTGGGATACGTCATCTTGGCAAACTTAAAACATGTAAAATAACATTTGGGAAAGACTTTACAAGTCATCGTTTCAATCAATTCAACAACTTTCAAATTCGGATGCTTACTTACCACTTAATGAGAGTTTTGGTTATTGAACCTTTGTGGGGGAGGTACCTCAAGGAGTGAGCCGATATCTTGTATTGATAAAAATAAAAAAAAAAAACTGCAACAAAGACAAACGCCATAATTTTTAATTTTTTTTTTAAATTTTATTGAATGGAAGCAAAAAATGTCAGATATAGCATCAAATTTTAGAATAAGTTTAGATCTGCTCGAATTGGTCACCTTTGGCACGAATTATGGCCTTCAAACGGCTTGAGCTGATCGGCACTTTGGTATTTTTTAGTGCCAACCTTGTTTTCCTAGGTATCCGGAGATTTTGGTGGCCATTGTGCGCTGGAAATGAAGCGAGGAACCTCATTTTGTAACCATTATTGGTTGGCGCGTGCTAGGTGCGATGGTGCTGAGTCCTGTTGAAATGTCCAACGTCTGCGCCCAAAGGCTTACACCCTCCAGAATATTTTCGCGATAATATTTGGCATTTACAGGGTTACCCATATTCGACGGACCCATGTTCCAAGTAGATTTGTTTACATAAATTTTTGAATATGATATCTCTCAAATGGCTGCCTCTGGCGTTGATGACGTATTGTGCCCTTTTAGCTGCATTTTCCATCGTTTTTGCCAGCATTTCGGCCGAAATAGCGGCTATTTCTTCACGAATGTTGTCCTTGAGCTCTTCTACGGTCCTTGGCTTCTTAACGTAAACCTTTGACTTCAAATATCCCCACAAGAAGAAGTCAGGCGGCGAACGCGGTGGCCAGTCCAAATCACCACTTTTCGACATTAAACGGCCCGGAAACAAATTCTTCAGAAAATCGATTGTTATACGACTTGTGTGCGGTGGAGCGCCGTCTTGTTGAAACCAGAACTGCCTCATACGCTTTCGATGAATAATTGGCATCACAAAATTGGTCATCATGTCGCGATAACGCTCCTGATTGATGGTAACAGCATGGCCATTTTCATTTTGGAAGAAAAACGGCCCAATGACCGTTTTCGCACAAACGCCGCACCAAACTGTGACTTTTTCGTCATGAAGAGGCACTTGTTGAATCTCCTGGGGATTTTCAGTGGCGTAAAAACGGCAATTTTGCTTATTTACGGTCCCATTCAATGTGAAATGGGCTTCATCGGACCTGATAATTTTGTTCCAAAATTGCTCGTCATCTTCGGCCATTTCGATGACTCTATGGGCCCATTCCAATCGACGAGGCTTGTCCGCAGGCAACATTCTTTGCGTCAATTGAATTTTGTACGGGAACAAATGCAAATCAATGCGAATAATCCGTTGTAAAGTGGACCGAGCCATGTCCAACTGCTGAGAACGGCGTTTTTGGGATGTTCTTGGGGACCTCTCAACACTGGCTCCTACGGCAGCGATATTCTCGGCCGATCGCCTTGGTCGACTTTTATGTGGCCTCTTCGGATTAGAAAAAGCCTTACCAGTCGTATGAACGCTTAATGGTGTTCTTAGAAGGAGAATGTTTTAAAATCACGTTGAGTTTTCACAATTGACTTCTTCTGTTGAATGTAAATTTCAACTATTTCAGTGTGCTCGCGTGGCGTGTATTGGTTCATGGTAAAAATCTGCTTGGACTGACGCTTCAAACGCGATATGTCATTAAGCGATGTGACATATCTGTCAAAGGTTATGGCGTTGCCATAACCACGGTCGATTAATACGAGCGGAGAGCGACGTTCGGCTGTTATGGCGACCCACACTATCACCATGGCCATCGCTTGAGTTCTGGTGGCCAACCGAAGCTGCACATTTTTAGCTGATCTCTTGGCAAGTAAACACGATTATTTTGTTTGTTTACAAACTGCTGGCCCAACTCCAAACTCTAACTAAGTTTGACAATAATAGTAGGATGTACCAAGTTTCGTCCGCGTTTCGACGTGCGCACCAGCTAGACAGGCGGACGAATGGACACTGGACCTAAATTCAAATTCAAATTTTCCAAAACGTATTTGGTTCAAAGAAACCTAGAGTCGAAAACCGCTTTTTCCTTGAGGCACATTATGAAATAATATATTCCCTCTTTAGCCAAAGTGTCGAGGGTATAAAAATGCTCTAAAAACCTGCGATCTATATCTGGAGGTATGACATATATCCTTTTTCAAATCCATTGTGTTCATCCTAATAAGAAAATTGAGGAAAGAAAGAATAGTGGAAAAAAGTAACGTTTTATTGACTATATATAGTTACGAACGTGATTCACGGCTAGAGATCTTGCGGTGTCGCCTTTAGCCACTTAAATCTTCTGGCTAATTGAAGAATTACTGAAGGGTCAGTGTTAGAGAACGAAGACAAATCATGTGACACTTGTTCCCCCACCAGCCTGTGTCTCACGTTAATGAGTGATGGACAGTGCGACGAGCCCACCTTGATAAGTTGACAAGAGCTCCCTGCATCAGATCAGAGATAGTTTGCATGAATTTCCCAGCAATCAACAGGACAACATCATCAGCATAAGCAAAAACAGTTTTCACCAGATCTATGAGTATGTGGTTGATAACCAAAAGCCAGAGCAATGGTGATAGAACACCGCCTTGCGGCGTGCCCCTGGTGACCGATTTCCTGACGGATATTTGCCCAATGCTTAAGTTGATAATTCTGCTACTAAGCATTGTATCAATCCAATTTATGAGGAGTTGGGGTACCCTAAGTCTCATAAGGGACATATAAATAGTTTAGTAGTTTCGTCTTCAACATGTTTGCTAGGAATGATTAAAAGGTTTTTAATTAAGGTTTATTAAGTCAAATAAGTTTTTCATTTACAATTACTTTAGAAAGAGAACTCGCTCTGAGTACACATGCATATGCATATACTCGTATACACACATATGTTGTTCTATATGTAGTTTCTAAGAAGTATATATGTTCTTTTACTTCAATGCAAACTTCAATGCAAATGGACATTATGATTATCTTCATAGTTTAGTTTAACTAAAAATTATAATTTCAATTTGTAAGACTAACACATGTGTAGTTAACTTACAATGTAACTATACACACACACTCACATAAGTAAATGTTACAGTAGGAACTTCAAGGAAAGGAAAAACCAAACAAAAAAAAAAAAAAAACGTTGCAATGGCAAAACCTAATTAAAACATATTCTTTTGTTCAACACAATTGCAGTTATGACAAAAAACAACGGGGAGAGAGCAGAGAGAGAGAGAGAGAGAGGAGCAAACGAAATGGAAAACAATTGTAGAATTGCAAAAAAAGTAGGGAAAAACTTAACAAGAAGTCAACCTACATAGTAAAGTGAACAACAAAAACGTATGGAAAAATGTTAACTTCCTTTGTAAAGGCATGGCTGGCTGGTTTATGTTAAACAGCCTGAATGTATGCTTTCTGTGTTATTGGCATTTTGTAGGAATGCCTGGTAGTTGTTTTTAAAAAGAACGTTACAATAAATTGTTTAGTAATTTCATTAAGGGTCCACACACATTATGTTAGAGCAATTTGAATGGAGACTTTTTCACATTTTTATAGCATACTTTAAGGAGTTCCTTACATTTTTTTTAAACTTAGAAGCAACGCTATGCTCTATAAACCATACATCATATATTATAAGAACTTTATTTGTTTTTTTATACTATACTACTAGCATATTTATATTATACTACAAGGCTGAACTTTTCAGATCAAAAATTCACGAGAACATCATAAAATATGCTTTAAAAATGCTACATATGATTTTTTAGATCAATAATTCTCGAGAACGTCTAAAAGTATGCTATAAAAATGCTACAAGTTATTTTTAAAATAAAAACTTTACGGAGACTACTGTGATGTGTAATGAAGATATTTAGATAATTAATGGCATTAATTAATTATTTAATAACAATTCAAATAGTAATAGTATAAACAATTATAAATTTTATGATAATTTAATAATAATCTTGAAAATTATTATACATTGATGAATAGTTCTTTCCTAGGTTAAAAGTGAAATTTTGTACAGAACATCCTTCGATGCATTCTGCCTAAAACGAAGCTATATGTTGCTTTCATGCGTGATCTCGAACAAAAGTAAAAAAAATAAAAACAAGTTAAAAAGCATCAGTCGATGTATACCATCAGCCAATGTTCGATTATTTAAATATATTTTGACTTCTGTGATGATTATTCAAATTGGCGACTCTCTATGGAGTAAGTTCCGAAGGAAATGACCAATATTGTCCATTTCGTATCGGACCTAAATAAATATGATATAAATGTTGCGACGTGCCAGGTTGGAAATATACTGGTAACTTCCTTCACTTTACATGAGATGTGTGATAATTTTTAGAAAATGTTAAAATGTGCTTGAGGTATCAGATATAATCGACCGAAATATTCCAATTTCATAATTCATCTAACACAGATAAAAATATTGGTATTAGCAAAATTACAAGAAAATCAAACATTAATATCCAATTCAATGCGAAATCATAAATGCCATATTCATTGCAGGTTTCTGATTGGGAGAAATATTTAGATATAGCAAGTTGTAAAGAATCGCTGATTTGTTTCGCAAGTTATGACAGATAAAAGTATTTGAAAATTGTGACCCTTTGTGGGTGAGGTACCAGAAGAGGTTCAAACAATATATATCATCTTCACAACAGATCTCGTGTTAGCAAAAATATTTGTATGTGGGAAATAACAAGAGAGTTGGATGCTTATTTCGCCTTTTTTGAGCGTTTTGTTTTTCAAAATCTTGAACCCTATGTGGGGGAGGATCTCTACTATCTTTATAACAAATCTTGTACTGATGGAAATATTGAGTTATACCAGGTCTGAATGCAATCGGATTTTAAATTTGCGTTTTATGATCTCCATAGATATTCAAAATTTTAACACTTTGTGGGGGAGGTACTAACAGGAGTAGCTCGATAAATTCCATTCCAGAAATGGGTTATTGTGATGTTTGAAACTTGAAGATAACTGGAGTCTTATATCACACTTTCAGGGGTAGGTACTTGATGGAGTGGGCCGATATTGTCCATTTTCGCACCTGACCTTGCACTGACAAAAATATTATTATTCGCAATGTTGGAGCAAAATCGGTTTCCCATTTCTCTTTCTTTGAAGATCTTGACCTTTTGTGTGGGAGGTTCCAGAAGCAGTGGAACTACATTGCCCATCTTGGCAATAATATTACCAAACATGGTACACCATGTTTGGACAAAATCGGATACTGCCTCCGAGAGTTATCGTGAGTACCAACCAGCCAGGCAGACGGACGGGCGGACGCCCCTAGTTTGACTCCAAATGTCCTGAAACGGATTTGGTCTAAAGAGATCTAGGGTATATGCCCGTCATTTCGAATAGGCACGTTTTGGCCGTATTAAATGATATATACCCTCTCTAGCCATATGGCTGAGGGTATAATTAGTTAATATATTCTTTTTCTAGGAACATTGATGCATCTAATAACATGATATATAATGAAAAAAAATTTTTTTCAATAGTAACTAATGGTCATACTTTCTGTATAACTTGAAAAAGGCCGACGAAAAATTTATCAAATAAAAAAAAATATTCTCGCTTTTTTGGCCACATTAATGCATATATTATCTTTGTGGCTTATAGACAATTTTGTGCAGAATATTTCCGTCTATGACAATTTCTGCTCAAAGTTAAGTTTTATGCTACTTTCGTGTATCAACTCGAAAATAAAGTCGAGACAAAAATTGAATATTTTTCGCGTTTGGAATGGAAATTGTGTTTTGGTGACTTTGACCTCATCATTTTAAAATTATTTTTTTGTAATTTTTATGTAAATCGGAAGTCTGTGTTCACAACATGTAGGCAACATCCTTGCAAAGAACAGCTAATATGTTTGTAAAAGGCACCACGTTCTCTGGCAGACAATTTGCTATATACATCCAAGTTTTCGTGCAAGCCCCATAAATCTGAGACTTCAAATATTCGGAATTTTTTATTTGTGTCACACTGTTCACTAGAACTGTTTCAAAATTTGGTATTTGGAGTTTTTCCAATAACAGAAAAGTGCCTATACAGGTACTTAACTGTGCCTCCCTGTATTCATATTCAAGATTCACCTTTTCGTATAACTCCACACAACCGTAATACCAGATATTTGAAATTTCTATAAATTATTAGCATTTTTTTATAATTTGCAAGTTCCTTTCAAGTTCGGCCCCTCCGAACTAAGCTACTTTTTTACATGCTTTAAAAACTGTATTAAATAACTATAATGAAGTTTTTTTTGTCACATTTAATTGTAAATAGTTGACTATTTAGCTAAATAACAAATCGACAAAAAAGGGGAATAACAGCAAAAAGGAATAATGAAAATAGTTAACAATGAATGTAATGCAATGCAATTTAATTTTAATTGGATTTTGTTTTTGCGACAATCGTTGAAGCTGTTAATATAGTTTAGCGGGGATCTTTGGACAAACATAGATTTTTTTGAATTTATTTTACAGGGAAAACAGGGAAACAAACAAATAAGCCATAAAAATTAATAATCGATAATTATTTTCGTTATAAAAAATGTACAATTTACCCAGTTCCTTACAAATACAGGGTCCGCCAGGTCCCTCCAACTTAACTTCGTTATTCCGTTTGTAACTAAATACAGGGTGAGATAAAAATTGCAACAAAGACAAACGCCGTTTATACATTTTTCTTAATTTTCTTGAATGAAAGCAAAAAACGTCGGAAATAGCATCAAATTGTAGAACAAGTTTAGATTTGTGCGAATTGGTCACCTTTGGCACAAATTATGGCCTTCAAACGGCCAATGAAGCCGTCACATGCTGCCCGAATATTGCTCTGCGGTATTTTGGCCCATTCCCGGCGATGCGCTTGCTTGAAGTGTCGATCACTTCTTATATTTTTAGTACTCCAGACACAATAGTCCAACGGATTAGTATCCGTAGATTTTGGTGGCCATTGTCCGCTGGAAATGAAGCGAGGAACCGCATTTTGTAATCATTCTTGGGTGGCGTGTGTTGTGTGCGATGGTGCTGAGTCCTATTGGCCAAAACCTTTGCGTACCCAAGGCTTTAATACACCCTCCAAAATGTATTCGCTATAATATTCGGCATTTATTCTGATGCCACGGTCGTTTAATACGAGCAGAGAGCGACCATCGGCTGCTATGGCGGCCCACACCATCATCATGGCCGGCGCTAGAGTTCTGGTGGCCAACCGAAAGTGCACTTTTCAGCTGACCTCTTTGGCAAGTGAACACGATCATTTTGTTTGTTTACAAACTGCTGGATAGCGAATGTTTTCTCATCGGAGAAAACCAAATTCGGCAGTTCACCACTTTCGGCCAAGCGAAGCCATTGATTAGCTCTTTTGAGTCTATTTTCTTTCTTTTGCGGTGTAAGTTCTTGCACTTTCTGGAATTTCAATGACTTTACCCCGAGCTTATTTTTTAAAATTTTCCGAATGGAATATTGCGATATATTCAGCTCACGAGTCATTTTTCGGCCACTGCGATGCGGGTTTCGGTCAAATCGCTTTTTTAATTTTCGAACCATTTCTGCTGATGTTGATATTTTCTTCTGTTCACTTCCTTGACGTCGGGCTATGCTACCAATATCACAGTGACGAGCTATGCTACGAGACACAAAAATTTATTCACATTTAAATGCTGAAGTACTCTAAATATAGCCACTTGTGGTTTCCCAGCCAAATATAAAGACAACACACAATCACGCTTGAATTCCATCACGAATAACTTTTTTTTCTGGAAAATTCTCACCAAAATGCTTTTGTACGCTTGTAAACAGTATAATGTCACTGGAATAATTTTAACAGCTGTCGGACGAGTGGCTTAGAAATGACAACAGTCTGAAGTTGGTTGCAGTTTTTTCATCTCACCCTGTACGTATATATTGAAAATCCCATGAACCCAAAACGACTAATTGTTTTGTGCGGATATTTGTCCAGAGGCATAATAGAGCTATTTTTTTCCAAAATGAGAAAGGAATAGCCGTTTGGTTTTAACAGGACGGCGCTACGTGCCACACCCGAAGTTACACTCCCTGTTTTTGAAGATCGCATTATCAGCCGCAAAGATGATGTCGGATGGCCACCTCACTGTTGAACTATCATTTTTGTCTGCTTCATGGTCAGCCATTTCAATGAAATTACTATATTAACCATAAGGGTCATTCAATTTAGAAAAAATATATTGTACATTTTTATGGCATTTTCAAAAAAAAAAAAAAAAAAAGAAAAAAAAAAAACGAACCCTGTATATATGATTTTTTAGTTTTAATATTTTGTAAATATAAATATGTATGATACCTTATTAATGGGAATACTAATTCTAAATGGAATTTCTATATTCATTCATATATACATAAACATGACAGAAATGTCCATACAACAATAGTACAAAAATAATGGTCAGAAAAATATGCGTTGGAATATGTATGTGTGTGTAGAATTTTCTATCTGTGTTAGAGACCAGAAAAAAATGCATACATCTCTATGAATGAGAAGATATGTACATATGTATGTATGTGTGCAAAAGCATATTTGTTTAACATCTCACGTTATGAGCTCAATTAATTCACTGGGGGTAATAGAGGAACATTAACGAAATGTAATTATTTACATTCTCATAGAAAAATTAGCGCACACATGTACGAAAATGTGCTTAAATTAATATAACCAAATTATAGGTTAATTTATATGAATATTTGATTTTTTTTTCATACAAATTTAAGTGCATATGCTGTGTATAACATTTTTGTACCTCTATGAACAATTTTAAGATTCTCAAGGACCGTATTGCTCATCTTAAAAATACCACAATATTATAATTAAGCGCCGTGGTATGTGTTGAATTATTTTAAAATATTAAACAAGTAAAAAAGCTGTAATTTCGGCCGGGCCGAACTTTGAATATATTCCACAGACGGACCATTTGGTACAAAATTTGGCAATTTTCAAAAAAAAAAAAAAAATCCGTTAAAAATTCTGATCAAATCTTAAGAATACCGAATATAGCCGTATATTAGGGTCTATATGACGACGTGGACCTTAATAGGCAACTTTTGTCACAAGCTAATACAATATTCAAATGCGAAACTTGAAAAAAATCTGTTTATGATGTAGTTAAAATCATCAAAATACCGAATTTAGGGAGCTACCATGGACGTTATAAAATGTGGACCTGCAATTCCAAAAGTCCTGCAGACATAATACACATTTGAATAAAATTTTGTTAACCTACTTCATTTCGTTCGGAAACTAGAGTGATTTCCACAGATGGACGGACGTTGCTAAATCGACATAGAATTTTATGTTGATCAAGAATATATATACTTTGTGGGGTCTAAAATGTATATTTCGAAGTGTTACAAACGGAATGACAAATGTAATTTACCCTCCATACTATGGTGGAGGGTATAAAAACAATTTAAAACGTATCAGTCGATATGGTCGACGGATGTATACTCTTAGCTAATGCTCGATTATTTTAATTAGTTATGATTATTCAAATTGTAGACCCTCTATGGAGTTGGTTCGGAAGGGATGGTCCAATATTGTCCATTTCGTATCGGACCTAAATAAGTATGATATAAATATTACGACGTTCCAGTTCTGAACTATATTTGTTACTTCCTTCACTTTTCATGAGATTTGTGATAATTTTTAGAAAATTTTAAAATGTGCGTGAGATACAAATATAATCGACCGAAGTATTCCTTTTTCATATTTCATCTAATACAGATAACAATTGGTATGGACAAAATTACAAGAAAATCGAACATTTGTATCCAATTTTATGCGAAATCATAAATTTCATATTCATCTCAAGTTTCTGGTTGAGAGAAATATTTAGATATATCAAGTTATAAAGAATCGCTGAAAGATAAAATATTGAAAATTGTGACCCTTTGAGGTACCAGAAGGGGTTCGCAGAAACATATATCATCTTCACAACATATCTTTCTTTGCATGTGTGAAATCTGAAGAGAATTGGGATGCTTATTTGGTTTTCTTTGAACGTTTTGTTTTTCAAATCATGAACGAAATGTGGGCGAGGTACCAGAAGAAATGGTCCGAACTCCACCATCTTTATAGCAGATTTTGTATTGATGGAAATACTGCAATGTATCACGTCTTAATGGAATCCGATGTTAATTTCGCGTTTTATGGGCTTCTTGGATTTTCAAAATTTTGACCGTTTGTGGGGAGGTACCACAAGGAGTGCACCGATATATCCCATCTTCACGTAAGATCTTGTGTTAGTAGAAATAATGCGGTTTGTGAAATTTGAAGAGAACCGTATGCTTTTTTTGGGATTTTATGCTCGTTTTGAATATTTTGATAAAATTTAGACCCTTTATGGGGGCGGTGCCAGAAGGAATGATCCGATCTCTACCATCTTTATAATAGACCTTGTGTTAATAGAAATATTGAGATAGGGCAATTTGGATTGGAATCGTTTATTAATGTAGCGATATTTGAGCTTCTTGGATGTTCAAAATTTTGACCGTTTGTGGGGGAGGTACCAGAAGAAGTAAATCGATATATACCATCTTCCCACCAGATTTTGAGTTAACGAAAATATAGTAATGTGTGAAATTTGAAGACAATCCAACTCCTATTTCCCTTTTTTTTGAGAGATATAATTATTCAAAATATTGAGGGAGGCACTTGATGGAGTGAACCGATTTTGTCTATTTTGGCACCAGATCTTTCACTGGTGCAAATATTTAGATTTGCAAATATAGTATATAAAATAGGATCATCCTTTCTTTTTTTATATAATTATTCAAAATACTGACTCTTTGTAAATATTTTCTTTGAAAATTTTGACTTTTTGTGGGGGTGGTACCACAAGGAGTGGACCGATTTTACCCATCTCCGAACTCGATCTAAGTTTGACAATAATATTACGATGTACCAAATCGGATACTCTCTTCGAACACCAGCCAGCCAGACAGACGGACGTACATCGCTAGATCAACTCCAAATGTCCTGAACAGATTTGGTCCAAAGAGACCTTTGGTCTAAAACCATTATTTCTATAAGGCACCTTTTGGCCGTATCAAATGATATATACCCTCTCCAGTCATATGGCTGAGGGTATAATGAGGTTTTCAACGAAGTTGATGTTAAAAATATATATTAGGAATCCTAGGTTAGTTAGAATGTAAATTGGCTTGGTCGGTACTATAATAAACATTGATTATTTTTAGTAGAGCTTTAATCATGCATCCATTTTTATCGGGGCAAATAAGGAACTGCTCCATATCATGCTTTTAAAACTGACAAAAAATTAACAATTTTCCAACCTCTCTTCAATTCCTTCAACAGATCTTCGCCCTAATTTCCAAATAACTATATCTTTTGCAAATCACTGTAAATTTATGCCACATTTTGTGGCATTCGCAGCAGATAAAACCCTGCAAGTCATTGAATTAATTCCAACCCCAAAGGAATTCAAATTACTTAATAAGGGTACTTATATGATTGTATGTGCGCATACATATCTTATTTTTAGATGCAGATTCCAATGAATAGCATGTATTATAATTTTTCCTTCTACATATTCCCCGTAAAATGCCTACACGAAAGGGAAAATAATACCCTCGGTGAACGCACAAAATAATAATCATTGCCATTTTCAATTAAAATATCTTTCCTTTTGTTCATGGCAATTCGAAGCAGGAAGTTGTACAACTACTCACGTATTTTGGGGGAAAGGAATTATTTGTAAGGAATGTGTGCTTTCATAAATAAGAATATCAAAGATGGGGTGGAAGTGGAAATGCGAATATTAATTATATGGCATGCATGAATGTCGATACAACATATTTCGTAAATAATACGACAAGAAAATTATATAATTAGTTGGATATTATGCAAAAGCACCCTAAAAGTATGCAATATTTTTATGATCACATAATGTGAGAGAAAATTTTTTTTTTAGAATTCGTACTCATTGATTAATTTCGAACTACTAAAGTATAGTTCTTTAAAGCGTTTCTTTTTATATTAATAATTCTGTGAAGTGACTAAAAGTAGACTATAACAATTTAAAAAAAATAAATAAAAAGGAAAAAATTGCTTTAGCATCCTATCGAAATGTCTACATAAACTTGTGTGGGAATAAATAAAATGGAAAAATATTGATTTATTAAAAACGAATACTTCATAATAGATTTATATTTATACAATAATTTCGACTCTTTTCACTTTACTCCTGTCAGCTAATATTTATATCTCGAAACCCATGGTTCATAGAGCTCAAGCGAAACGACAAAGTACATACATGAATTGATCGAATTTCGTTATTCCATTTCGAAAGGAGAGAGCCAATATTATTCATATCGTATATGACCTGCATCTGTTATAAATATTGCAACATGCCAGATTAGGAACATATCGACTACATCCTTCACTTTATATCAGATGTGTGATGATTTTTCAAAAATATTGCTAATAGAAAAATCGGTAGTGAAAAAATTAAAGAAAAGCGAAAATATATTTCCGACTCTATGCTAACAATTGTTGTTAATAGAAATTTTACTTTCGTGGTGGAAGTACGAGAATAAATTCCATATTCACATCAAATCTGTGGTTGAAAGAAATATTCGTTGAAATGAACGAAATTTAAAGCCATTTGGGCTCAACTTTTGGATTCAAAATGTTAACTTTTCGTTGGGGAGGTTCTTGAGGGATTGGGCCAGTGAGCCACCAGGCAAAGATAAGGACAGACGGATTGAAGCCTCTACACCATCGACACCAAACTTATTTGGTCCAAGGAGACCACGTTTGACCGTATCAAATGATATATCCTTCTTGGAGCTATATGGCTGAGAGTATAAAAATTCTCTATAGAAAGAATTTCCTCTGAACACGGGAGACTTTTTTCTCTTCTGGACACAATGGAGACTTTTTTCGCATTGAAAGAATCTCCTCTGGACATAATGGAGACTTTCTTCGCATAGAAAGAATATCCTCTGGACACAATGGAGAGTTTTTTCGCATAGAAAAAATTTCCTCTGGACACAGTGGAGATTTTTTTCGTACACAGTATAATCTCCTCTCGAAGCAGTGGAGACTTTTTCGTATAGAAAAAACAGTGGCGACTTCTCTCGTATAGAAAAAATCTCTTCTGGACACAGTGAAGACATTTTTCGTACAGAAAAAATCTCCTCTGGAAACAGTTGAGAAGAGACAGAGGAGACTTTTTTTCGAATGGAAAAATTTCCTCTGGAAACAGTGAAGACTTTTTCTCTGGACACATTTAAAACTATTCTGTATAGAAAAAGATATTCTCTGGACACAGGGGAGACTTTGTTCGTTTAGGAATATGGAGACTTTTTTCGTATAGAGAAATATTTCCTCAGGACACAAGGGGACTTTTTGGCACAGAAAAGATCTTATCAGAACAAAGAGGAGACATTTTTTCGTTTTTATTTAGAAAAATCTCCAAATTGGTGTCAAGATTTAGGCGCAATTTCGATTATTTTTAAATTTAGAATTGTATGTTGTTAAGGCTAGTTTACACATCATTTTACACGTCATGTGTAACTTGTCTTTCTCGCATGTATCAATAGCATTTTATAGCATACTTTAAGGCGCTCCCCATAATTAATCCAAAATAAACACATTATAGTATTGGTACAGCTAAGCATAAGCATATCATATAATATTGTGTATTGGATTGCTAACAGGGTTGCCCATATTCGACGGACCCATGGGCCCATTCCAATCGACGAGGCTTGTCCGCAGGCAACATTCTTTGCGTCAATTGAATTTTGTACGGGAACAAATGCAAATCAATGCGAATAATCCGTTGTAAAGTGGACCGAGCCATGCCCAACTGCTGAGAACGGCGTTTTTGGCATGTTCTTGGGGACCTCTCAACACTGGCTCGTACAGCTGCGATATTCTCGGCCGATCGCCTTGGTCGACTTTTATATGGCCTCTTCGGATTAGAAAGAGCCTTACCAGTCGAAAATTTTTCGTATAAACGCTTAATGGTGTTCTTATGAAGCGCACTTCTCACATTTTTTAATGTTTTAAAAGCACGTTGAGTTTTCACAATTGACTTCTTCTGTTGAATGTAAATTTCAACTATTTCAGAGCGCTCGCGTGGCGTGTATTGTTTCATGGTAAAAATCTGCTTGGACTGACACTTCAAACGCGGTATGTCATTATGCGATGTGACATCTCTGTCAAAAGTTATGGCGTTGCCAGATGGGTCCGTCGGATATGGGCAACCCTGTATTCCGTATAGAAAAAGATATTCTCTGGACATATGGTAGACGTTGTTCTTTAAGGAATATGGAGACTTTTTTCGTATAGAAAAAAATTTCCGTAGTCTTTTCTCGTAGAAAAAAATCTCACCAGGACACAGCGAACTTTTTTCGTTTTTATTTAGAAAAATCTCAAAATTTTAAATTTAGAATTGTATGTTGTTAAGGCGAGTTTACACATCATTTTACAACTCTTTCTCAAATGTATCTATAGCATTTTAAAGCATTCTTTAGAGCGCTCCCCATAATTAATACAAAATATGAGCATATCATATAATATTGTGTATTATATTATTTATATAATTGATGTCTCTTTTCTGTCTAGAAACAGTTTTTTTCTGTACAAAAAGTTAAAATACGGGTGCCTACTTTTAGGCGACATTGTTAACATCTCTACTTAGATTTAGAATTAAATGCTGATTAAAACTAGTTTAAGGAATACAAGTAAAAGAACATTAAGTTCGGCCGGGCCAAACTTTTAATACCCTCCACCTTAGGGTAAAGGAAACATTAGAAGAATTGTTGCAAAAACCATTAAAATGTCGAATATCGGGAGGTATTGTTATATGGGGGCTATGCCAAATCGTGGACCTACACATGCAAGGTTTCGCCAACAGAGCTAAAACCCATTATGACCTACAAATACCATTTTTCAGACAAATATGTGAAAAAAATGTGCCAAAAATCATCAAATTGCAGAATATCGGGAGGTACCGTTATATGGGGGCTATACCAAAACGTGGACCTATAATTACTATGACTCTCCACACGAACTGGGACCCATTATGATCTACAACTACCAAATTTTCAGAGAAATTCGTGAAAAAATGTGTAAAAAATCATCAAATTACCGAATATTGGGAGGTACCGTTATATGGGGACTATACCAAAACGTGGACCTACACATACAACGTTTCGCCACACGAACTAGGACCCATTATGACCCACAAATTCCAATTTTTAGACAAATCAGTGAAAAAATGTGGCAAAAACCATCAAAATACCGAATATCGGGAGGTACCGTTATATGGGGGCTATACCAAATCATGGACGCATACAAGCAATGTTTCGCCACTGGAGCTGGAACCCATTATGACCCACAAATTCCAATTTTTAGACAAATTCGTGAAAAAATCTGGCAAAAATAATCAAAATACCGAATATCGAAAGGTACCTTTATATGGGGGCTATACCAAAACGTGGACATATACATGCAATGTTTTGCCACACGTACAGGGACCCGTTATGATCTACAAATACCAATTTTCAGACAAATCCGTGAAAAAATGTGGTATAAATCATCAAAATACCGAATATCGGGAGGTACCGTTATATGGGGACTATACCAGAACGTGGACCGATATACCAACCATCCTAGACACAATGGCAATTGCTCTGCTAAATTTTGGCGCTCTACGTCAAATAATGTGGGCTGTATAGTGATTCCA
Organism: Musca domestica; assembly: GCF_030504385.1. Taxonomy (NCBI): domain Eukaryota; kingdom Metazoa; phylum Arthropoda; class Insecta; order Diptera; family Muscidae; genus Musca; species Musca domestica. The sequence continues at coordinate 9,010,324 of NW_026712172.1, read as the reverse complement.
ACAGACAGATGGACAGACAGACGGACATCGTTAAATCGACTTAGAATTTTATGCTGATTATGAATATATATACTTTATGGGGTCTACGACGAATATTTAAGGATGTTACAAACGGAATGACAAAGTTAATATACCCTCCTTTCCAAGGTGGAGGGTATAAAAACGAAATTCAAATAATTGCTCAGTTTCAATGAAACTGAAATTTTACCAATCTATTTGAAATTTTATATATTTATATATTATATATATTTATTATTGTGTTTGTTTTCTCTTTCGAGACGAGCTTAATGATCTGAAATTTGCAGTGAAAAGGAAAGCCAGATAGACATTATCACACATGCACCACTATGCGACGCGTTTCGCCGTTGGTTAAGCGGCTCATCAGGCATATTTGGTGTGGATGATGGCTTACAAGGGCCGTTCTCTGGAAAGTAGTATATATATATTTATTATTGTTATATTAAATATTAATTTTAAATATTCTCCCATTCTTCGCATCGACATTGCACAATAGTATTGAGAAACAAAAAACATTCTCTAATCATTAATTAATAAAAACTCACAGCATCATTATTTATTTATCACGTTGTTTTTGCCCCTCTCAAACGATTACAAGGAAAATATTTGCCCGACAGTGTATCAAATATCAATCAGCGTTCTATGCATTTAATAATGACCATTATTTTGATGGACAATAATGGCACATCATCACACAAAAAGGACGTGCTATTAACTTAACCGTTCATTAACGGCGGCGGCATCCTTTCTGGTTTCGATTATCAGCGGAGCGAACACATGAAGCTCAGTCATGTGAAGGTTCACTTGGTGGTGTGCAAACGGTGTAAAATATGCCAAGTTTTCGTTTTGTTGTATCTCAAATAGATGGAGCAGCAGCAGCATCAGCGGCAGCTAAAATAGCTTTGGCTATCATTCACGGTTCATTGGATTTTGCGCTGGGAATGTTGTTGCTTGTAAACAACTACTCCCCTGTCCTCTAAAATCGCTAATGAATGTTGTCAAAAGAATGCATTTTTATGTTTGTTTACATTGGCCACGACGTCATGTCCTTTGGACAAAGCACTGCAATGGAATGGAATCGAATGGTTTAGAATGCCAGAGAGAGGGCTGAGATGTAGAGGGCAAGCGAAGCATGACAGGACATGTTAAAGCCAACAAACTAAATACCAGGCATAAGTCTAAATAAATCTTAAATATGGAATGTGCTTTGGAATGAACGGGTAAAACGAATATCTGCCTGTCACATTTATAGCCCTATCTTCTACCTTGGCTTTGTATTTGTACATGTCATGGTGTAAGTGCTGGTGGTGGTAGTGGGGCACAATCAAACATTTGACCTTTTAAATAAAGGCAGAATTATTGCCAGGCAAATCATAATTCTCTTGAACGGACCAACGAACAAATGACTGAACGAATGAATGAATGGGCGAATGAATGACAAAGAGGATATTATAAGCGTTGTTGTGTTTTCTGACGATGACGTCCTTTTGTCTTTGTCATTTGCCATTGAAGAGGTCACAACGTTGAATATTTGCAACAAAAGCAATTAAAAGTTGTTATTTTCTTATCACAATCTCAGATGGCGGAAGGAAACAATGGCCAAAAGGAATAATGGGCAGAGGGTTGCCATTAGAGGTAGACGATTATATATATTATTTTTCTCAAGGAATTTGTTTTGTTTTCCACAATCCATCCCCACCTCCTCCTCCTCCGCATTTTCTGAAGGGAAAACTATTCAAATAGTTTATAGGCTCTTTGTCAAGTGTATTGCAAAATGAAAAATACAACAACAGCAACAATGAATGGCTACAATTGCTAATTCAAGGCTTAATTTCCATTCCATGGTATGACCATAAACGAAAACAATAACGAGGATGGTATATTCTAATGGGGTTCCGCAAGAAGGAAAAAGAATAAAACAAAATTAAGGAACTAATTTTAATAGAGCTGAAATTTGGACACAAACTTTGGATTTTCGAAATAACAGCCTGTTTTTGTAACTATATATTTCCCATTCTTTCGCAAATAATGGTTAAGGAAGCACAGACTCAAAAATCAAAAAAAAAAAAAAAAAAAAAATAAATAAATAAATAAATAAATAAAAAAAAAAAATAAAATAAAAATAAAAAATAAACACATAAATAAAATAAAATTGGGACTTCTCAGAATGGACAAATACGAAAGAATAGGATAAAAGTAACCTTTTTGCAAAAACAGTTGTAAATTCACACTAGGGATAAAATTAAATACCGGCGTGCCAAATAATAATAATAATAATAATAATAATAATAATAATAATAATAATAATAATAATAATAATAATAATAATAATAATAATAATAATAATAATAATAATAATAATAATAACAATAATAATAATAATAATAATAATAATAATAATAATAATAATAATAATAATAATAATAATAATAATAATAATAATAATAATAATAATAATAATAATAATAATAATAATAATAATAATAATAATAATAATAACAATAATAATAATAATAATAATAATAATAATAATAATAATAATAATAATAATAATAATAATAATAATAATAATAATAATAATAATAATAATAATAACAATAATAATAATAATAATAATAATAATAATAATAATAATAACAATAATAATAATAATAATAATAATAATAATAATAATAATAATAATATAATAATAATAATATAATAATTATAACGCAACATATTTCCTCCATTAGCAGTAAGCAGTTATAGAATTAAAAAAATAAAATACCATCCAGAAAAAAATAGAAATAACCCACTACAAGGTAACGTAAACAACCTACCCTCTACATGGTAAGTCAGTTAAAAATAATGGGTTATTCCTCAAAAAAAAAAGTTATTTTCCTCATTGCCAAGTAATGAGTGACGTCGAAACATAGAGGGAACATAAAATCATTCGGACAAAAAAAGTGAATACCCAAAATAAATCAAATGATTGTGGCCTCTTAATTGTGAGCTTTTGGTCGACGAATAATAAATTCTTATTTCGGACAATGAGCCCTTTTAAAAGAAGAGCGTTAGCAATTAAATTTGTATGTTGTTAAGATTTATAGAAATTATTAAGAAAACTCATTATTTGGTTACCGATTTTTTTCGGGGAAAGGAACTTATTTTCATTTTACCAGGAAGAGCTTTACAGAGTGCCTATAGAAAAATTGAGGTTGGTGGTTCCAATCTCCTCTTTGTTAAATAAAAAAAGTTAAAAAGTATCAGTCCGATTTGCTGATAGATGTATACCATCAGTCAATCTTATGATTATTCAATTTTTTGACCCTCAGATGTCCCTATGTGAGGTATCAGAAGGCAGACATCTATCATCTACACAACAAATCTTGTGTTATCAAAAATGGATGCTTACTTCGCTATCTTTGAGCGATTTCTTTTTCAAAACCGTGATCTTCAAGTGTTGGCACCAGAAGAAAAGGTCCGATCTGTACCATTTTTATACCCTCTACCTTGGAAAGGAGGGCATATTAACTTTGTCATTCCGTTTGCAAAATCCCTAAATATTCGTCGTAGACCCCATAAAGTATATATATATATTCATAATCATCATGAAATTCTAAGTCGATTTAATGATGTCCGACTGTCTGCCTGTCCGTCATTCTGTCCGTCTGTATGTTGAAATCAACATACAGCCCACATTATTCGACGTAGAGCGTCAAAATTTAGCAGAACAATTTGTATTGTATCTAGGATGGTTAGTATTGAAAATGAGATATATCGGTCCACATTTTGGTACAGCTCCCATATAACGGTACCTCCCGATATTCGGTATTTTGTTAGTTTTTGCCATATTTTTTCACTGTCTGGAAATTGGTATTTGTAGGTCATAAAAGATCCTAGTTCGTGTGGCGAAACATTGTATGTATAGGTCCACGCTTTAGTGTAGCCTCCATATAACGGTACCTCCCGATATTCGGTATTTTTATGATTTTCGCCACATTTTTCACGGATTTGTCTAAAAATTGGTATTTGTTGGTCCTAATGGGTTCTAACTCCTTTGGCGAAACATTGTATGTATAGGTCCATGTTTTTGTATAGCGCCGCGCAGCAGAATTTTGATGATTTTTGACACATTTTCCCATGAATACGTCTAATAATTGGTATTTGTGGGTCATAATGGGTTCTAATGTTTCCTTTACCCTAAGGTGGAGGGTATTAAAATCTGGGCCCGTCCGCACTTAATGTTTTTTACTTGTTATAACAGATCTTGTGTTGATGAAACTTTAGATGTCAATTTCGCGCTTTATGAACTTCGTTGATATTCAGGAGTGGACCGATATATTCCATTTTCACCCCAGACCTTGGGTGAATAAAATATTGTGATGTGTGAAATATGAAGAGAACCGGATACTTTTATCGGATTTTATGAACGTTTTGGTTATTTAAAACGTTGACCCTTTGTGTGGGAGGTACCAGAAGGAATGATCCGATCTCTACGTTCTTTATAACAGATCATGTGTTGATAGAAATATTGAGATGTGCCAAGTCTGAATAGAATCTGATGTTAATTTCATGTTTCATTAGCTTCACGAATATTCGAAATATAGACCCTTTGTGGGGGAGGTACCAAAAGGAATAGACCGATATTATCCATCTTCACACCAGACCTTGGGTTAATAAAAATATTGTGATGTGTGTAGTTTAAAGACAATCGGACGCTCACATCACATTTTATAAGAGTTATAATTATTCAAAATTTTGACCCTTTATGGGGAAGCTACTTGATGCAGTCGACCGATATTGTTAATTTTCGCACCTACCTAGCACTGATGTAAATATTCGTATTTGCAAAGTTGGAGCAAAATCGGATAATCCTTTCTCTCTCTCTCTCTTTGCCGTAAATTATTTTCTTTGAAACTTTTGATATTTTGTGGGGGAGGTACCAGAATGAGTGGACCGATATTGCCCATCTCCGAACTCGATCTAAGTGTGACAATAATATTTCGATATAACTAGTTTGGGCAAAATCGGATACTCCCTTCGATCGTGCGCACCAGCCAGGCAGACACATATACGGACGGACGGAAATCGCTACATCGACTCCAAATGTCCTGAAACGAATTTGGTCCAAAGAGACCATGATCAGTGAGGTACGTTTTGGCCGTATCAAATGATATATACCCTCTATAGGCATATGACTGAGGGTGTAAATATCCATATCCATATTCACGTGAAAAATATACAAACATTTTAAAGAATTATTCATGATCTGGATCCATGAAAGCGATCTTCTTTACAAAGCAAAATGCCTTGCAATAACTACAAGGGGAGCACAGTTTATAGGGACCTTCTAGAGGACTACAAAATAACTAGAAGGGAACTACCGCAGCGAAAAAATGGAATAGTGTGACCTAGTTCAAAAAGTCCCTTGGACCTAGTTCCGAAACGGCTTAAATATTATAAATCATTAATTTTTATTTAAACACAATATTTGGGAAGGGACTTGGCTCACTCCTGCATTCTTAGTGTGGCGTGGACTAATATTTTAATATATCAGTTGCATCCTCTTTGCCAAGAGCATTTAAAATTCTTACCTTAAGGCCACAAGATATTTCAAAAGAAACTTGATGCTTTGGAACTGTCATTAACAAACATAATCTCGTATCAAATACAAATATCAGCTGGCCTTCATTATTTTCTAAAATTTAATTTTTCAAGACCTTCATTTTATTTGTCGCTCTGCACAAATCATTTTAAATTCCGACATTTGTTCAAAGGATTTCCTCTGGCATTGTATGACACACTTTGTATCCGTTTCCTTTTCGGCAAAAAATTATTAAAGTATTTAATGATTGTGCTTAAGTGTGTGTGTGTATGTGTGTGTATGTGTCTTTCTGTGGTCAAACTTGTTGTTTTTTCTCGAAAAAGTTTTTAATGCCTTCACTTAGTTGCCAACTAAAAGATGTTAATTTTTATTTAATTCAAATTGCCTTGGGTGATTTTTCATTTTTCTGCTGAGTTTCTTCTTTTTGTCGATGTCCCTCCGTTGTTTCCCCCGCCCCTGCCATCTCGTATTGTGGGCGAAGAAGCGTGAAGTTGCTTTTTTCCATTCTTTCTTTTGCCAATATAAATTAACTTTTTTTTTTGTTTTGCGGCTTGCCAGCCATTTTAGCATGACGACCCAAATGTGCTCTGAAGCCTATTAAAAGCTTACCGTATATAGTATATGGTATATACAGCTGTTTAATAGGGTGCCAATAAAATTATAAATCGAGCTAGAGTTCAGGGAAGGTTTTATTTTTTTCTAGTTCCCTATATGGCCTAAACAGTTTTATTTTGTCCGTTTTATTTTTTGTTTTTTTCAAGAAATGTTCTCGAAAACCTAGGATTTTATAGAGACTGCTTTGAGGCCCCAAATGCTTTTTTGTTTTTTGAAAGAAATATACAAAGATTAAAATCGGAAATTAATTAAAACATTTTTAATACTTTTCATTAATTTTTAAGTTTTTCGTAAGTTGTATACATTTTCCGACTCCATATTTTCAATTTATTTTTCTATATTTCCACTATCTTTTATAGTCATGATTGCGGGTGTTTCTATGATACAGTTTCTCCTTTCCTATTCTTTTAAAACGAATTTTCGATTTTTTCCGACTCTACTTAAATCCTTAAAGCGTCTATTTGTATACGAAAAAATGTGTCCTTTGTAAGGACAAATTACCTATTGTTGAATTGTAATTTTTGCAGAGCCACAAAATTGTGGGCTCTATAAAATATTTAAGAGTCTGCAAGGTCGCTATTCTCGAATTTATCATCCTCTATCCACTTAGAATTTTCCAACTACCAGATTGGCTGATGCGCAATGTCATTATACGCTATTGCATGAAACGGTACCTGTGATTTAAGTACAGGGTGAGTTAAAAAATACTGCAACAATGTCAAACGCCATACTTTTTACATTTTTTTTTTAACTTTACAGAATTAAATCAAAACATGTCGGAAATGTCATCAAATTTCAGAATAAGTTTAGATTTGTTCGAATCGGTCATCTTTGGCACGAATTATCGTCTTCAAACGGCCAATGAAACCATCACACGCTTCCCGAGTGATGCTCTGCCATATTATGGCCCATTCCCGACAAAGCGCTTGCTTGGGGTGATCGACATGCAGGTATTTGTTAGTGCCAACATTGCTTTCCGAAATACTCCATACACAATAGTCCAACGGATTGGTATCCGGAGATTTTGGTGGCCATTGTGCGCTGGAAATGGAGCGAGGAACCTCATTTTGTAACCATTCTTGGGTGGCGCGTGCCGAATGCTGTTGGAATGTGCAAGGTCTGCGGCCAAAATGATTGCGTTTCCAAGGCTTTAATACACCCTCCAGAATATTTTCGCGACAATATTCGGTATTTATTCCGATGCCACGGTCAATTAATACGGGCGGAGAGCGACCATCGGCTGTTATGGCGGCCAACACTATAACCGTTTGCGGTGCTTGAGTTCTGGTGGCCAAGCGAAGAAGCACATTTTTAGCTGACCTCTTTGGCGAGTAACCACGATTATTTTGTTTGATTACAAACTGCTGGACAACGAATGTTTTCTCACCGGAGAAAACCAAATTCGGCCAAGCGAAGCAACTCTTTAGCTCTTTTGAGTCTATTTTCTTTCTGTTGCCGTGTAAGTTCCTGCACTTTTTGGAATTTCAATGGCTTTTCCCTGAGCTCATTTTTCAATATTTGCCGATATGTTCAGCTTTATTGCGATATGTTCAGCTTACCAGCCATTTTTCGGCCACTGCGACGCGGGTTTCGATCAAGTTGCTTCTTTACTTTTCGAACCATTTAAGCTGATGTTGCTGTTTTCTTCCGTCCACTTCCTTGTATCACTGTAACGAACGATGCTACGAGGCACAAAAGATTTATTCACATTTAAATGCTGGAGTGCTCTAACGATAGCGACTTGTGGGTTTCCAGGCAAATATAAAGAAATCACACTATCACGCTTCAAATCCATCACGAATAACTTTTTTTCTGGAAAATTGTCAGCAAAATTTTTTTGTAATGACTATAGTCAGAAGTTGGTTGCAATTCTTTCATCTCACCCTGTATTAAAAAATTTTGAAGGTTCTTTGCTAACCTCAATCCAAGGATTTTTTTGACAATTTCTTGAGTATTGTGCCAGGCATCAAATTTCTTTAGACTTACGAAAAATATCTCAAAGCGTGGATTTTTATAGCTTCTCTGAGTTCTGTGTAAGGTCTGAGATCGTGGAAATCTATATATTTTAATTTTAACCTTTTTTTTTTTTTTTTTGCCAAGAATTGAAAAAAATTATGTGGAGGGTATTTAGTTCCAAAAAGACGGCGCCACATGTCATACAACCAGAGATACAATTCAATTGCTGCATCAGAAATTTCCTGTCGTGTTATTTTGCGTTTCGGAGGCCAGAATGGCAAGTCTAGATCGTGGGATTTAACACCATTAGATTTTTTTTTCTTTTGAGTTTGTTGAAGTCGATGGTTTACGCCAATAAACCGACGACGACTCAAGCCTTAAAAGAGGAAATTGGACGCTGCATTAATGAAATGCCGCAGCATTCGTACAAAACGGTCATTGAAAATTTCATAAAAAGATCGCTTGTTTGCCAACTAAGCTGCGGTGACCATCTGCACGATATCTTATTTCATACATAACCTACTTGTCATTGGGGTCATTTCCGACAGGTTTTAATAAAGAATTTTTTTTGGATAACATTTTTAACAATTTTTTTCCATTCAGAACATCAACTGTGACTATATATGGATTTTTAGGATCTTCCCAGGCTTCAAAATGTAGACGTATTTATTTTTATATTTATTTATTATTATTATTATTATTATTATTATTATTATTATTATTATTATTATTATTATTATTATTATTATTATTATTATTATTATTATTATTATTATTATTATTATTATTATTATTATTATTATTATTATTATTATTATTATTATTATTATTATTATTATTATTATTATTATTATTATTATTATTATTATTATTATTATTATTATTATTATTATTATTATTATTATTATTATTATTATTATTATTATTATTATTATTATTATTATTATTATTATTATTATTATTATTATTATTATTATTATTATTATTATTATTATTATTATTATTATTATTATTATTATTATTATTATTATTATTATTATTATTATTATTATTTAACAATTTCAGTTCATGGCCTTATGCAAAATATTTAATAAGTAGTTTGCAGGACCTCAAATCCTGGATTTTTTAAAGAAGTTCTTGAGTTTTTTTTTAAATTTGTTTAGAATCCTTTACAAGGTCTGAAATCAGGGCACAAGTAATCCAATAGTTCTTTGTGGGGTTTCAAAGAACTATTGGAGTATTTTTAACGGGTTTAATTTGTGGATTTCTAAAAGATATTTTGCATTTCTCTACCAGATCTCATATTGTGAATTTATAAAAACATTTTTCGATTCCTTCATTTTCTTCAAAAAAGTGGGCATAATAAATTTGATTCAAATTTGATCTTCTACAAATTATTTTTTTTTTTTTTTTGTACTCCAATATATTTTTTTTCCTTAAATTCTCTCAATCCTTTCTAAAATGTACTTTCTATATATATTTTTTCCAAAGCTAATAATTTATTTTGCCGCTACCGAGGCCTTTATTTGTGTACTTAAAAATGGTGCCTCCTCTGGGACCCCAAGAGTAAAGAAATCTTATATGATCCCTGCACCCCTGGGAGAAAAAAGTCTTCAGGATAGTGAAATGTCAAAAAAAACACTTCATTATTACCACAAAAATTCTACATTTTAATACGGTCTACCCTAACAAACTTCTAGAATAAATTACACACACTTTTATTCTTGAATATATTTATGAAAAAAAAAAAAAAAAAAAAAACTTATTTATGTGCCCAAATAAGGGGACTACGCTCTATACCTATCCATGACTATGGCCTTTAGCCAATTTTACTCACAGAAAAAGAAAACGATACTCAACATTTTGCTGAGTCAAGGAAAGGTTGTTATTTTTTTTTTTTTTTTTTAATTTCCACTACGGAAAAATGTTGTCCCCTAGTATAAAATATATTGTATTGTTAAGCAACATTTTTGTTATTAATTTTAAGGTTATTATTACAATTTGTTACTTATATATAGACTATGTGTATGTGTGTGTGTAAAATTGATAGAATATACTCTATGAATAAAATTTAATCCTGCTGTTGAATGTAAAAATAGACCGCTTTCGTATCGGAAATTTCCAGTAAGATGGCGGGCTAAAATATTGGGCTTTTCTCTAATAAAGTGAAAATATGACATTTGACCCGAAAGTCAGGGTCCAAGGGTTAGACTCCGATCCATTGGACCGATATGGGCGATATGTGCGATAATTTCAAAGCTAATGAAACTACGTATATAACATGGTCACAAGTAATGGGAGCTATATCCAAATCGGAACCGATCTCTACAAAATTTGGCAAAGATATTTCTGAGCTGTATTTGATATATTTCCCTGAATATCGTTATTACGGAGTGCATATTACGGCTGTGGGTAACAAATATAACAAATCGGATGAACAGTATATATGGGAGCTATAGCTATATCTGAAGCGATCTTCACCAAATTGGATATAATAGCTTCTAGACTCAATTCGGTCATAAGTGCCAAATTCCATCCCATTTGGACAATGTTAGACGTTTGGTGCACAACAAAGATGTAAATCGGACGGGGTTATATATGGGAGATTTATCCAAATCTGAACCGATCTCGATAAAATTTAGCAAATGTATTTCTGAGCTGTATTTGATAAATTTCCCAAATATTGTTGTTACAAAGTGCATATTACGGCTGCGGAGGACAAATATAACAAATCGGATGAACAATATATATGGGAGCTATAGCTATATCTGAACCGATTTCGATCAAATTTGGCATTCTTATTTTCAGGCCTAATTTGGTTGTATGTGCAAAATTCCATACTATTCGGGCTGATATTACACATTTGGTGCACAATAAAAGGCAAATCGGACGAAGATATATATGGGAGCTATATCTAAATTTTGACCGATTATCTCCAATTTCAACAGTGTTCGTCCTAGGGCTAAACAAATGTTGTTTGGAAAATTTCATCTCAATCGGATAGTAAATGCGACCTGCATTTTGTTCACAAGAATACATGGACAGACGGACGGGCAGACGGACTGACATGCATAAATCAACCACCACCAAAGTCTCCGGATACCAATCCGTTGGACTATTTTGTCTGGAATATTTTGGAAAGAAATCCGTGCCAAAGATGATCAATTCGAACAAATCTAAACTTATTCTAAAATTTGATGCTGTTCAGTAGATTGAAATTATGTATTTCATATAAAAAATCTCAAACGCCGGCCAAAGGCCAAATGTATACAAGATTCCCTGAACCTACCATTTTTTATGGCTTTGTGAATATTGCCCACCCTTTCATAAATACTTCTCTTCCCTCTTATTAAGACTTTTGTCACCCCATAACCTCAATATAATTTGAAATTCATGTAATATGCATAAAGATAGGCAATATTTCTCCTCACATTAATTCCTCTAACTTGCCAATGTCAATTCCCATTAAAGCCTAAATCCAATAACATTAAATTTCAATGATTATTCTTGTCTTCCATTATTGTAACAATTTCTTATTTGGGAATTTCTGTACGTGATATCCATTACTAAACGATATCCAAGGTTCTTGCTCCGGAACATTTCCTAACAATATGTTAACAACAACGGCAAAAAAAACACATAAATCACAATTTGTTTCCGATACTTTGAATTGTCTGCAAGACAATAAATGGGAATGTCATAGAAGTTATCAAGGATAGCAAATTCTTGGATAACACAAAAATAAGTGTCAATTCAATAGAATGGAATGGAATCTACAACAAATGCATTACCATCATCATCATCTCCTTGAGCACATACCATACATTACAACTATAATAATAATGATAGCATACATTTAGGATGCAAATGAAAAGGAGAGAGAAAAAGCAATTGTAAAATATTAGGTTTTTTTTTGTGAATAACACTTGACCTCGTGACCTTAATTTACAAGTGTTTTAAATTAGAATTTCCTTTTCTTTATGATGTGTTGAATTAAGACAAAAATAAATGTAGTGCCTAGCTTAAGGCGAAAGTACAAACTTTAGTGTTTTAATATTAATAACTACAATATAACACATATAAAACACGAACTATTGATTTAAATTTTTAATATAAAAATTTTTAATTTTTAATAACATTGTGTATTTTATTCTGCTTCTTTACAGGTAATGATTCGAAAAATAAAAACTACTCGAAATATTTTATAAAAAGGATCTGTAAGTAGTATATGCTTGAATTCAACCAACTATTGGAAGTTTGCAATGTGTCTTTCAAGAGAGCTGATTGGAATTATATCAGTGTCTTCCATGTGAAAATAAGTTTTCCAACAATTTCTATTTCTTTTCCATTTCCAAGGTATATTAAACCACCATGAAATACAGTATGTTGCTTGAAGAAAAAAATGGGAAAACTTGAATCAGAAATAGTAAATGTTATTAACAAATGACGTATATTCGACAAAAAGGTTCTATTTCATATTATGTTGAAGTCATTGTAAAGTAGCTATGAACAGCCTCGAACGAAAAAGTATAAACAAAGCACCCGTATTCTCTCTCGATTTTTATTTGCTATTGATTTGGCAGGGAGAGAGAGTATCTTGCCACTACTAATACATGTGTTTTGAGCAAGTCTGTTGTAAAGCATAGATGCCCAATGTAATAGTATTGGTGAGAGCGACAAAATAACACTGGAAGAAAAGATTTTTCTATTCATTTTATTTAGTCGTCAACGAGATAGCGACGAAAGCATATGTGTGGCGGGTGTCGTCATTTTTTTATTTTTCTATGAAATGTAAAATTAATGAATATACATGTTTTAGTAATACTCTTGATAAATGCATTTATTTAAGTAGTTTCAAAATGTTTTTTTAAATTATGTTTCTTATTTTTTTTAATGTCTTATAACATATAAAACATTGCATATCATCAAAAGCATTTTGTATCATAAAATGCTTTTCAAATGACATCATTGACATATCGCAATAATTTTCAGTTTATGTGTTCACTAACAGCAGTCTCGATTACGATTAAATGTAAATATTACACAGAACTTCTGCCTGTGTAGCTTGTCTCTCCCACTCATATTTCTGATTTCCTATTGGTTGATTGGCGATCAAACCAAAGAGCGTAAGAATACGTGTGAGTTGAAATTGCTGAAATCAGCCACTACTGGGCATCTATGTTGTAAAGTAACGTTCTCATTTGCACTTTTTTAGCATACTTTTAGGCACTACCCAGAGTTTAAAAAAAAGGCTTTATATTTTGTTTATTTATATATTTACAGTATTAGAATAGTATAAGTATAGAAAATTTACAAGGTGACGCAAAAGTAAACCTCCGATGTTTTTTGACTGTAATTAAGACATTAAAATTTATAGTATTTTCTGATAGGTGGATTACTTCTGCCCCACCTTGTATATTATCTATATACATAAAAGAGGAAGATGTTTTAATTGTTTGTTTGTAATTTATAGACTCAAACACCGCTACTATACTATAAAAAGTTATTAAAATATACCAAAGCAAGTTAAGAAGTATTAGTCGGTGTGGTCAATAAATGTATAACCTCATCATTGCGTTATGAATGTTCAAAGGGTTGACCGTTTGTGGGAAAGAATCCGAAGGTGTGGGCAAACATTTGGACTTTATCGATCACTCCCCTCACATTTGCTACAATTTTTGTAAAATATTGAAATATGCGTGAGGTGCCATATATAGCGGACCGAAGTATTCTACTTCTTCTAATGCAAAAATAATATTGGTATGTGCAAATTTTAAGGAAAATTTTACATTTATTTCCAATTTATGCGAATAATGCATTTGTTGAACTTTTGTGAGGTGGCACCAGAAGGAGTTGGCCAATAAATTCCATATTCACAATGGATATATGGTTGTGAAAAATATTAAGGCAGACCAAGTTTGAGAAAAAAATCATTGATTAGTATCACAAGTTATGGGAGATGAAATGTGAGAAGTTTAAAAGAATCAGATGCTTATTTCGCCTTTTATGAGAATTAAGATTATTCAAAAATTTGACCCGTTGTTGGGGAAGAAGAAGGTGTGAACAAATAAATCGAACCTTTATATCCAATTTTATACGAAATCATAAATCCCATATTCATTTCAGGTTTCTGGTTAGCAAGTTATAAAGAAACGCTGCCTTATTTCGCAAGTTATGACAATTAAAAGTATTGGAAATTGTGATCCTTTGTGGGTGAGGTACCAGAAGGGGTTTTAGTGTTAGCAAAAATGTATGTATGTGTGAAATTTGAAGAGAGTTAGATGCTTATTTCGCCTTTTTTAAGCGTTTTTTTGTTCAACAATCCTGAGCCCTATATAGGAGAGAAGAAATCTCTACCATCTTTATAACAGACTTTGTGTTGATGGAAATATCGAGATGTACCAAGTCTGAATGGAATCGAATGCTAAATTCGCGTTATATGAGCTTCTTGAATATTCAAAATATTCACCCATTATGGGAGAGGAACCAGAGGAAGTGGACCGATATATCTCATCTTCACAGCAGATCTTGTGTTAATAGAAATAATGGGATGTATGAATTATAAAGAGAACCGGATGCTTATTTTGGATTTTGTGATTGTTATGGTTATACAAAACATTGACCCTTTGTGGGAGAGTTACCCCGATCTCTACCATCTTTATAACAGATTTTGTGTCAATGGAAATATTGGCATGTACCAAGTCCGAATGGAATCAAATGTTAATTTCGCGTTTCATAAGCTTCATGGATATTTAAAATTTTGACCCTTTGTCGGGGAGGTACCAGAAGGAGTGCACCGATATATTCCATCTTTACACCAGACCTTGGTTTAACAAAAATATTGTGCTGTGTCTAATTTGATAATCGGATCCTTATTTCACATTTTATAAGAGTTATAATTATTCAAAATGTTGACCCTTTGTGGGCGAGCTAATTGATGGAATTGACCGATATTGTCCATTTTCACACTTGACCTTGGACTGATGCAAATTTTAGGATTTGCAAAGTTGGAGTAAAATCGGATGATCCTTTTCTTCTGGGCAGCAAAATATATTTTTTTAAATGTCGACCTTTCGTCAGAGAAGTAGCAGAAGGAGTGGACCGGCATTGGTCATCTGAGAACTCGATCTAAATTTGATAATAATATTACGGTGTACCAAGTTTGGACCAAATCGGATACTCCCATCCAGAGTTATCGTGCGCACAATCCAGCTAGACAGACGAATGGACCGAAATCCATATATCGACTCCAAATGTCCTGAAACGGATTTGGCCCAAAGAGGCCTAGGGTCTATAACCATTAATTAGAAGGGGCATATGACTGAGGGTATAAAAATTACAAGGGATAGCAAAGCGCATCGGCATCAGCTAGTATAGTATATGGTAGGTGTACAGGGTTGCCCATATTCGACGGACCCATCTGGCAACGCCATAATTTTTCACATCGCTTAATGACATACCGCGTTTGAAGCGTCAGTCCAAGCACATTTTTACAATGAACCAATACACGCCACGTGAGCGCTCTGAAATAGTTGAAATTTACAAGAAGTCAGTTGTGAAAACTCAACGTGCTTTTAAAACATTAAAAAATGTGAGAAGTGCGCCTTCTAAGAACACCATTAAGCGTTTATACAAAAATTTTTCGACTGGTAAGGCTCTTTCTAATCCGAAGAGGCCATATAAAAGTCGACCAAGGCGATCGGCCGAGAATATCGCTGCCGTACGAGCCAATGTTGAGAGGTCCCCAAGAACATCCCAAAAACGCCGTTCTCAGCAGTTGGGCATGGCTCGGCCCACTTTACAACGGATTATTCGCATTGGTTTGCATTTGTTCCCGTACAAAATTCAATTGACGCTAAGAATGTTGCCTGCGGACAAGCCTCGTCGATTATAATGGGCCCAAAGGTCCGTCGAATATGGGCAACCCTGTAATAAATCGTTTCTATTAAGTTTCACATTTATTGTGAGCGCTTAAAAGTATGTTTTAGAAATTCTAGACAAAAAATGTAAAATAGTCACTTTACATATGACTCTTGCATGATATGTGACCGGGCCTTAATTTGGCTTTCAATTTGGCAACACTATTTCTAACCTTTCTCAATCTGGTGTTAAAAATCCCTTTAAAGTCATTTCACATTTGTCTACAGAGCAGTACAACCACTAATTCTACTCCACTAAGCCCAACACCCGAAAAATCCTTCCTCTATGCGCATTAATTCAAATCCTTTTAGCCGGGCTCATCAAAATCTTTTAAAGATTAATTTTAAGGGCTGGGTGGGGGAGGGCATTGTATGGCCTTTTTCATCATTTTGTTGGCCTCTCTGACGATTTTTTTTTGCTAGTGGAAATGCTACAAACATTGCCATGGAGGTAAGGCAATTGTCAGAAGGCCGAACAACAACAACAACAAGGTATTCATGGTGAAGTGAAGAAGAGTTGCATTGAAAAAGTTTGCTGGCAATAAAGCCATCAAAGTCACATGCACACACACGCATGTGTAGTGTAGGTGTTTCATATATAAAATAGGGTGTTGTTTTTGGTATCTGCATATGGTGTGAGAGGGGGAGTGTGGGTGGGGGGGGGTGTGCTAGGGACAGGAAGCTAAACAGTTAATGTTTCTATTGCCGGGGATTTAAAAAGTTAATGAGTTTACTTCCAGCTCTGTAACATCAACGCCAATGCCGCCTGGTATGACAACCTCAACCCGCCCTGCGATAATTTGTAACTGTAGTGGTTGTGTGATAGAGGGAGTGAGAGATTGTGAAACAAAATTTGCAAAACAGCTTTATGTACTCTGGTATAATCAAAGCCGTAGGGAATGGAAGGAGGCGGATAGGGGATAGCCCAAAACCAGGAGGTGTAATCATTCACTCTATGTCTATGTTAAAATAGTTAATGCCTTTATAGTTGTTGTTCGTGTTATATAGTTTTGCTGTATTTGACTCTCATGTCAAATGCACACTACTTCACACACACATACACGTATGTACGTACACGTACATACATACAAAATGAGGACAATTTCCAATTTCATGTCGTATGCTTACATTGTTATGGTTTTTGAACACATTGAAACTGTCTTCTTGTTCTTCTTTTTTTTTTGCATTTGGGCCGACAACCCAGGCAGGCGCTCAAAAACAACAGCAGCAGCAACAACAACATTATCATCATCACTGGCAAAAACAGAAGCATTGGCCTACAGGCCACACAACCATTCCACACTGGGAGACGGGGGTGGCCATTATTTGTCCTCCCAACCCAAACCTCATCCCAACTGTTAAAAACCAAGGATTACTACTGCAAGCGACTCAAGTACCACAAGCCAAGTGACACAGAGGAAAAACGTTGCAAAAAAAATCTACCCAAAGAGTGATAAACAGCCAACGGCTAGGCGGGTGTATCGACTGGCAGGCAAACCTCGAGAAAACAACAACATTATTCAGTTCGGTTAGCTGGCTAGAGATCCTAGGAAAAAGGAACCAGCAAAAAAAAGCTAGTATCTAATGTTTGCGTGTGTGTGTGTGTGTGTGTGTGTGTGTTTTGGTGTGGATTTGTGTGCTCGTTTGGTTTTCAATTCACAGTTCAGGACTTTAAACATGCATAAGCATGCGTGTAAAGAGTATTTAATAGCAAGTGTATTGCATACACGCACACACACATAAACTCACTCACACATACTTGCACAACTGGCGGCTGCTCTTCACAATTGCTGCTGTGCAAGCGATAAAAAATTGACTGGCTTGGAGTTTTTTTTTTTTTTTTTTGCTACGAATTTGACCCTCTCATAGTTTTGCTCTGCCTCTATGTAGGGATGTATGTCTATGTTCACGTGTGTGAGTGTGTAGTTGTGTTACGGACATTTAAAATGGCCACAATTAATGATGCTCTATGTATGCGTGTATACATGCATGTACATACATGGCTACAAACTACTGCTGCCTTTTAACCGTAAATTAGTTGCATGGCACGATAATGTGGACTACGTAACATACGAGGTACAGTTTCAAATGTGGTTATTTTTAATTAGGGAATACTGCTAGGAGCTCTGTAGAAAATATGTAAAAATATCTCCCTTAATGATTATTTGAAAGGGTTTTTGTACTATGGGGATCCAATTGTCCGAAGGGACCCAAAAGGTCCGTCACTGATTTCTATGGTTTTTAGCTTTTGCAGTCGAGATCGACAGTCAATTCTTCCGATCGTTTTCACTCTTAAAACCAGTAAAGAAAGTCTTAAAGTTGGGCGGGGTCGACTTTATGATACCCTACACCACTTTGCTAATTTTGTAGAGCTCTACATAACAATTACAAGTTTTTATGCACATTTTGTTGTTGCAAATTGATCAGGCTTTATCCCTTTATTGTTGTTTTTATAAAACAACGTTTATTTATTAGTGGAGAACGATGGTAATGTTTACCAGGGGGTAAGGCAGGGAATACCTAGGTTTCGGAAAGAGCCACCAATCCTCATCAGTTCCCTTGTTTTTTGTCTGGGATATTCTCCCCAGAAGTTATTTTAAAAATAACTTCTATGACAAAAAACATTTTTTACCCAAGTAACGAGATCGTAAGCTCAATAGAAGAGGAACCAAAGAATTAAATAAAACTAAAAAATATATATGAGAGCTATATCCAAATCTAAACCGATCTCGATAAAATTTGGCAAAGATATTTCTGAGCTGTATTTGATATATTTCTCTGAATATCGTTGTTACGGAGTGCATATTACGGCTGTGGGTAAGAAATGTGATAAACAATATATATGGGAGCTATAGCTTTATCTGAACCGATCTTCACCAAATTTGACATACTAGCTTCTAGATTCAATTCGGTCATAAGTGCCAAATTCCATCCCATTTGGACAAATATTAGACGTTTGGTGCACAATAAAATGTAAATCGGACGAAGTTGTATATGTGGGAGCTATATCCAAATCTGAACCGATCTCGATAAAATTTAGCAAAGGTATTTCTGAGCTGTATTTGATATACTTCCCTAAATATTGTTGTTACAGAGTGCATATCACGGCTGCGGAGAACAAAAATAACAAATCGGATGAGCAATATATATGGGAGCTATAGCTATATCTGAACCGATTTCGATCAAATTTGGCATACTTATTTGTAGGCCTAATTTGTTTGTATCTGCAAAATTCCATACTATTCGGACTGATATTACACGTTTGGTGCACAATAAAAGGCAAATCGGACGAAGATATATATGGGAGCTATATCTAAATTTTTACCGATTATCTCCAACTTCAATAGGGTTCGTCCTTGGGCCAAAAAAATGATTTGAGCAAAATTTCATATGGATCGGGTAATAAATGCGACCTGTACTTTGTTTACAAAAATACATGGACAGACGGACAGACGGACGGACGGACATGCATAAATCGACTCAGAATGTGATTCTATGCAGATCATCAAAAGGAACTATGGGTCTATCTCGTTTCCTTTTGCCTGTTACAAACAAATGCACAAAGACATAATACCCTGACCAACTTATGGTGCAGGGTATAAAAACAGGATCATTGCGAGAGTAAACATCGTAATCGTTATCTTTTTTGAGTTATATCGCTTATTTGCTCAAAGAGGGTGAATTCTCCCAGTTTGAAGAAAAATGCATTCCATGTTATCGATTGACATTTGTCTTTCCGAATTTTCGGTAATTCGTCATCGAAAAGCCCACCTTAAAATGTTAAATTATTTCCAACAAATCGTGTTTTGCTTCTAATATTCTACACCACATAGTGGTAAGGGTACTAAGTCTTTGTGCATTTGTTTGTAACAGGGAGAAAGAAGCGAGTTACTTTTGAGGATATTCATAGAATCACTTTCTGAGCCGATTTATGCATGTTAGTCCGTCCATGAACTCTTGTGAACAAAATGCAGGTCGCATTTATAATCCGATTGAAATGAAATTTTCCTAACAATATTTCTTTGGCCCAAGGACGAACCTTATTGAAATTGGTGATAGTCGGATCAGATCTAGATATATACATAGACAAACGAAAATATAGACAACGGAATGCTCTCACCGTTTATCTTCGAAAAAAATCGGATCACCAGATGTCGTCTATATCGTTTCGGGGGTATGAGTGAGAATATTGAAGTCACTCAATTCTTAAATGTTGCAAATAACAAAAACTGTAGGATATTTGCCAGTTGAAAATTGTTACGTAATAAGAAATGTGAAAAGTACGTGATGACATCGAAAAATCCCGGAATAATCAAGTGAAATTCTGGAAAACGGTAACATTTGTTTTTGAAGTCGAGTAGATTGAAATCAACATGATGAGAGCCACTTGGATAAAAAGACAAAATTAACCTCTCGTTGTCTATATCTTCATTTGTCTATGATATAGCTCCCATATATCTTCAATCGATTTCGGGTTTATTGTGCACCAAATGGCCAATATAAGTCCTAATGACTTGAAATTTGGTACAACCCACAAAATTCAGTCTAGAAGCAGGGACATCAAATTTGGAAAATCGGTTCAGATATAGCTATAGGTCCCATATATATGTTTCATCCGATTTGGGGTTTTAAGTCCCTCACATGCGTAATATGCACTTCACAAGAATGACATCAGATACTGCTCGAAAATACCTCTAACAATTTTTATCGAAATTGCTTCAAATTAGGATATAGCTCCCTTATATATCTTTATCCGATATCAGATTTATTGTGCACCAAGTGACTAATATCAGCCCAAATGGACTAAATTTTGGCAATTACTACTGAATTTATCCAAGAAACCAGAACTTCAAATTTGGTGGAAATCGGACCAGATATAGCTATAGCTCCCATATATATGTTTTAGCGGATTTGGGGTTTACAGTCCCTCACACGCGTAATATGCATTCCACAACAATGATCTTTGGTACCTGATACAGCTCTGAAATACCCCTGCCAAATTTTAACAAGATCGGTTCAGATTTGGATGTAGCTCCCACATACAGAGTAAGATAAATAACTGCAACAAAGTCAAACGCCATAATTTTCACAATTTTTTTTTTTAAATTTTATTGGATGAAAGCAAAAAATGTCGGAAATAGCATCACATTTTAGAATAAGTTTAGATTTGGTCGAGTTGGTCATCTTTGGCACGTAATATGGCCTTCAAACGACCAAATGAAACCGTCACACGCTGCCCGAATGTTACTCTGCCGTATTTGTGACCAATTCCCAGCGAAGCGCTTGCTTGAGGTGATCTACACTTTGGTATTTTTTAGTGCCAACTTTGCTTTCCAAAATACCCCAAACACAATAGTCCAACGGATTGATATCCGGAGGAGGATTTTGATGGCCATTGTGAGCTGGAAATAAAGCGAGGAGCCTCATTTTGTAACCATTCTTGGGTGGCGCGTGCTGAGTGCGATGGTGCTCAGTCCTGTTGGAATGCCCAAGCTATGCGGACAAAATTTTTGCGTTTCCAAGGCTTTAATACACCCTCCAGAATATTTTCGCGATAATATTCGGCATTTATTTTGATGTCACGGTCGATTAATATGAGCGGAGAGCGACCACCGGCTATTATGGCGGCCCACACCATCACCAAGACCGGCGCTTGAGTTCTGGTGGCCAACCGAAGGTGCACATTTTCAGCAGACCTCTTTGGCAAGTAAACACGATCTCTTTTTTTTTTTTTTTGTTTACAAACTGCTAGACAACGAATGTTTTCTCATCGGAGGAAACCAAATTCGGCAGTTCACCACTTTCGGTCAAGCGAAGCAACTCTTTAGCTCTTTTGAGTTTATTTTCTTTCAGTTGCGGTGTAAGTTCTTGCTCTTTTTGGAATTTCAATGGCTTTGCCCCGAGCTCAGTTTTCTATATATGCCGAATGGAATATTGCGATATGTTCAGCTCACGAGCCGAATTCGTCAGTTCACCACTTTCGGCCAAGCGATGCAACTTTTTAGCTCTTTTGAGTCTATTTTCTTTCTGTTGCGGTGTAAGTTCTTGCACTTTTTGGAATTTCAATGAATTTACCTCTAGATCAGTTTTCAATATTTGCCAAATGGAATATTGCGATATGTTCAGCTCACGAGCAATTTTTCGGCCAATGCGACGCGGGTTTCGATCAAGTCGCTTTTTTACTTTTCGAACAATTTCTGTTGATGTTGCTGTTTTCTTCCGTCCACTTTCTTGACGTCGGGCTATGGTACGAGACACAAAAGATTTATTCACATTTAAATGTTGGAGTGCTCTAACGATAGCCACCTGTGGTTTTCCAGCCAAATATAAGGAAATCTCACAATCACGCTTAAATTCCATCACGAATAAGATTTTTTCTGGAAAATTCTCACCAAAATGCTTTTGTACGCTTGTAAACAATATAATGAGCTGTCACTGGAATAATTTTAACAGCTGTAGGACGAGTGGCTTAGAAATGACAGTAGTCTGAAGTTAAGTGCAGTTTTGTCATCTTACCCTGTGTGTATTACATTTTCTTTTTTGTCGAAATTTTTGAGCTTTTTTGGTAGAAGTACCAAGAGTGGATCGATATGATCCATTTTCACACCAGCTTCAGTATAGACAAAAAATATTGAGATGTGACAAATTTGAAAGAATTAGACAAAGATTGGCCTCGAGTTTGAAATGTCGAAATCCAGTTCACATTTTCCGAGATTTCAAATTATTTTTTAAAAATTTACCAATTTCTCATTTTTTTTCTAGAAATTGGACTGATTCAGAAAAATTTTACGATGTTAGTGACCTCGTCCCTATAACTTTTGTACCAAAATCGAAAGGAATATGCAATATTATACTATATTTGATATAAAATTCAGGGGAGTGTCTAAAAGTATGCTATAAAAATGCTGCCGATAATTATATAAAATGGCACTTTATATGGAACTCGAACATTATGTGTAGCCTTCTTTCTTTGTAGTTTATTCCGGACTATTGTATGAGACTTTTTTAACAATTTCCTTATTTCTCTGATCTTTTACACAACTTGAAAATTCAGCCAATATCTCAGACCAACACTTTGGTACTAATTTCCCTTCATCAGAATTTGACTTCACCTTCGAGACTCCAAACATTTCCAACCTCACTCGTAACAGCTCTCTGCGACTCAGCATACATTATGGCTTTACATGCATGTGTATTTGTGTTTGAGTTATATATAAATCCTGCAACATTTTTTTAATTTGCCCTGATAGTTGTTTAAGCCTTATAAAATACGAGAGTATCATTGAATGGCCTGCTTGCCGCTATTGTGCTATGGAAGTTCTCCACAGGTTTTTTTTTCTTGATTCAATACAGTGTATTTCAGCTTAACGAATGAATACCAAAACGCACACACACACACACATATGCAAACTCTCCTATACTTGCACATATCATGTCTGTGGTTGATTAATTGGGGTCATCATTACTTTTTCTGCACATGAGGAAATATTCAACTTACCCGACTTGCTGTATAGAACAGTAAGGACACAAGCATAGCATGCAAAGGATATTCAAGCAGATGCTTGATTTTTTTTCTTTTTGTGGGCATTGTTGTTGTTGTGGAATATTTTTTTTTTTTTCATTAAAAAAAATTGAAGACTTGGCGTAAATTTGTCATTCCACTTCAAGCATAAAATTAACATAATTTTTTAGTTCCAAAAATACAGATAGTTTTTTTTTTTTGTCTTTGTTTTCTCTGCTGAGTTCAATCCACCTCTCGAGACTCGTAATCTAAGTGGGTTTTGGTACAGAAGATGCTGGCGTTGGCAAATATGGAAAAGAAGTAAGAAAATGAATAATATTTAGCCACTTCTTAGCATTAAACAGCGACGGTCTCATTACCATTTTTTGAAAAGAGAAAACAAAAATGAAGAAGCGAATAAAAAAAAAAACCAAATCCCCAAAGTAGTCAACATAATGTTCAATGATGATATTCCACCCGCTGCCTTAATGTAGGCAATACAATTTACATTTTATGTTCTATATGTGCTTGGCTTACTCAATGCCAACCAACAACTGAGTTCTGCCCAGCATAAAGAACTTTCTTTGTTACTCCTACTTGCTGGGGTATTTGCATGATTTGGATTTGTGTTTTTTGCTCTGTAAAATTGCCTATTTAATAAAATGGACTTTGTAAACTGAACTGAATGTGAATCACAAGAGAAACCCAAAAGATTTTATGTTGTTTTGTTTCTTTCTTTAATAGAATTTTTCTAAAATGTTTATTAAAATTCTGTTAATAAAGGATAATTTGAAGAAAGTACTTTCGTTTTTTTTTTTCTTCAACTTTTTATTCAAATAAAAAATAAATTGAACCATAAAAAAAATTTAGCTATAAAATCTTATTTTGAGCTGGTCACGAATTGAATATAAGAAAAAAAATTGACTACGAAAAGTCAGCAGGTGTTGAATGAAAGCCTCACTCATTAAATATTATTAAAAAAAAATATATCCTAAAAGGCAATCTAACGCAGAATGGATAATGAACAAATTAAACCAAACCAAATCGGTTAAATACCTTCTGTCAAAGGGGGTTATAAAACCTATAAACTCGAATGAAAAACTATCCTTAAGAAAATCGGGTAAATATGAACAGGACCCTTGAAAAAATCAGGGGCATCCTATAGAAGGGCTCTAATCCAAAACTGGATCTACATTGACATTTATTGCCAAAAACTGTTATGCGACCAAATATCCCAAGTTTGGATATATCCCAAGTTTGGATATTTTCCATTCCATCGAATGGGAAATATTTCCAAAGCTCTTGCAATGTCTAAATCAGGGGGCATCTTTACATAACTATTGTACGAAAGGTGCGCCAATAATAACAACTCAAAATTCCAAAATTTGGGAAAATGAAAAATACTCGAAATCGGAGTTATCTTTCGTCAGCGAAAAGTCCACCTAAAAATTTTAGATGCATTCCAATAGTACGTATTAGGCTTTTTATTACTCAAAATTCACAATTGCTTCAGTTTGATAATTTTTTTTTTTTTTTTTTTTTTTTTTTGAAAAATTTCATATATCCCATTAAAATTTCAGACTTTCAAAATTCTACTTTTTCGGAAAGAATAATCGACAAAGTGGTATTTTTATGTTTACCGAGGAGGATATTAGTAAACCCATTGCACAATGGACCCACATTCAATTTTTCTGCCCAAAACTATTTCAACGTCTCCACAACCTAGGAAGTGACCTCAGTATCAAATTTCAGAATTTCAGCTCTATCCCTTAACCCAATACCAAATGAAGCAACATTTAGTACGCATATCCAAAACAATCTACATCTCTCCACCCCAGATTCGAACATGGTTGCAAAATAAATACTATTTAGTACTTTTCGAACAATATACAGATGAGATAAGAAAACTGCAACAAAGTCAAACGCCATAACTTTTACATTTTTTTTTTTTTAATTTTATTGAATGAAAGTAAAAACTTTCAGAAATAGCATCAAGTTTTAGAATAAGTTTAGATTTGTTCGAATTGGTCACCTTTGGCACGAATTATGGCCTTCAAACGGCCAATGAAACCGACACACGCTACCCGAATGTTGCTCTGCGGTATTTTGTGCCATTCCCGGCGAAGCGCTTGCTAGAGGTGATCGATACTTTGGTATTTTTTGGTGCCAACCTTGCTTTCCAAAATACTCCAGACACAATAGTCCAAGGGATTGGTATCCGGAGATTTTGGTGGTCATTGTGCGCTGGAAATGTAACCATTCTTGGGTGGCCCGTGCTGAGTGCGATGGTGCTGAGTCTTGTTGAAATGTCCAAGGTCTGCGGCCAAAATGTTTGCGTGTCCAAGGCTTTAATACACACTCCAGAATATTTTCGCGATGTTATTCGGCACATATTCTGATGCCACGGTCGATTAAAACGAGCGGAGAGCGACCATTGGCTGTTATGGAGGCCCACACCATCACCATGGCCGGCGCTTGAGTTCTGGTGGCCAACCGAATGTGCACATTTTCAGCTGACCTCTTTGGCAAGTAAGCACGACAATTTTGTTTGTTTACAAACTGCTGGACAACGAATGTTTTCTCATCGGAGAAAACCAAATTCTGCAGTTCACATCTTTCGACCAAGCTAAGCAACTCTTTAGCTCTTTTGAGTCAATTTTCTTTCTGTTGCGGTGTAAGTTCTTGCACATTTTTGGAATTTCAATGGCTTTACCCCGAGCTCGTTTTTCAATATTTGCCGAATGGAATATTGCGATATATTCAGCTCACGAGCTATTTTTCGGCCAATGCGAAGCGGGTTTCGATCAAGTCACTTCTTTACTTGTCGAACCATTTCTGCTGATATTGCTGTTTTCTTCAGTCCACTTCTTTGACGTCGGGCTACGCTACCAGTATCACGGTAACGAGCGATGGTACGAGACACAGAAGATTCTTCACATTTAAATGCTGGAGTGCTCTAACGATAGCGACTTGTGGTTTTCCAGCCAAATATAGAGAAATCACACTATCACGCTTGAATTCCATTACGAATAACTTTTTTTTTTTTGTAAACAATATAATGAGCTGTCACTGGAATAATTTTAACAACTATCGGACGAGTGGCTTTGAAATGACAGCAGTCTGAAATTGGTTTTTTTCATCTCACCGTGCACATTCACTCAATACCAAATTGTGTACCATTTAGTACTTTTCGAACAATTACAGTAAACTTTTCCAAAGCCACCATACCTCAATTCCAGACACCAAAAGAGACCTCAATATCAAATTTGGGAATTCCAGTACTGTTCCTTTTCCCAATACAAAATTTAATACCATCCAGTACTTTTCGAACAATTATGGTACACTTTTGCAAAGGCACCTCCATATCACATTTCAGATACCAACGGAGACCTCAATATCAAAAATTGGTTAATTCAGATCTATTATTTCACTCAATACTAAATATAAAACCATTTAGTACCTTTCGTACAATTATAGTACACCTTTAAGAAAATCATCGTCATATGTCCAAGTCTACAAATGAACAGCGACCCTAATACCAAATTTCAGATTTCACGCACTATTTAGTATGTTTCCTGCTCTTTTATCGCAAACCTATCATCAACAGGGAGCCCAGTCCAAAATTTCAAAATTCCTGCTTCATTTGTTCACCTTAAACCAAACTACTCTTAATTTTTAGCAGTTTGAAAACTTGGTACACATTTCCAAAACCATTTTTATATTTTAAACATACTTTCCAAACTTGATTCTTTTACCAAATTTTAAGTTTTAAGGTCCGTTCACATAATACTAAATGGTACCATTTTAGAAATTTAGTACCATTTTTTTGATTTTTGTAACCTTAATGAATTTCCAAACGCCCTTTGGTACATCTATCCTGCATTCCCTCAGTAATTTTCACTTCAAATTAGCTTATTCCGTTCGAACAATTAAAAGTATTCAATTTTAAGTGGATTTTTGTACTGTTCGTAGCCTTTTAGAAAGAATTTCCAAAAACCCTTAGACAATTTTCCTGACTGCATTGATAATTTTCCGTCATAGTTTGCAATAGCCATTACAAACTTCAAATACGAAATTTGAAAGGATTCTGGTAAAAATCAGTTGCTGTAGCTGCGTTTTGGCTCTAGCGTAATTACACCAGACGGACGGGCAGGGCTAAATCGCCTTAGTACTTTACGTTGATCGAGAATATATATACTTTTTTTGGTCTAAAATTATTATTTCGATGAATTACAAACGGAATGAACAACTTAATATACCCTCCATACTATGGTAGAGGGTATAAAAATAGTCAAACCGCCCTCAAAGTTATTAAGTCTAGTGTCCAGAGCCTCTCTTGACTCCTTGAAACACATGGACTCATTAAGAATTGTTGGATACCAGAACACAGCAATATAGTGGAAAATGAAGTAGCTGACGAATTGGCTCGAAGCGGATCCCAGTCCATTGATCTCATACCGATTGGTGTGACTTTTAAACATCCAATAAGCTATTCTGTCAGCCGCTTCAAAAACTCCCTCATCGAAGAAGATGGTTGAAGATTGCACCTGGGAACCGATTGCAGGGTATATAAGGCCATCTAACTGGTACTTTCAAAGATGAGCACAAATCCCTTCTAGGTCTGATCTGTAGTGGAATTCTCTAACTCATTTTTTACCGACACAAATCGGTAACTGTAAAGCAAAAAATTTTGATATAAAAAATAAGTTATGGTTAACAACATTGGTATCTATCGGTAGGTCTTAGCGACAACTTTGATTTCGTTGCTAATTTTCCGACAAATTTCGTTATTTACCGAAATTATAAACATTTTAATCTTACCGACCCTTGTCGGTATCTCAAAAAATGAGTTGGAGAATTCCACTACTGGTAGGCTTACTGACTGGTCACTATTATATTAAATATCTGACCTCATTGTAGACTATGTGACGATGAAGAAGAGTGCGACTGAGCATCAACTTTGCCGGTATCCCATGTTGTCCAACCCGAGCCATAGTCTATTTGACAGGTGGGAGAGAGAAACTCTAACGTTATACTCAGGCATGAATACCATCATTATTTACAAATTTGTCAAAGACATTCCCTGGCTAAGAAGGCTACCCTGCCAACTACACTTCTCTCTATAAAACGTTTCTTCTACTTCTCGCTTCTTTAGCTTTTCTCTCCATTCCTAAGGCCTCAGAATAAAACAGTTGCCGAATCCGTGTAGCTGCGCATACTTAAACAAAATCAAAGCTTATTAGTTTGAAGATCCAAAACTATTTTCCTTTTTTAAATATTTGTCATTACATATCAGTAATAAAGGCAATATATTATGTCATTATATCTGGATTCCTAAGACTCATGTAAATGTATAAAAATGCAATTAAAATATCATTTACCAACACCAGCTCATTATGTGCTAACATAAATATATTTACATAATTTTTGTTTGTAATGTGAAAAAAGAACTAATTTTTTTCGAAGTTTTTGGAGAAGCATCCAAAAAGTATGCAACATATTTTTTTGTTTCTTCAAATATAGCTGTCATTATTGCCACCAAAAATTTCTATATTTGTTAAACAAAAAAATGTGGCCAAATATGTCGCAAATTTCCATTTCATTGTTTGTTTTTTTTTCCTTTCCGCCCCCACCCTCACCCAGTCCATTTGTGATATTCCTCCCTGGCAACTAATTATGTATTGAAGTATGCGTCCTGATTTAACCAAAACAAAAGTAGGCTATATTCTAATTGTTTCATTTTCTTCATTCATTCATTCATTCATTCATCCATTCTTTCGTTTGTTCGTTTTCATTCATTCGTACATACATATTTGGTGTACAATACTTAAATAGGACTGTCATTATTATTGTTTTATATTTGTGGTAGGTTTCTTCTATTGTTTGTTTGTGCGATGCCATAATTATTCCATGTTTAACAATTAAATGGCGCATAAAGATTTTTCAAGACCTAAATGTGGGTAATATGCCATGTATTTTCATTTGCATTTTAATTTGGGGAAAACATTTATTTAATACTTAATTTATGAAAAAATTGGCATATTTGAATTTGATAGAAATTCAAAAAACAATATATTTTAAGATTTCCTTTGCAAAGTAATGGAAAAATAAAATATAAGTGTTATTTAAAGCAGCTTGGGGCAAGAGAACCATAACCATGTCCGTCTGTCTGTCTGGGCTAATATTTTGCACACATGTTTATTTCTCCAGTAGGCAGGTTAAGTTCGTAAATGGGCCATGTAGGTCCACGTTGTCATATAACCCCCATATAACGGTACCTCCCTATATTCGGTATTTTGATGATTTTAGCGACATTATTAACCGGAATTGTTTAAAATTTGGTATTTGAAGTTCGTAATGGATACTACAGACTAGGACAGAAAATTGTCTCTGCAGGTCCACATTAACGTATAGCCCCCATATAACGATATCTCCCAATATTCGGTATTTTGATGACTTTAGTGTCATTATTCACCGGAATTGCTTCAAATAACGTATTTAGAGCTCTTAAATAGGAACTACAGTATGTGACAGAAAATTGTCTATGCAGGTCCAGGTCTTCGTATAGGCCCCACATACCTGTAGCTCCCTATATTTTGTATTTTGACGAGTTTAGGTACAATACCCACCGAAATTGTTTGAGACGCGTATTTGAAGTTCGTAATGGATGCTACAGCCTATGACAAAAATTGTCTATGCTGGTTCAGGTCTTCGCACAGGTCCGATATAACGCTACCTCCCTATATACGATATTTTGATGATTTTAGCTACATTATTCACCGTTTATTTTAAGTTTCGGATTTGAATATAGTAATGACTTATGACAAACAATGCCCATGTAGGTCCACGTCGTATAGACACCAGTGTAACGGCTATATTCGGTATTTTTAAAATTTTAACAGAATTTTTTAAGGATATTATTTCCAAATTCGTTCCAAATGTTGGAGAATATTCAAAGTTCGGCCCGGCCGAACTTACAGCCCGAATGTTGCTCTGCGCTAGCTTGATGTGATCGACACTTTGGTATTTTTTAGTGCCAACCTTGCTTTCCAAAATACTCCAGACACAATTGTCCGACGGATTGGTATCCGAAGATTTTGGTGGCCATTGTATGCTGAGGAACCTCATTTTGTATCCATTCTTGGGTGGCGCGTGCTGAGTGCAATTGTGCTGAGTCCTGTTGGAATGTCCAATGTCTGCGAACAAAATGTTTGCGTGCCCAAGGCTTTAATACAACCTCCAGAATATTTTCGCCATTCATAATCAATGCCGAATTTATTATGATGCCACGATCGATTAATACGAGCGGAGAGCGATCATCGGCTGTTATGGCGTCCCACACCATCACCAAGGTCGGCGCTTGAGTTCTGGTGGCCAACCGAAGGTGGCCATTTTCAGCAGACCTCTTGGGCAAGTAAAAACGATAATTTTGTTTCTCTCATTGGAGGAAACCAAATTCGACAGTTCACCACTTTCGGCCAAGCGAAGCAACACTTTAGCTCTAAGTTCTTGGACTTTTCAGAATTTCAATGGCTTTACTCCGAGCTCATTTTTCAATATTTGCCGAATGGAATATTGCGATATGTTCATCTCACGAGGCATTTTTCGGCCAATGCGAAGCGGGTTTAGATCAAGTTGCTTCTTTGCTTTTCGAACCATTTCTGCTGGTGTTGCTGTTTTTTCCGTCCGCTTCCTTGACGTTGGGCTAGGCTACCAGTATCACGGTAAGGAGCGATGGTACGAGACACAAAAGATTCACATTTTAACAGCTGTCGGACGAGTGTCTGAAGTTTGTTGCAGTTTTTGCATCTCACCCTGCACCCTGCACAACATATCTTGTGTCAGTAAAAATTGTCGTATGTATGAAATTTGAAGAGAGTTGGATGCTTATGTCGCTTTCACTGAACGTTTTGTTTTTCAAAATCGTAACCCTATGTGGGGGAGGTACCAGAAGGAATGGTCCGATCTATACATTATTTCTAACAAATCTTGTGTTGATATAAATATTGAGATATACGAAGTCTGAATGGAATCGGATTTTAATTTCCATTTTATGAGCTTCATTGATATTCAAAATTTTGAACCTTTGACCCTTTGATGAAGTGGACCGATATTGTCCATTTTCGCATCTGACCTAGCAAATTTTATCCAAATATTTGGATTTGCGAAGTTGGATCTAAATCATATTATTCTTTATCTTTCTGTAAAGGGTACCTCTCCCCAACAAATTGAACCTTTGTTGGGGAGAGGTACCAGAAGAAGTGGACCGATATTGCCCATCTACGAACTCGATCTAAGTTTAATATTGGTATTACGATGTACTAAGTTTGGACAAATTGGATACTTCTTTCGAAAGTTATCGTGCGTATCAGCCAGGCAGCCAGATAGACGGACGGACGGACTCTAGATCGACTCCAAATGTCCTAAACGAATTTGGACTTAGACCATTATTTCAATGAGTCACTTTTTGGCCGTATCAAATGCCATACAGCTGATAGTATAAAAACAATGGAGCCGCGTCAAAGTAAGTTACATAAAAAAGAGTGTGCTTCTCCATCTTATATATTTAAAGTATTAAAAAGTCAACAATTTAAAGATATTAAATTAATCCTGGAAAATACTCTATTGCAAATTACTAATTTTCTTCTCGATTTTTTGCCATATTACCTCATCAATTTAATTGTGACCCTTTATCCGTTTATGATTTTCTCTTCTTGTGTCACTCCAGTTGTTAATTACATTGATTTCAGACAATCAAATGTCTCCATTCTATTTTAAATGCTTTTCATCACACCAAACAAACAACCACTCAAAATCCTTGATGTGCAAAAAAAAACGCACATTCACATCAAACAATTGTCCTTTGTTTCTAATAAATTACCGTTTAATAGTTGGGAACATTTAAATTACAAAGGACGATAAAATACATGAATACATTTTAAATGCAACGAAAAAAATAAGAGAGCAACAATCGATTTCTATTGAAAATCAAAATAAAAAAACAATGTTTTACAAATGTCAATAAAGAGTGGGCAATTTATTTTAAGCCATAAAGTATGCAATACAATTCACAATCTGTTGAAACCTTTGTTAACATAAACAACGCTATGTATGCAAGAAAAAAACTGAAGGGATAATAATGAACTGTTAAAGAGAATTTGGGGAAAAATTTAATATCAGCGACTGGGATCTTCTATCTTTTAGAGGGAGAACATGAAGAAAAGACTAGAACTAGAATCTTAAAATTAACTAAATTTATGTTGCAAAAAACTATGCTTTCTTAACTAACATAAAATGCCTGACATATAATACATGAAAACGAGTG
This sequence comes from Musca domestica, assembly GCF_030504385.1. Taxonomy (NCBI): domain Eukaryota; kingdom Metazoa; phylum Arthropoda; class Insecta; order Diptera; family Muscidae; genus Musca; species Musca domestica. The sequence continues at coordinate 8,977,403 of NW_026712172.1, read as the reverse complement.
TTTTGATATCCCTGGTGGGTCGCTATTCTAGACGTCGGATAATGGAAATTCGTACTGAAAAGGTTTAAAACACTACTTAGGTGTTATTTTTTCGGCTGGTGTCTCAAATTCTGCATGAAGGTTACTCTAGATATGAGCCATCAGATAAAGTATTACTTTTTGGAAATTCGTACTTACCAAAAATGAAATTATGAAGTGAAAAATGTACTAAAGTATAATCAAAAAATCGGCATTTTTGGGGCTATATTCTACCCCTTTAGAGCTTGAATCCAGAAATGTATAATGTAGGTCATGATTGGTGTCAGGCATTAGATATAATTTTTTTTTTTTTTTTTTTTTTGCAAAATTATACTAAAAAGAAGCTAAGCTATGAGTATTCAAAATATTGATCCTCTATGGGGAAGCTTCCCAATGAGTGGGCCAATATTGCCCCATTTCGTACCTGACCAAAGTCATATATAAATATTACAACATGCAAGATTTGGACAGACGTGTGGGTGTGAGGTATCAGATATTGTGTATTGAACTATATATGCGCCGATATACAGGGTGAGATGAAAAAACTGCAACCATTCTTAGACTGCGGTCATTTCTAAGCCACTCGTCCAACATCTGTTAAAATTATTCCAGGGACAGCTCATTATATTGTTTAAAGAAGTACAAAAGCATTTTGGTGAGAAATTTCAAGAAAAAAAGATATTCGTGATGGAATTCAGAAGAAGCGGCTTGATCGAAACCCGCGTCGCAGTGGCCGAATAATGGCTCGTGAGCAGAACAAATCGCAATATTCCATTCGGCAAATATTGAAAAATGAGCTCGGGGTAAAGCCATTGAAATTCCAAAAAGTGCAAGAACTTACACCGCAACAGAAAGAAAATAGACTCAAAAGAGCTAAAGAGTTTCTTCGCTTGGCCGAAACTAGTCAACTGCCGAATTTGAGTTCTCCGATGAGAAAACGTTCGTTGTCCAGCAGTAACACAAAATAATCATGCTAACTTGCCAAGTAGGTCGGTTGGCCACCAGAACTCAAGCACCGGCCATGGTGATGGTGTGGACCGCCATAATAGCTGATGGTCACTCTCCGCTTGTATTAGAGTAAATATCGCGAAAATGTTGTGGAATGTATATTAAAGCCTTCGGCAGACAAACATTTTGGCCGCAGACCTTGGACATTTCAACAGGACTCAGCACCATCAAACTCAGCACGGGCTACCAAAGAATGGTTACAAAATGAGGTTCCTCGCTTCATCTCTGGATACTAATCCGTTGGACTATTATGTTGCAGAGAATGGGCCTAAAATACCGCAGTGCAATATTCGGGCAGCGTGTGACGGTTTCATTGGCCGTTTGAAGGCCATAAATCGTGGCAAAGTTAACCAATTCGCAAAAATCTAAACTCATTCTACAATTTGATGCTATTTTCAACATTTTTTGCTTTGATTCAATAAAATTAAAAAAAAAATAAAAACTATTGCGTTTGACTTTGTTGCAGTTTTTTATCTCACCCTGTATTGTTCAACATTTAGGTATGGAAACCATATAACGATGCCTCCCGAATTTCAACATTTTTAAGTTTTCTACCACAACTTCCAATTAAATTAGATGAAACATTGCCCTTGAGTTTCGTGGTAGGTCTGCTCTAACCCTGCAAAGAATATTCGCAGCAGGTCAACTAATGGATATAGCCCCCACATAACGATACCTCCAGATTTTCATTATTTGGAAGGTTTCTTTTACAATTTCTAACCAAAATATGTGAAACTTGAAAATTGAGAATATCTGTAGGTCTGTTATCTACGTGTAAAAATCGATTCAGGTATACCATTCCCCCCATATAACGAGACCTACCGAATTTTCCTCGTTCCACGTTCCTTTTGATGATCTGATTAGAATCACTTTCTGAGTTGATTTATGCATGTCAGTCCGTCTGTCCGTCCGTCCGTCTGTCCATGTATTCTTGTGAACAAAATGCAGGTCGCATTTATTATCCGATTGAGATGAAATTTTGCAAACAACATTTGTTTGGTCCAAGCACGAACCCTATTGAAATTGGAGATAATCGGTAAAAATTTAGATATAGCTCCCATATATATCTTCGTCCGATTTGTTTTTTATTGTGCACCAACGTGTTATATCAGCCCGAATAGTATGGAATTTTGCACATACAACCAAATTAGGCCTGAAAATAAGTGTGCCAAATTTTATCGAAATCGGTTCAGATATAGCTATAGCTCCCATATATATTGTTCATCCGATTTGTTATTTTTGTCCTCCGCAGCCGTAATATGCACTCTGTAACAATAATATTTGGGGAAAAATATCAAATGCAGCTCAGAAATAACTTTGTTAAATTTTATCGAGATCGGTTCAGATTTGGATATAGCTCCCATATATAACTTCGTCCGATTTACCATTTATTGTGCACCAAACGTCTAATATTTGTCCAAATGGGATGGAATTTGACACATACGACCGAATTTAGTCTAGAAGGTAGTATGCCAAATTTGGTGAAGATCGGTTCAGATATAGTTATAGCTCCCGCATATATTGTTCATCCGATTTATTGTATTTGTTACCCACAGCAGTAATATGCACTCCGTAACAACGATATTCAGGGAAATATATCAAATACAGCTCATATATATATATCATTGCCAAATTTTATCAAGATCGGTTCAGATTTGGATATAGTTCCCATATATATTTTTATCCGATTTCAAATTAATTTCGCACCAAATGGGCAATACAAGTCCGAATTTAAAAGATACAAATGCTTCGGTATATTTAGTCCTTTGAAATTTAAATTATAATTCATCATAGCGTGTATGATTGAATTCTAACATAAAAACGTTTAATTGTTAAGTGGAGCTCAACTAAATTAGCAAAGTGGTGTAGGGTATCATAAAATCGGCCCCGCCCGACTTTAGGACTTTCTTTACTGGTTTTTAGTTTAAAATTGTGCAAAGCGCCTAAAAGTATGCTCAAGATAAATTATTCCACATTTAGTCGCTTTACATATGACTCAAAACTTGACATATACACTATCTTTCATGTTGTCATCCGTCCACAACACTAATAAATTTTCTCCAGAGACTTCGCAAAATCTATACATTTTTGGCTAACGTGACTTCTTTCTTTGGGGCCACATTGAAGATTTGGAACATGTCAGCCGTGTCACCGTTAATTTATTTCAACACCAAAATACCTGCACTTATTAGAAGTCTATTATTTTCTTAATAAGAATAAGTTTAACTCTGATAATCCTTTTAATTATGGTTCTTCATATGACCTCTCATATCCTTTCGAAGACATGTTTGGCATTCCCCCATCTGATATTATGATTTTAAAGAAAAGCCCATAATTCCCATGAAGAATAATGTTTGATTTCATGTCCTCACATTAATTTTTCACAAATTAATTTTCTGATAAAATATTCTCATTATATTTGCAAACCACTTATGTGCTGCTATTTGTAATCATTCATTGAACTGCAAATTTTGAATGCACATATGCACACACACATACTCATACATTTATACCCTTGGCCAATGTTATTAACAAAATCATTTAATCTACTTCTACCAACATACCATTTAGATTACATGTCCTGCACACAATTTCTGTAAATCCATTAGGAAAACCATCCCAAAAGTATGTAATGTCAATACCTAAAAGTATGCAATAATTTTTCAAATTGACAATTGTTCAACATCTTAGCATAGTAGGTAGTAGTCATGCCAGTCAGTCAGTCACTTAGATGTTGGTGCAATGGACTCTAATGAACTAATGCATTAATTTACTAAAATCCAACAAGGCATAGTTCCAATTTCACACACACAAACACCCCCACATAGCTGTATGAGTTCCTCAAGCAAATATTGGCAATTAACATATAAAAACATATAATAATGCACCTCCCAACAACAACAACCAAACTACATTTATTTTCCTGTCATATATTTTGTGGATTTTTAAACAATGTGACTTGGCCTGGTGTGGGCATGGTCTGGCCTGGGCCATGTCGTTGCCAAACACTCTACCCATTTTTGAAAAATCAGAAATCTTCCTACATTTGAGGCTTAATGAAATTACTTTTCGTAGCAAAAATCCCATCTTGTATAAATAACCTAATGAAATTGTAAATGTCTGAAAGCAATCACTTGCCGTATGTACGGGTATGTATCGTATTCGAAACCCTGTTGTAGAAGAGCATGTTGGATTGGATGGTCGTTTACAAAGAAACCAATACAGCCACAACTCTCTTACAAAAGACTTAAATTTTATTAGTCTGAAGTCGATGAATCCAAGACGAAGAGAAAGAAAATGTAATTAACATGAAAATGTTTTGGGCCATAAAATTTGTTCTAAAGTTCAAAGGACACTGCCTTGAAGCTTCTCTCAATGCAGACAGGTAATGTGAACAAGTAGAAGGGTTGTACTACAATTTATATTGAATGATACGGATGGTCGGTTAAATACCAATGACATTAACATTTGATATGGATAATGAATAAAATGGTGTAATCATGTCATGAAGGTAGTTACATTTAGAAAGTCAAATGGAATGGGGACAAAATGGCTGTCATTTATGCTGTGGGGCATGTGTACGATATTTTTTCTAAAACAGAATGGTAAGCAGAAAGAATTTCGGAAAATCCGTACCATATGTGTACGAAAAGTAATAAATATATCTATATTTGTTAAATTTAGTATTGCAATTCAATGTAAGATTGAAAATACATACCATACAGGGTTGCCCATATTCGAAGGACCTTTGGGCCCTTTAGGCCCATTCCAATCGACGAGGCTTGTCCGCAGGCAACATTCTATGCGTCAATTGAATTTTGTACGGGAACAAATGCAAATCAATGCGAATAATCCGTTATAAAGTAGACCGAGCCATGCCCAACGGCTGAGAACGGCGTTCTTGGGATGTTCTTGGGGACCTCTCAACACTGGCTCGTACGGTAGCGATATTCTCGGCCGATCGCCTTGGTCGACTTTTATATGACCTCTTCGGATTAGAAAGAGCCTTACAAGTCGAAAATTTTTCGTATAAACGCTTAATGGTGTTCTTAGAAGGCGCACTTCTCACATTTTTTAATGTTTTAAAGCACGTTGAGTTTTCACAATTGACTTCTTCTGTTGAATGTAAATTTCAGATCGCTCGCGTGGCGTGTATTGGTTCATGGTAAAAATCTGCTTGGACTGATGCTTCAAACGCGGTATGTCATTAAACGAAGCGACATCTCTGTCAAAGTTATGGCGTTGCCAGATGGGTCCGTCGAATATGGGCAACCCTGTACATGATTCAACTGCTGGTAAAAAATATTGAGATAATATTCTGTTTTGAAAATTCATATTTAAAGTTTATGAAAAATATTTTGTACAAAATACATACAGTATTCGGTACTCGAATTCTAGGAATTTGAGGGTGAAATCTTAAAGATCTTTGGTAAATGTCTTCGAAAGTAAGTTTATGTTACAAAACCCTTCCTTCTCTATACATGGGGTAAACACTTTTCATGGGAAGGCTCTCTTTTTTTCTTTCTTTCTCTCTCTCTCTCTCTCTCTCTCATTAAGATGTGTGTTTTTCCATACAGCGTTAGACTGGCCTTTGGCCTCTCTTTCCTATACAGGAGAATTTCGTATCTTTGATTATTTGGGAAAAAACCCCTTTTATTTAAAATGTTAGGACTTTAAAGAAAATCTCTCTTTGGTAAATGTCTTCGAAAGTAAATTAATGTTCCAAAACCCCTCTTTCTCTATACATGGAGTAAACACTTTTCATCGGAAGGCTCTCTTTTTTTTTCTCTCTCTTATTAAGATGTGTGTTTTTCCATACAGCATTAGACTGGCCTTTGGTCTCTCTTTCCTATACAGGAGAATTTCGTATCTTTGATTATTTGGGAAAAAACCCCCTTTATTTAAAATGTTAGGACTTTAAAGGAAATCTCTCTTTGGTAAATGTCTTCGAAAGTAAATTAATGTTCCAAAACCCCTCTTTCTCTATACATGGAGTAAACACTTTTCATCGGAAGGCTCTCTTTTTTTCTCTCTCTTATTAAGATGTGTGTTTTTCCATACAGCATTAGACTGGCCTTTGTGAAAAAATAGTAGTCTCTCTCTCTCTCTCTCTTTCCTATACAGGATAATTTCTTATCTTTGATTATTTGGGAGAGAAAAAACCCCTCTCTTTCAAATATGAAGAATTTAAAGGAAATCTCTCATTCGTATAACAAAAGAGAATAAACCTTATCCAGAAGTCTCTCTTTAGCAGTACGGAGCAAGAAACCCCTTCGTCCGAAGCCTCTCTTTCTCTATATAGGTGTAGAAAGGCATGAGATGTCTCCTTTTCGTTATATACTATAAAGGCCTGTCCTTCCCTGAAATTCTTACCATTTCAAATTCGTCTCATTTTCCATATTTTGGAATCTTGTAACAGAAACTGGTCTTCCCAAAAAAATGAGTTAAAGAAAATAGTTTGTTAAAATTTTCTTCTTTGTTCCATGAAAAAAAAGAAGGTATCGCTGAAAAGGAGCGTATCGACATTACTTAGAAGTCTCTAATTTACTTTGTTAAGAGGTCAGAGTGCCCTCATTCTTCTTTATATAAAACAAGTAAAGAAAGTACTAAAGTCGGGCGGGCCGATTTTATGATACCCTACACCACTTTGCTAATTTAGTTGAGCTCCACATAACGATTAAAGAGTTTTATGGGAGACTAAATATGCCGAAGCATTTGTATCTTTTAAATTCGGACTTGTATTGTCCATTTGGTGCAAAATTAATTTGAAATCAGATAAAGATATATATAGGAGCTATATCCAAATCTGAACCTATTTCGATAAAATTTGTCAAAGATATTTCTGAGCTGTATTTGATATATTTCCCTGAACATCGTTGTTGCGGAGTGCATATTACGGCTGCGGAGGACAGAAATAACAAATAGGATGAACAATATTTATGGGAGCTATAGCTATATCTGAACCGATTTCGATCAAATTTGGCATACTTATTTTCAGGCTTAATTTGGTTGTATGTGCAAAATTCCATACTATTCGGGCTGATATTACACGTTTGGTACACAATAAAAGGCAAATCGGACGAAGGAGGAAAAAATTTTTACGTCAGAACTATCTGTTTTCTCATATAGGGGAAAAAGTGACTATAGGTTTAGCTTCCTATTTTATACCCTCCACCTTGAAAAGGAGGGTATATTAACTTTGTCATTTGCAACATCCCTAAATATTCGTCGTAGTATATACATATTTATGATCAGAATAAAATTCTAAGTTGATTTAACGATGTCCGACTGTCTGTCTGTCCGTCCGTTGAAATCACGATACAGCCCACATTATTTGACGTAGAGCTTCAAAATTTGGCAGAACAATGTCTATTGATTCTAGGATGGTTGGTATTGATGGTACCTCCCGATTTTCGATATTTTGATTATTTTCGCCTCATTTTTCAAAAAAATTGGTATTTGTAGTTCGTAATTTGTAGAACTAGAACCCATAGTTCTGGTGGCGAAACATATTATATATCGGCGTTTTGATGATTTTTGTAACATTTTTCCACGGATTTATCTATTTTGTAGGTCATAAAGGGTTCTAGCTCCGGTGACGAAAGATTATGTGTGTATATTCGCGTTTTTGTATAGCCCCCATATAATGGTACCTCCCGATATTCAGTATTTGGATGATTTTCGCCACATTTTTCCACGAATTTGTTTAATATTTGGTATTTAGAGCTCATAATGGGTTCTAGCTCCGGTGGCAGAACATTGAATATTTAGGGCCACGTTATCTTATAGCGCACATATAACGATACCCACCGATACTTGGTACTTTTATAGTCATATTCACAGTTACCCACGAAACTGTTTCAAATTTGTTTTTTTAAGATGATTTGGTAGATGGCAATCCTTGAAGTATTAAATTGTCCATGGAGGTTCCCGTTTTGGTATGGCCCCAATATAATGGGCTCACCCACTTTTTTTATTTTTTCGAAAAGTTTAACGGTTTTACCGGTCTTACTGGTTTTTGTGCTTTAAAGTGGAACACATTTGAATTCAAATACTTTTATATAAAAAAATTTTCTTTACCCAATGGTGTATGGTATTAAATGTTCGGCCCGGCCAAAACTTAATGTTTTTTTACTTGTTTTAATTTAAAATAACACTCTCCATAATCTTAAACTTAAATATTTTCGTAGCAAAAATTTTATTTCAGATATTCAAATATTTGAAGTAAGCTTTCGCCTAACTGCCAATCTCAGATAAGAAAATGGTGCCTTTGAAAAAAAAAAACAAAAACATTTTTTCAATATTTAAATTGGCATTTTTTTTTTTTTGTTTTTGTTTCAAATCGATCACAAAGCCCATACAAGTATTGTTATTGCTTTTCCCATTACAAAGAAAACAAAAACGCAGAAACAAAAAATCTGCATAAACCTCTGACAGTCCAAAATCCAAACTCAATTTAGTTGGGCTTTTGTTGTTGAACGAATGAAACTCTGTAAACAATGCATGGCCAGCCATCAGTCGGGCTAGTCTGTTAGGAGCCATCATTTTTCGCTGTTGAATGTTGCCAAAGAAAGAAAGAACCCCCCCCAAAAAAAATATGCAATACATTGCAGCTAGATTTTTGGTACAAACTAAAAACTCTGTCCAAAAATCCCATGCGAGCAGAGGCACCTCATGGTCAGTTGCACTGCAGTGGATGTGTTCGACAGACATATTCAATTTTTTTTTTAGGGCTACATAATAACAACCTGCGAGACTATGCATGGAAATCGATTTGTTCCGCTCCATTTACAACTAAAGCGTCCGTCCGACCGCCCGTCCTAATACATGCAAACATATTGGCAGTGCTGTTATTTAGCGCCCCATGCTATGCAGCAAAATTTTTCCAAAAATAAACACATCACCAGCATCCATACTCTCTCTCACTCACCAATGTTTTTGTTCTCTTTTTGTTTCTACTCCATTGCAGGCTTATCCCAACAGAGATATCACCAATATTGTGGAGTCATCACACTATCAGAAAATTGGCGGCTGGTGTCGTCAGGGAGCTTTGAATGCCAACAAGTGCAAGGGAGCCCATCGTTGGATTAAGCCATTCCGTTGCTTGGGTAAGTCCAATTCATTGTGAATGTTACATTGTTGTGTTAGGAGGGGCTACATGCATACATACATATATCTGGGATTTGTGCGTGTGCGTGTGTGTGTGTGTGCCTTTGGACATTGTTCATTAAAAGAGAATTATTGAATGCCTGGCATGGTGGTATGCCCTGTGTCCCCAGACTGGCATTATTAAAACAAATCGAATCAGAGAATAAATGGCAAAAAAAAAAAAATCAAAGCCTATCCCCACCTGCCCGTCGAACAATGTAAGTGATTTGTTTACGATTTGATGTTTATATGGGTGTGTGTATTACTTTCAGAAGGACCCTTCCAATCGGATGCACTCTTGGTACCCGAAGGTTGCCTCTTCGATCACATCCACAATGCCTCACGCTGCTGGCCCTTCGTTAGGTGGAATCAAACCGGCGCTGCCGCCTGCCAAGAACGTGGCATGCAAATGCGTAGCTTCGCCATGTTGCTACCCTGTGGCATCTCCCTGTTTTCGGGTGTTGAATTTGTGTGCTGTCCCAAACATTTCAAAAGTGAGTAGAAACCAATATGCCATGTCCAAGAACAAGTAAATAATGCCATCATTTCCCCCCTTGCCATATATAAACTCGGCTTCTCCTGTGTATCCTCTGTATTGTACATGAATGTATTTGCTAGCTTTATGTGGAAGCATCATTCATTAGAAGTTGTGAAAACCTCCAAATGATCAATTGTTGGTTTAAACAAGTTAACAAAATGAAAAGTTTTAAATTAAGGAAAAAATGCGAACATTTTTTAACTGCAATGTTCCTGTATAGAAAATGTGATCAACTAGAATGTGGAAAGACTTCCCAAATATCCTTCCAATAATAGGAACCTTTCTAAAATCTGAAGCTAATGGAATGAAATATGGGCACGTAATCTAAAGCCCATTTTTCTTCCTCAAAACTAGAAAAATAGATTTTCAGTTAGAGAAACTCCCTAGTTTAAATTACCTGAAATATTACCCCCAATATTTCAAATTTTTCCTTTCTTATCTTCCTCATACCAAGATTTGGAAACCCATGTAAAAAATCAGCTTTTTTAGAAATATTTTTGATCTCATAAAGTGTCGAAGTTTACCTTTTCTTAGATCCCGTAAAAACGATATTACCTGAATTATAGAATGTTAAAAGACTCCATAAGAAAGGTGGAAAAATTGATTTTCATTTAGAGAAAAGCTGAAAAGGGTCTGGTACCCCCTCGTATCTATATTGAGAAGAAAGAAACATTTATGAAAACGAACTTTTTTGTAGAAATATTTGTGGTCTCATAAATAAAACAATCTTTGTTAGCACATTCTTTTCCAATTTTGAAATTCGTCTCTCTCTCTGTTGCCATACGGGAAAAGAAACCCCTTCGTTCGAGGTCTCTCTATCTCTATATAGGTGTAGATACTCGTGGTTTTTTCGTTACAGGCTATAAAGCCTGTGCTTCCCTGAAATTCTTACAATTTCTAATTTCCCTCCTCTCTGAAAAAGCGAGATTTAAGAGCTCAGAGTGGCCTCATTCTTCTTTTTAAAGCAAAACATGAGATAATCCAAGTAAGGTCCCTATTTTATCCTAAAGAGAAAGGAAGATTGTTCTTGGTTTCAGTTGAAAGAGGAAAAATTATTTACGTCTGAACTTCCTCTTTCCTTTTAAAAATAGCAATATTTGTTAGCGCATTCTTTACAGTTTCGAAATTCGCCTTTGTCAAAGTTTGCCTTTCTATTCGTGATATGTCTCTTCTTCGAGTACTTTTATCCTTATGTACGAAAAAGGAATAATTGCCAGAAATGTCCCTTCTATAAAAATTGAGTTCCTAATTGCAGAGATAACAGATTTTGGGTTCATGATTCTTTTTTTCTGGTGGGAGGAGTTTCTCAAAAATGTTTAAGTATTAGCTTTTTATATGTAGTACCACAATGACTTTCTTATGAAAGGACAAAAGATTTGCATTATAACTAATTTTTTACTATATAGGGAAATCCCTTCGAAGCCTCGTTTCTATACATATAAGAAAACAAGTAAAAAAGCAGTAAGTTCGGCCGGGCCGAACTTTAAATACCCTCCACCATACGGAACAAATTTGGAAAATTTCAAAAAAAAAAAAAAAAAAATCCGTTAAAAATTCTGTTAAAATCTGAAAAATACCGAATATAGCCGATATATCGGGGTCTATAAGACGTGGACCTACATAGGCATTGTTTGTCATAAGCCATTACCATATTCAAATTCAAAACTTGAAATAAACGGAAAATAGTGTAGCTAATGTCATAAAAATACCGTATATAGGGAGCTATACGTCATATCGGAGCTATACGAAGACGTGAACCTGCAAAGACAATTTTCTGCCACAGGCTGTAGCATCCATTACGAACTTCAAATACGACATCTCTCACAATTTCGGTGAGAATTGTACCTAAAATCATCAAAATACCAAATATAGGAAGGTACTGACATATGGGGCCTATACGAAGACCTGGATCTGCACAGACAATTTTCTGTCACAGACTGTAGTTCCCATTACGAACTCTAAATACGTAATTTGAAACTACTCCGGTGAATAATGTCGCTAAAATCATTAAAATACCGAATATGGGGGGGTGTTACCGTTATATGGGCCCTATACGAAGATGTGGACCTGCACAGACAATTTTCTGCCTTAGGCTGCAGTATCCATTTCGAACTTCAAATACCAAATTTGAAACAATTCCGGTGAATAATGTCGCTAAAATCATCAAAATACCGAATATCGGGAGGTACCGTTTTAGGGAGGCTATATCAAAACCAACTTAAACTGCCTACTGGCAAAATAAATATGTGTGCAAAATTTTAGCCTTCTATCTCAATTCTTTCGAAAGAAAGTATGTTTACAACAGACAGCCGGACAGACAGACGGACGGACATCGCTTAATCGACTTAGAATTTTACGCTGGTCAAGAATATATATACTTTGTTGTGTCTGAAATGAGTAATTCGAGGAGTTACAAACGGAATGACAAATTTAATATATGGTGGAGGTCATAATATATAAAAAAATAATCGGAACTGATATATGTATTGTGTGTACGTGCTTCTTATACTCCCTTTGTATTCAGAACACTGACTTTGAATTAGTAATGTTCATTTATGTAGAATCGATGAAACCACAAATTATATCGACATTTTCTTTCCAACAACATTCCAACATTTTTAAAAATCCAACTCTGAATTCAATAGCGCAAAATTAAAAATCTAAAAAATGTATCGATATAACGAATATTTTGATTTGGTACGATATTTCGATAAAAGGACAAAAAACCTCTCTTTGATGATTCACTTCAGGACCAAAATAATCCACGTGTTGTTGTCTCTAATATTGTCGAAGACGCTTTATTCCTAAAATATAAAGATTTAGCCATAATCTGAAATTATCAAAAAAATGTAAAAGCGGGGGAATGTGCCTGTTTACATAGATAACTTTGCAAAACGCCGATATACGTATCCTCCATTTTAAACTCTACTTTTATAAAATTCTGCATTGTTGCTGAAATAATCTTTTTGTTATCGAACGAACGTTTGTGTGGAGTTCGAAGTCCAACCAGAATAGACATCCATAGGTTTTGGTGCAGCCATCATCATCATCATCAAACTTTCAACTCCAAATTTTGCATCATTTTAGAGTTTAGTGAACATATTTCACTAAACGCCTTCAGCGTCTTTCTGGGGAGAAATACAGGGTGAGAAAAAAACTGTAACAAAGTCAAACGCCATAATTTTTATATACTTTTTTAATTTTATTGAATAAATTTAAAAAAATGTCGGAAATAGCTTCAAATTTTGGAATAAGTTCAGATTTTTTTGGAATTGATCACCTTTGGCACGAATTATGGCCTTCAAATGGTCAATGAAACCGTCACACGCTGCTGTCCTTTTGGAATGTCCAAGGTCTGCGGCCAAAGTGTTTGTATACCCAAGGCTTTAATACACCCTCCAGAATATTTTCTCTATAATACTCGGCATTTATTCTGTGTCGATTAATACGAGTGGAGAGCGACCATCGGCTGTTATGGCGGCCCACACCATCACCATGACCGGCGCTTGCGCATGAGTTCTGGTGGCCAACCGAAGGTGCACCTCTTTGGCAAGTAAACATGATCATTTTGTCTGCTTACAAACTGCTGGGCACCGAATGTTTTCTCATCGGAGAAAACCGAATTCCGCAGCTCACCTCTTTCGGCCAAGCGAAGCAACCAACTCTTTAGCTCTTTTGAGTCCACATTTTGGAATTTCGATGGCTTTATCCCGAGCTCATTTTTCAATATTTGGGGAATGGAATATTGCAATATGTTCAGCTCACGAGCCATTTTTCGGCCACTGCGACGCAGGTTTCGGTCAAGTCGCTTCTTTACTTTTCAAATCATTTCTGCTGATTTTACTGTTTTCTTCCGTCCACCTCCTTGACGTCGGTGACGAGCTGGAGTGCTCTAACGATAGGCACTTGTGGTCTTCCAGCCAAATATAAAGAAATCACGCTATCACGCTTGAATTCCATCACGAATAACTTTTTTTCTGGAAAATTCTCTCCGACATGCGTTTGTACGCTTGTAAACAATATATTAAGCTGTAACTGGAAAAATTTTAACTGCTGTCGGACGAGTGGCAGTTTTTTCATCTCACCTTGTACACTTTAAAAAATAGCGTTTCATTTAAGTTTAAGGATTATTGAGCGCGCCTAAAAGTCTGCAACAAAAGTGTTCATTTTAAATTGTTAAAAGATCACTTTATATATGACTCTAACATAATGTGGAACTTGGTCTTGAAACCCCCATCTTCAGTACTAAAACCATGTTTTTCCTCTATAGAGAACACAATCTGAAGGATCTAAAAAATTTAAAGGGAAAATAATCCATTTTACTTCTATCTCACTTCTTATCTACTTTCTTACCTTTCTTCATTTTTCTTCTACTCACTTTTTATAAAGCCAAACCTATTCAGCCCATAATCCTATATTTTCCAAATGCCACTTTCGTTTAACTCTTCTATCGACTATTTTCAAAATCTATTTTCAATTATTTTATTCTACGTTAAGCACATTTTATCCAAGCACCTTTTCGAACTTTGTTTCACAATTCGAGACTATGACATCTTCTTTTCTCTCATTTATTTTAACACTCTTATAAGAAAGGTCAGTATTTTTCGTTGATCGACCGAGATCTTCCAGAATTACAACCTTTTGTTACCGACGGTTTGAGAGAAACCTTAATTTGTATTGAGCTACCCAACATTCTCTACAGATTCAGAATTGCTTCTTCTGAGATGTGCTTGATCCCAACTCACAGAGAGGGGTCACATGGACTTCTTGCTGCCTTTTAGTCCTCCATACATACAATTGAATCCATTTCACTTTTTCTAACATATGGGTTTACTTTATTCGGATTTTTATTTCCAGCCGATGAAATTCGTGTAAAGAAAACCGATTTGCCTGTTATGCCACCCGTGGAAATGCCCAATCCCATGACTGATGATCTCGATGATATCAGCAGTGATGACAATGATTCCAACTACTCGAAGGATACCGCCGACGATATCGAAGACGAAGATGATGAGGATGATTTGTTGGCCGATGATGAGGAAGATGAAATGGCTGCCGATGATGCTACTGCCACTGGCGATGATGTCAATGCTGAATACGATTCGGGTGAGGATAATTACGAAGAGGATCCCGTTGATACGACATACGATCAACAAGGTAGCTCAAGTGGTGCCAAACCATCGAACAAACCCACAAATTCGAAGGATATGGAAAAGGCCGGTGGATCGATGTTAGATGGCAAGAATAGCGGCGGCGGCAACAACAACAACGGTGATCTGCCAATGCCACCCACAACCGGCCAACCCACACCCGATCCCTATTTCACCCACTTCGATCCACACTATGAACACCAGAGCTACAAAGTAAGTCAAAAAGTAAGTGTTTTCACATGCTTAGGCATCTTATTTATCAAAACCAAATAAATTCTAAAAAAAGGAAGCCCAACAGCGCCTCGAGGAATCGCACCGTGAAAAGGTGACCCGTGTGATGAAGGACTGGTCCGATTTGGAGGAGAAATATCAGGATATGCGTTTGGCCGATCCCAAGGCTGCCCAGAGTTTCAAGCAGAGAATGACAGCTCGTTTCCAGGTAGGTGGAGAAGAATTTCGCAGCGCTCAATTTTCTTTGGTTCATTTTAAGTTGCACTCATCCCTCCAACTCTCTCTCTCTCTCAATCTTAATCTATCTCTCTCCTAGTACATTTTGTATATTTTCTCTTCGTCTTTGGCTTATTTGGTTTTTGTTTCATGTTAATAACTTTTCTCATTCGTTGTTAATCAATTTCAGTTCGATTAAGTTTTCCATTAGCTTTTTCCCTCCTTCTCGTGTCATTCATTTTCATTATCCTTGGATTTTGAGTTCTTCTCTTTTTTTTTTTTTTGTTTGCCTCCCTCCCGGTTTCAACTCTATTTCAATTTTGCTGTTAGCTATTGTCATTTCTTATTTCCATTAGAATATCCTTATTCCTATCCTCCTTATTATCATTATAATCATAATTATTGTTCTTGCTATTGTTGCTGTTGTTGTTGTTATTGCTTATTCATTGGTTGTTTTTGTTTTTCTTTAGTTTAGTTTGTAGTTGTGCATAATAATGGGAGCGAAAGAATCATCAGATATGACGCTTTTTGTTTGTAGTATGGTGATATACAAATACATACACACATATACACATACTCGTACACACACACACACTCACTCACACGTCCATACGCATAAACATAAATTCATAATCATTTTAGATAATACCTAATGAACAGCTGCAAATAAGGCTCTATAAATTGGCTAGTAATCAGATTGTTAATAAATTTCTTAGAAAGCTTTATCGCCTTTTTCTACTAAAACTCAGACGTAAATATAAACACACACACACACATACATACATACATACTCGTATACATATTTATGAATACATATCCACTGTCAGAAAAGCAAGCAAAATAACCCACTAAATGTAAATTATTAACGTGAATATATATATATTTGTATAAAATTGCATCTTTAGTAGGTTAGTCGGTTTTGAGCAGCTTAAAGCGAAAATCGGTTATCCTTTTGCAAATCTCTGGGTGGCATCCTTTAGGTGGAATTATGATGCTTAAAATGGGATTACAAGATATTTTATAAGTGGCGCGAGTAGTTGGTAACTGGGTGGAGGAGAGAAATTCTTAAAGGCGTGCGGAATAGTTTGTCATTGATGGCAGTCGGAATGTAATAATAATTCGCAAAAGGATTTGAAAACAGTAGAAGATGTCAGTATCTGCAAGATAGCCATGAATAACCAAAAAGGTATGATAAAACAAGTAAAAAAGCTGTAAGATCGGCAGGGCCGAACTTTGAATACCCTCCACCATTTGGAACGAATATAGAAATTTTCAAACAAATTACATTCGCCAAAAATTCTGTTAAGATCTTAAAAATACCGAATATAGCCGTTATATTGGGGTCGTGGACCTGCATAGGCAACTTTTATCATAAGCCATTGCAATATTCAAATGCGAAACTTAACAAGTTAAAAAGCTGTTAGTTCGGCCGGGCCGAACTTTTAATACTTTCCACCATTTGGTACAAATTTGGCAATTTCCAAAAAAAAAAAAAAATAAAATCCGTTAAAAATGCTGTTAAAATCTTAAAAATACCGAATGCTTATACGACGACGTGGGCCTGCATAGGCAACTTTTGTCATAAGTTATTACAATATTTAAATGCGAAACTTGAAGAAAAATCTGTTTATAATGTAGCTAAAATCATCAAAATACCGAAAATAGGGGGGGGGGGGGGTACCGTTATATTTTGGCTATTGGAAGACGTGAACCTGCACAGACAATTTTCTGGCATGGGCTGAAGTATCCATTATGACCTTCACATGCGAAATTTGAAACAATCCCGGTAAATAATGTCGCTAAAATCATCAAAATACCGAATATCGGGGGGTACGGTATATGGGGGCTATATGAAGACGTGGACCGGCACAGATAATTTTTTTATCTTAGGCTGTAGTATCCATTACGAACTTCAAATACCAAATTTGAAACAATTCCAGTGAATAATGTCTCTAAAAACAAGAAAATACCGAATATCGGGAGGTACCGTTATATGGGGCTATACGAAGACGTGGACCGGCACAGACAATTTTCTGTCTTAAGCTGTAATATCCTTTACGAACTTTAAATACCAAATTTGAAACAATTCCGGTGAAAAAATGTCGCTAAAATCATCAAAGTACCGAATATCGGGAGGTACCGTTATATGGGGGCTATACTAAAACGTGGACCTACATGTCCCATTTTAAATACCAAAAGTTCTGCAGACATAATATAAATTTGAGTAAAATTTTATCAATCTACTTCAATTCGTTCGGAAGCTAGAGTGATTTCCACAGACGGATAGACGGACAGACGGACGGACATTGCTAAATCGACATAGAATTTTATGCTGCGATTCTAGCATCTTCACAACGGATCTAGTGTTTATAGAAATATTTTGATATGACGAGTTTGAAAGAAATCGAATGTTCATTTAGCATTTTATGAGCTTCAAGGTCATTCAAAATTAAGGCCCGACGTACCTTAAATAGAGGACCAATAGATATTGTGTTGGTGGAAATACACGGATGTGCAACGTTTGAAAAGAATCGGTTGCTCTTTTGGCTATTTATGAGCGTATTAGTTATTCAAAATTTTGAACCTTCTAACCGTCTTTGATACCAGATCTTGTGCAGGTAAAATAATTAAGATGTGCGACATTTGAAGGTCATGGGACTCTTATTTCATATTTTATAATAGAGACGATTATTTAAAATGTTGACCCTTTGTGGGGAGGTACCTCAACGAGTGAACCCACATATTCCACACTACATCTTGTGTTGACAAAAATATTGAGATGTGTGAGATTTGAAGAGAATCGGGTGCTTATTTCGCATTCACTAAAGTTCGGTCGGTGCTTATCTCTCTATAATGAACCAAAAGAACGTTTTTGGATAACTAGTTCACCTTCTTTGACCAAAGATCGATAAACCGGTTATAAAACATGTTACATGTTGAGGAAAAATGCCTAAAAACTATTTTTTGTTTGTTTTTTTCTTTAATAGCGCCAAGAACTTTCTTTTGTTTTTTACTTGTCTCCTTTCTTGGCATCTTTGCATGGATTCAGAAGCTGGGCTACCCTCTCCATTTTCAAAGAATAGGACACCGTGAAGATGGCTAGAAACTATTTTCGTAAACTTTACTCCTCATAAATACATCATCCAGGACCTGATATAGGAGATACCGTACTTATATAAATAATACTTCTAATACTATAAAAATAAGTCCCTATTTTCGAACCTGTCACCTTTGCTCCGTTAAATGATACATTCATTCGACCATTCTTCTTTCAATGGCTCAGAAAGGATTTGGATGTTCAAATTGTGCTCGCCTATTACAATTCTATAGTTAATTTTGGCTTGAATATAAAAGATTGGACATCGTCCCTCTTTCAACCATTGGGAACTATTCGGACGGCTAAGAGTTGCTCCAAAATCAATTTTGATATTACATCAATACTCTAAATGGTGTCGCATTCTGATGATATTTGCATCATCATCCATGACGGAATTCATGAATAAAATCTATCAAATTTCCAGCGTTTCGAGGACTACTCAGACAGGGCCATATTTAGTTGATCCATTATCGATATAGTGCTAGTCACTCCTCTCACGAGGATTCAAGCCCAATTCCGTTGATTCATTCTACTTTTTTTACCTTACCAAAGGTCTTACGGACCACTTACAAAAATAAATAAATAACACCACTCTTGACTTTCTACAGTTGATAAACCCCTTTAAATCTCCCTCGAAATGTCAGTTTATCCCAAACACTTTCATTTCACGTCAATCACACTTTCACCTTCAAGTATACGATAATTCTCATTCACTTTAATTTTTTTGGCAACAACACCACCACAACCACCAACCCGGCACTTTCAGTTCACACTTTGGTCCATCCTAAAACTGCAAATTTGTTACAGCAACAAAACATAATTCAGCATGTCAGAGCTAATCTCCCGCCACCCAGAGGCTTTATAGCTAAACAGTAAAACCCGCTAACCTGCACTGTAGATATGCCGAATATTTTTTTCTTTGATTAGAGATTTAGGCTTTCATCTTTTTGCTTAATTAGTACATTAACACACCAGATACTTATCCGACCATCCGATCCGATCCAATGCAATATTTTTTTGTAGATGGTACAAAATAAATAAGAACTTTCAACATTTTTATATCACCCAGTCAAGTCATTAATCGAAATCCGAAGTATATCGACACATCATTCTGATACTCTTTCTCTCTTAAATGTGCAATATATCTTTATATGGGAATGTAATTTTAGACTTCTGTTCAGGCACTCGAAGAAGAAGGCAATGCTGAGAAACACCAATTGGCCGCCATGCATCAGCAGCGTGTTCTCGCCCACATCAATCAGCGCAAACGTGAAGCCATGACCTGCTATACTCAGGCCTTGACTGAGCAACCACCAAACGTAAGTGAAGAAAATCCGCAAAAATATTAGTAGTTCCATGAGGGTCATAATATGTTGTGTGTGAAGTAAAAATAAAATGCCCCCCACAATCCCAATGAGCTTTTACAACCCTTTCGATTCCTATAAATTGTCTCTTCTAAATTCTGAATTTTTCCCATTTCTCTCCATAGGCTCACCACGTCGAGAAATGCTTGCAGAAACTTCTACGTGCTCTCCACAAGGATCGTGCCCATGCCTTGGCCCACTATCGCCATTTGTTGAACTCCGGCGGTGCTGGCGGTTTGGAAGCTGCTGCCTCGGAACGACCACGCACTTTGGAACGACTCATCGATATCGATCGTGCCGTCAATCAATCGATGACAATGCTCAAACGTTATCCCGAATTGTCGAACAAAATCTCCCAATTGATGAACGATTACATTTTGGCCTTGCGCAGCAAAGATGACATCCCCGGCTCCTCTTTGGGCATGAGCGAAGAGGCAGAGGCTGCCATTTTAGATAAATATCGCATTGAAATCGAGCGCAAGGTAGCTGAAAAGGAACGTTTGCGTTTGGCCGAGAAGCAGCGCAAGGAACAACGGGCCGCCGAACGTGAGAAATTGCGCGAGGAGAAGTTGCGCTTGGAAGCCAAAAAGGTCGACGATATGGTCAAGGCCGAACAGGATTCTCAGGCATTCACCAGCGAGGAGTCGAAGACTAGCAAAGACGAGGCCATGGTTGATCCCACAAAAATGGCCCACAGTGATAAGGATTCAGCAGCAGAGGAATATGTTGAAGCCACACTCAGGTTTGTTGATAGTCATATTTTATGTGCAGGAAAAAATCTAATTTTCGTTAACAATTCCAGCACCAAAACCCAAACCATCCTGCCCACCGTGGATGACGAGGCCGTTCAGCGTGCTGTCGAGGATGTTGCTGCCGTCGCCCATCAGGAAGCTGAACCCTCTGTCCAGCATTTCATGACACACGATTTGGGCCACCGCGAATCGGTATTTCGTGTACGCTCCCTGTACCCCTATTTACCTAAAGCATATCCTTTTTCTTTACAGAGCTTCTCTGTGCGCAGAGAATACTCTCATTCCTCATCTGCGCATGCGAATAAGGAGGGACGCAATGTCTACTTCACTTTGTCCTTTGCTGGCATTGCTCTTATGGCTGCCATCTTTGTGGGCATTGCTGTTGCCAAGTGGAGAACAGCACGTTCGCCCCATGCGCAAGGCTTTATTGAAGTTGATCAGGTAAGTCCTGTCCAAAATATTGATCTTAGAAAATCTATGGTTCTAGAATTGAAAGCCGTTGAAATTATTGTGCCACTATTTCTTCAAAATCTTGACTTGAATTGTCATAGAGAAAACAACGATTATAACTCTGAAAGTCCTCAAGGAAGTCTTGATATTATTCTGACACGAAAACATTTCTTTTTTAAATTTCTCATATAATCCTTAAAAATATGTTCTAAAATATTATGCTACAAAAAAGAATCCTGCAAACAGAACCTTCAAAATTATATCTCTAAAAGCCCTTAAAGGAATATTGTATTCATTATTTTTTCTGATAATCCTTGAGAAAAAAATATTGTAGATATATTCTAAAAATTAACGTTTATAGTTCTAAATGTCCTGAAAAGAATCCTTAAAAATGTTTTTGAATTTTTTCTGCTACTCCTTGGAAAAAACATCCGTGCATTTTTTTATAGTCCTTGGAAAAAATTCTAAAAATTAACATTTATAGCTCTCAAAGTCCTTAAGTTAATTCATGAAGTACACTTTTGAATTTCCAAAGAAATATTCTAAAAAATCAGCGATTATAACTCTCAAATTCCTTAAAGGTATCCTTAAAAAATATTTTTGATTTTTTTCTGATACTTCTTGAAAAAAAAAACTTTAAATAATAAAAAATAATAAACTCCTTAAGGTAGTCATTTGAAAAATATTGCAGATATTATTCTGATACTTTTCCAGATTTTTTTAAAATTCTCTAATGTCTTAAAAAAATATTCGTAAAAATCAACGATTATACCTCTGAAAGTCCTTAATGGAATCCTATAAAATGAATTTGTTTCCTTATACTCCTTGAGAAAAATATTGCAGATATTATTCTGATACTTCTCGAGAATTTTTTTTAAATTCTCTTATGTCCTTAAAAAAATATTCGAAAAATCAACGATTATACCCCTAAAAGTCCTTAATAGAATCCTATAAAAAGATATTTTCCTGATACTCCTTGAAAAAAATATTGTAGATATATTTGAAAAATTACGTTTATAGGTCTAAGAGTCATTAAAAGAATCCTTAATAAATATATCGAAATTTTTCCTGATACTCCTTGAAAAAATATTCATGATATTTATTATAAAGTCCTTGAAAGATGAATTCTAAAAAAATACCTGAAAGTCCTTAAAGGAACTCCTAAAGACGTTTTTGAATTTCCCAAAAAAATATTCTAAAAAGTGAAGAATTTTAGTTTTGAAAATAATTTTCGAATATTTTCTGATATTCCTTGAGAAAAATATTCTTGAAATTTATCTCCAGGATACTAGAGTTGATAAAAGTTATTAATTCAAATGGAGCTCTGCTAGTTTTAGGATAAATTTTCTTAATCGATTCATAAATTTCCTAATCGATAATGGCAATGATCCGATCAACTAATCTGACAAAATCTCACCTTTTTGGGATCATAGCAGATCAAAATATTTTACAAAATTGTATGTCATCAAATTCTTCTACATAGGCCCTAGAAGACGTCAAGAATATACAGGGTGAGATAAAAAAACTACAACAAAGTCAAATACCATAATTTTTATTTTTTTGTTTTAATTTTATTGAATGAAAGCAAAAAATGTCGGGAATAGCATCAAATTTCAGAATAAATTTAGGTTTGTTCGAATTAGTCAAGTTTGGCACGAATTATGGCCTTCACACGGCCAATGAAACCGTCACACGCTGCCCGAACGTTGCTCTGTGGTATTTTACCGCATTCCCGGCGAAGCGCTTGCTTGAGGCGATCGACACTTTGGTATTCTTCTTATTACCAACCTTGCTCTGCAAAATACTCCAGACACAATAGTCCAATGGATTGGTATCCGGAGATTTAGGTGGTCACTGTGCGCTGGAAATGAAGAGAGGAACCTCATTTGTAACCATTCTTGGGTGGCGCGTGCTGAGTGCGATGATGATGTGTCCTGGTGGAATGTCCAAGGTCTGCGGCCAAAACATTTGCGTGCCCAAGGCTTTAATACACCCTTCAGAATATTTTCGCAATAATATTCGGTATTTATTCTGATGCCACGGTCGATGCCAAATACGAGCTGAGAGCGACCATCGGCTGTTATGGCGACCCACACCATCACCATGGCCGGCGCTTGAGTTCTGGTGACCAACCGAAGGTGCACATTTTCAGCTGACCTTTTTGACAAGTAAACACGATCATTTTGTTTGTTTACAAACTGCTGGACAACGAATGTTTTCTCATCGGAGAAAACCGAATTTCGCAGTTCACCACTTTCGGCCAAGCGAAGCAACTCTTTAGCTCTTTTGAGTCTATTTTCTTTATGTTGCGGTGTAAGTTCTTGCACTTTTTGGAATGTCAATGGCTTTATTTCGAGCTCATTTTTCAATATTTGCAGAAAGGAATATTGCGATATGTTTAGCACACGAGCCATTTTTCGGCCACTGCGACGCGGGTTTCGATCAAGTCGCTTCTTAACTTTTCGAACTATTCTGCTGATGTTGCCTTTTTTCTTCCGCCCACTTCCTTGACGCCGGGCTACGCTACCAGTATCACGGTAATGAACGATGGTACGAGACCCAAAGATTTATTCAAACTTAAATGCTGGAGTGCTCTAACGATAGCCACTTGCGTTTTTCTAGCCAAATATAAAGAAATCACACTATCACGCTTGAATTCCATCACGAATAACTATTTTTTCTGGAAAATTCTCACCAAAATGCTTTTAAACGCTTATAAACAATATAATGAGCTGTCAGCTTTCGGACGAGCGGCTTAGAAATGACAGCCGTCTGATGTTGGTTGCATTTTTTTTCATCTCACCCTGTACTTTGTAGGACCTATTATGAATATTTCGTGGAGTTACAAACCGAATGACAAAGCTAATATACCCTCCATAAAATGGTGGAGGTTATATGTTATGATGAGTGTAATGTTATTCAATAATCTACGACAATGGCTGAGATAGTCCTTCATATAATTTTATTAAAAAATCCACAAATAGGCCTTCATAAAATTTGTCAATATTTAAGGAGTTATAGCCACCATATAGGCTATATTTCATCTTTAAAATTTGCAATGAATAAAAATCGCTAAAACTCCGTAATGTCAATATTTAAGGGGTTATGGTCACTATAAAGTAGCCAATTTTTGCTCTTTAAAAATCCTAATGAAAAAATATGCATTCATAAAATTTAATCAAAAAATTCAATTCAAAAGTTTCAAAGAATGGCCCTGAATCTGCATCTACGAATATAGCCCTTGTAGTCTTTCAGAACTTTTTTTAAAAAAACAATCCAAAAATATTGGCCTGGCAATGGCCTTGACTATCCCTCATTAAATGTTTTTAAAAAATTCACGATTTTGTTTTAATTTTGTAGAGGATTATCAGGACTATAGATAATCCTCTAGAAAACTAAAACAAAACTCCCACACTTAACTCTGAACGAACGACCTCCATATTTTAGATTTTTAGTTCTATTAGTTCTGGAAATGTTTTTATTTAATTCAATTTTCTTTGTTTTTTTTTGCAGAATGCCGCCGCCCATCATCCTGTGGTCCCCGAAGAGAAAATCGTGCCGAGTATGCAAATCAATGGCTACGAAAATCCCACTTACAAATATTTTGAAGTAAAAGAGTAAACATCTGCAGAAAAATTAACAGAACACAAACAGCAACAACAACACACTTAATTACTTATAATTAAAACAACAACAACAACAAATTATTCCGATGAATATTTAACAAAAAAAGAAAAACCAAAAAGAACCCCAAGAACTTTTTATGAAAACAAAATCTTACAATAATTACAATAAAAACAACCAGACAAAACTCTATTAAACCCCTTCCCAGGCTCTGATCCCCAAAAAAAAAAAACAAAAACCAAACAAACAATAGGATATCTTAATGTAAACTAACAGAGGACTGCTGTTAAGTAAACATTTACACAAAAACAACAAACATATATACAACAACAACAATAAGAGAAAAAAAAATGATATTTGAAAGCTAAGCAATTTCAGAAATCTCCCCTCACACTTACACAATAATTCTCATTCACTCCATGCAACATCAAAACATTCAAAACAAAACTAAATTTAACAAACCAAAAAATGATGGAAATTTTTTTCAAATAAACCACAACAACAACAAAGATATTTTCTTTTACTAACATTAAACGTCGTTCTTGTTTAGAGAGATACTAAGGAAAACCAAAACCAAAAAAGTAATGAATCATTGATTGTGTGTAATGCAAAAAAAAAAAAAACAAAAATAAATCTCGTATAAAAAACAACAACTTAGTTTTAAGTCTACAACAAAAACATAATGTAAAACAACAAAAGAAAAAATATTATTATTAAAAAAAATAAAAATAAATTATTATTTCCTACAACAGAAAAAAAAGAAAGACAGAAGGGAAGAAGTCTATTTAAGAGTGTAACGGTAAATAAGAAACAACAGAGATTTGCTGTCAGGAATGGGCCCAAGGCAAATATTGGGATTGAAATTCATATTTCCAAGCCAGGGAATTTTCTGGCCCCCATTCCAAATGTCAAACTCTCCAAATTTTTCTCAATTTTATTTCTTCGATTCCTTCTTCATTTCTTCTTGAAAATAAATTCCAAATGCAAATAAAACAACTCCCAGATTAAAAACTATATATTTAAACTAATGAAAATAAAAAAATAAAAAAACATTAACGAGCAGCTTACTACTCAAAACGCTTTTAAGCTATGACAAGAAACATAACAAATAAATGAATGATGAATGAAAATGATGAATAAAAAATAAAATTACCAGAATTGCTATTCTAGACAACTAAAACACAAAAAAATCATAAATAAAAGAACTCAGAATAACAAAGCATAACAGCAACAAAAATACGCTATAATACAAACTTTGCAATGGTTCTTCAGACTTTGTTACACCTTGGCTAGGAGAAAGAAAACTTCAAAAGCAAAGCTCTGAAAGAAGAGAAACAAACATGAAAATCAAAACACAAAACTTAAGTCAACTAAAATTTAATGGAAATACAGATTTAGTTAATTTTTTTTAATTTGAAGGGTAAGAAGGGTCAATGAAAAGGTCATGTCATGCCATACCATGTCGTAGAGCTGGATATGCTTATCATAACATCAATAATCTCTTGACAAATGTGCACTATGCCATTAATGCATTGCTAAAATTGAAATCCACTAAAAGAAACTCAGTGGCGAGAACACAAGCAAAAGAGTAATTGCTAGTGTGTGCTCTCACCGAGTGCCCACAGACGCTCTTTTCTTGAAGTATGCCACCTTAAATTCAGAAGGGATTTTTAATACTTTCATTCCCCTAAAACTTTTAGGCCATCGTAGCGTCTCGGAAAGGGAAAATAGCTGTTCTTTGGAAATCCCAACGAGTTTCATGTATCACCTTTAAATCTCTCGAGATATATAGCAGATTCATTGAGGTACCTGAAGTACAGGTATTGTCTCTTTACTTATATAGGTCCAGGCTGGATAAAGAGTCGCACTTTAATGTTCTCTCTGGTTACTTTGTTTTTCAATGGCTCAGATTGTGAGTGTAGAGAGAATTACTCTCATTGAAGGCACGCGTGCCTGCTTTTGCATGGCAATGATTTAGTTTCCCTTGAGAAGGCGAAACAGAGGAAGTTATTGTCATACTGTCGATTCCATTGATCGTTGATCTATGGCCTACGGAGAACCCGAATAGGGTGTTGAAAAAATACCATGTTAATGAGAATATATGGGCGATTTTATAGTCATTTAATTCAGGGCCGCGTAGAGAGTCTCACTCTTATATTATCCCAATTTCTGATTGTGGTTGTGAAGAGAATTACTCTCATTTGAAGGCACTCGTGCCTGTTTTGCATGTCAATGATTTAGTCCCGGTCGTGTCTACACAGTCGATTCCACAGATCGTTAGAGAACCCGAAAAGGGTGTTAGAAAAAAACAATGTTAATGAGAATGTATGGGTGATTTCATAGTCATTTAAATAGTACCGCATAGAGAGTCTCACTCTTAAATTCTCCCAATTTCTGATTGAGGATGTGAAGAGAATTGCGTTCATTGAAGGCCCCGTCCCTGATTTGAAGCAATGTCGGGCAAATGCAGGCGCTTGTGCTCTCCACATGCGAAATTCTCTCCACACTCACCCAATGTAATCGGTGATGAATAGAATTGGAAGAACATTTTCTGCCCTACTCTGGCTTAACTGTTAACTTAAAGTTAGTGGGAGAGGGGGAGTTACTCTCTCGATGTTCACGTCTGAGAAATATACACAATCAAAGCTTTCGTGTTGGTAGCGGTTGGCTAGCCTAACTTGAGCAGCCTCGAAAAGTTCACAAAATATCTCTCAAATTGCCAGGCCAGAGAGTCTCTTACCACTTCTAATGTATATATTGTGAGCAAGGCTGCTCTAGATGACTAGTCCATTTCCGCTAGGAACATAGAGGTCCAAAAGCTCAGTGAGGCAGTTTATGGGAGAGGCATAGAGATAAAACGTTTGGTACGATGGACACCGATGGAAGTTTTAATTTTTTTTTTTTCAACGGATTATGAGTTTCATATCTTGAACCTCCAGGATCAGTAAATCCAATTTGTTTAAATCTTTGATAGAAAAGAGTCCTTTCCTTTGAGAATCTCTAGAATTTTTTTCATTTTCTTAGCTCTTAGTGATACATGGCATGATCTCTTCACATATCCTTTTTTATCAGCTCGTCTTTCCCTTTGTTTTCCATTTTAATAAAATATTTTGCAAAATACTTTTATTTTATTTACACAAAATTGACAACTTATGAAGCTTACCGTCATATCAGTTCATCTTAAGTTTTGTACATTTAAACACAAGTAAATAATTGTATTAAACAAATTTTTGTTATAATTTATATTTATTTTTAAGACATTTTCACAAAGAAAAATATTTAAAAAATATATTTCCTAAAGGGAAAATTACGATTCGAGAAGAAAAAACAAACAAGAGAGAAAAATGCAATGTAATTTACATTGGGCGCCACATTCTCAGAGATGTCCTAAAGAGAAGATTATGATTGACATTTAATGCAAGGGTGAAAATTTTCCGACAAAAAATGTAACGTACATTGAGCGCCACAATCTCGGAAATGAGAGAGATTTGTTTGGATATTAATTAATGTCATTTTGTGGCTCCCTGGCAACATTTTGTCATCTTCTGCAATTATTAATCTAGAGCCATTAAAGACAAACAAATGTACTTTGCTGCATAATATTGGTGAAAAAATATCTAACATAAATATTTTTGAAACTATCCAGGATATTTTCAATGTCATAGATTTAAAAAATAAGGCAATTTGTAGCATACCTTGGATATAAGGATAGTCTCTCCAGATGAGCATTGCTGACTATTTCTCTAAACAGAAGGTCATATGGAAAATGCCTCCCATGTCCAATGTCTCTCTTCTACTCTCAAACACTTTTCGAATAGATTTTTCAACTAAAAAAGTATATTTTCTTTGTAAAAGTTAAAATCTGAAAGACATTAATTATTAAAATTACCTAGGTTAATATTTATTTATTTATTTACTCATAAAATTAACTACAAAAAAAGAATTAATTATTTATTGTGTAAAATATATGTATGTATTAATTGAAAAGCTATCGACACAAAATTTAAACAAATTTCCCTCTGCAATACTATGAATTGTTTATTGAAAAAGAAAACAAAAGTTACTTTGCTGTGTGATTTTTTAACAAATTCTTTTTGTGTGACTCGGAGGCAATCGATGGAGAATTTTCTTTTTTTTTTTTGAAAGGACAGTGTCAATTTATCTGGAAAAAATTAGTATCTGACACTGGTTAATTTTTCTATAAAAAACGGGATTAAGGAATTATGAATGGGGAGAATGCTTTACTTTTTGGAACAAATTTAAATCCCTTTAATTTTGGAGTATAAAATCGACATTATTTGCCAGAGATGATTAACTCTAAATTAAAAAGTAATTTTCTCTATTGGAAAAATAAGGTCCAATATGGACTATGGAATAGCCACCCCAATATGACTGAGATTATTAAAAAACTTATTTAACCGTAACTGAGAAATCTGTTCTATAGAAACATGGAATAATCTAAAAGAAAAAAATATTCTCCTAAGTCTAAGGTTTTTTTTGTACAGTAAGATATTGAGCAATTTTTCTGTACCAAAAAAACCTGCTTTGGGAGTTTAAAATTTGTCTCCTTAAAGAAATCATATCTGTGGCATTTTTAGAGATAGAAAAATAATTGCTTTTTGCAGGGATTTTTTTTATTAAAATCGACAATGCGGGAAGTCAGCTCTTTATTCCCAAAGTCTTTTGTATAAAAAGATGCTTTAATTTGGAATGATAATTTTTTTCTATAACGAAAGCTTGTTCCATAGCATTTTTTCCATATTAAGAAGACAGTTCCTTAAAGGCATGGTTGCTACCAAGGGCTGAAGAATACAATTTTTCTGAAATTTCCTTGGCAAGATTTTTTTTCTGAAAAAGGCCGATTCTATGGGAGATGCAGCCCTCTGAGACAAGGAAAGTTTTTCGAGGGAAAATAAGTTTTTATGGATTTTTTGGAACAAATATCGGTTTCATAAATCCGCATAATTTTTCAATAGAAAACAACCATGACCGGAAATTTTTACATAAAGAAGTCAGTCTTCTAGTAGGGCTGAAGAATTTTCTTCTTTGCCAAAAAGTAAGTCCCGATGACCCTTTTTAAGGGTATCCTCCCTGGGTCGGCAATTTTTATAAAAAAAAAACTTAATTCTCTGTCAGTGGATTTTTTTCTATGATTGAAAGACAAAGTTCTGGCACATAGAGATATTTATGATCCCATTTATTACAAGGGACAAAAAATCCAACAAAAAAATGTAAATTTAAATTGGGCGCCACAATCTCGGAAATAATTTAAGTCTAGAGAGATTTCTCTGGGAAAAAATTCAATAAAAAAATGTAAATGTAAATTGGGCGAGACATTCTCGTAAATGAACTGAGTCGAGCGAAGAAGAATTATAGAAGAAATTTTTTGGCTTCCACCAATATTTTGTCATAATGCGCCACTTTTAATGTGGGCCACTGAAGACAAACAACAAATATGCTTTGCTGCATAATATTGGCGAAAAGTTCTCCAACTATTTTCGGAACTTTGTGAAAAACGTCGTTTTTGTAGAAAATGCAGTTGTCTGAGGCCGATAAAGTTTTTCGACGGAAAATAAGTTTTTATGGGTTTTTTTGCAAATTCAAATATCAGTTTCATACATAAGTCTCTTAGCAGGGTTGAAGCAGTTTCTTCTCTGGTGAGAAATCAGTCCCAAGGACCTTAACCCCTTTTTAAAGGACCTTAACCCATTTTCTTACAGAAAAAAAACTAAATCCTCTGCAGGGATTTTTTTATTTTCTGCGGAGTCAAAAAAGGTAATTTTCAAATAAAAAGCACCCCTTTAGCTGAGACATTTCGTTGAATAGGAACAAGTATCAGGGAGAAGAAAAATTTGCCTGAGACCGGAAAAGTTTATTGATAGACAATAAGTTTTTATGGATTTTTTGGAACAAATATTAATTTCATAAATCCGCATAATATTTCCTTAGAAAACAGCCATGCCGGACAATTTTATATAAGGAAGTCAGTCTCCTGGCAGGACTGAAGAATTTTCTTCTCTGGCAAGAAATCGGTCCCAAGAACTTCAAATCCTTTTTGAAGGTATCCTCTCTGGGACTGTCATTCTCATAGAAAAAAAATTAAATTTTCTGTCAGTGATTTTTTTTTTATGAAAGAAAGGTAAATTTCTGCATCTTAAGGTTTTCCTTCTTGCCCAGATCTGATGTATCAGCCGTTAAAGAAATTATTTTTTTCAGAGTCAAAAAAAGTAATCTTCCAATAAAGCAACCCTTTAGCTGAGACATTTCGATGAAAAGGAACAAGTTCCAGGGAGAAGAAAAAATTTCCCATAGAAAAAAGTCTCCAGAATAATTTGAAACTAGCTTTCTTGGAAGTCTCTCTAATATCCTTTAATTTTCCGACTAATTTTTAGTTGAAACTTTGGCTTAAAATTAATTCGAAGTCCCATAAGTTCTCTTTACAATGTATGTGCTCTCTCTTTCACACTACAATTCTGAGCCCATATCATTAAATTTCAAAATTGTTTTTCTAAATTCAGCAAAGTATGCAAATGTTTTGTAAAATCCTTGACACAACTACATTCACAAAAAAAAAAAACACACAACAACTTATTTCATAATACATTAACAACAACAACAAAAATGAACGTATTATAAAAACTAGTCAAACAAAAACCAAATGATGAATCTCTAAGAAACAACAACAACCAAAAAACAAAAAACAACAAAAATTATTATGCTTAAATCATCTAATCATTTCAAATTTATTAACAGCAACAAACAACAAAAAAAAAAAAAAAGAAAAAACAAAAAATATTTATGTAAAACTTAGCATGAATGTAAGAGAAAACAAAAGAAAACCTAGATTAAAATCTTATAAAAAAATGTCAAAAAAATTAAAAAAATTGAAAATGCAAAATGAGATGATGAAGCAAAAAAGGAAAAACAAGATAAAAACCCCGTCCTGCGTTAAATAAAAAATAATAAATAAATAAAAAAACAAGAAGAAAAAACTTTACACAAAAAATAAATAAAAAAAAGACAAACGTAAACAATTTAACGTATATAAATAAAAGAAACATAATAATAATAATAATAATAATAATAATAATAATAATAATAATAATAATAATAATAATAATAATAATAATAATACTAATGAACAAACAAATTATCATTTCCAATTTCGTTTCGTTTACTTTTACATTATGTAAGTCATACACAACAACAACAACAAAATATATATAATAAAAAATAAATAAAAACCAAAAAAAAATCTTATATATAAATGTACTCAAGACAATTGTAATTGCAACAATAATTGTACGCTAAACAAACAAAAAATATATTTAATAATTATAATAAATGAAAGAGAACCCCTCAAAAAGAAAACCACAAAACCAACAACAACAACAACAACAACCATTCAATGTAAAATGTTTCAAAAAAATACAAACCCCCTGATCCGTTAACTCAGAAACCTAGAAATCTGTTACAAACCTTTCAAACCTTGTTTGTTTTCCTTTCTCTCAAAAATAAATCATCTCCGATTAGTTAAAACAAAATTCGCCCTTTCCCCCCCAAAAAAAAAAAAAAAAAACAAACAACCAAACACATTTAACCACCACAACAACAAGAAAAAAGTATTTGTGTTCTTCTTCTTTTGAAATATTTTGCATAAATATAAAAACCAACAAAAAAACTATTAGAAATTGTGTTTTTATTTCTCTTTGCTTTCTAATTGGATAATTTGGAATTTATTCAAAACAGACAACAACCAAAAAAACAGGTAATTATCTTATTAGCCAATATCTATAAAACAAACTACATTGATTGGTGAATATTTTACACAAACAACATAAAAATACAAAAAATTTAAGGAAGAAAAAACAAAAAAACATTTTCGCTATGAAAATTAAAAAAAGAAAACCAAAAGTAAAAATAAACCAAAGCCACCGCACCTGCTTCATGTATTTACTCTTAACCTATTTACACTTGTTCCAAAAACCCTTTGCCCTTGCCCCGCTCCCCCCAAAAGATATAAAAAAACTCCCCATTTTTAAAACAAAACTGACACTTTTTGCTCGGCCTATATCCCCTATTTCCCCCCTTAGAATTAAGCCATTATCTAAACCTAGTTATCGATGCAACAACTGAGAAAACAAAAAAAAAAAAAACCAACAACCAACAACTGCTTATTATAACCTTTTTACCGTAACAAAAATGAAAGAATGACGAACAAACAAAACAAAAAAATGAGTTACACAAAAAAATATATATAATTCAGGGCTTTTATTTTCACAAGAAATTTCGTTTTGTTTCTGCCGTTTATTATCAATAAAAAGAATAATTACCAAATATGTAAATGTTTTTGGGCGTTTTTATTGAAATGTTATTTGCGTTTTTTTTTCGGTCTAAAACAGAGCACAGATTTGCTAAATTTTACTCGCGAGCAGTTTTTTACGGAGTCACTCCTGTTTGAAAAATTAGAGGCGAAGCAGAGTCACTCAAAATAGAGCAAGAGTTTGTTCTAGGATTGAAAAAGAAGTTAAAAAGTATTAATCGGTTCTGTCGACAGATGTATACTCACAGTCAATGACCACTTTATTAAATGTATATTTTGATTGCTGGCTTGAAATGGTTTCGAAAGAGTAGTCCAATAATGTCCATTTTATAACAGACTTAAGTCTTTTCCACTCGTCCTATGTCTGATATAAATATTACAACGTGGCAGATTTGGACTATATCGACTACATCCTTTACTTTACATTAGATTTGTGATAATTTTGGAAAATGTTGTAATGCGCTCGAGGTAACATATAAAGGGTGAGATAAAAAAGTGCAACAAAGTCAAACGCAAGAATTTTCACATTTTTTTTTAAAATTTTATTGAATGAAAGCAAAAAATGTCGGAAATAGCCACAAATTTTAGAATAAGTTTAGATTTGTTCGAATTGGTAAACCTTTTGCACGAATTATGGCCTTCAAACGACCAATGAAACAGTCACACGATGCCCGAATGTTGCTCTACGGTATTTTGGCACATTCCCGGCGAAGCGCTTGCTTGAGGTGATCGACACTTTGGTATTTTTTAGTGCCAACCTTGCTTTCCAAAATACTCCAGACACAATAGTCCAACCGATTGGTACCCGGAATTTTGGTGGCAATTGTGCGCTGGAAATAAAGCTTGGAACCTCATTCTGTAACCATTCATGATGGTGCTGAGTCCTGTTCGAATGTCCAAGGTCTGGGCCTAAAATGTTTGCGTGCCCATGGCTTTAATACACCCCCCAGAATATTTATTCTGATGCCACGGTCGATTAATACGAGCGAAGAGCGACCATCCGCTGTTACGGCGGCCCACACCATCACCATAGCTGGCGCTTGCGCTTGAATTCTGGTGGCCAACCCAAGGTGCACATTTTCAGTTGACCT
This sequence comes from Musca domestica, assembly GCF_030504385.1. Taxonomy (NCBI): domain Eukaryota; kingdom Metazoa; phylum Arthropoda; class Insecta; order Diptera; family Muscidae; genus Musca; species Musca domestica. The sequence continues at coordinate 8,943,393 of NW_026712172.1, read as the reverse complement.
CTTTGGCAAGTAAACACGATCATCTTGTTTGTTTACAAACTGCTGGACAACGAATGTTTTCTCATCGGAGAAAACCAAATTCGGCAGTTCATCACTTTCGGCCAAGCGAAGCAACTCTTTAGCTCTTTTGAGCCTATTTTCTTTCTGTTGCGGTGGAAGTTCTTGCACTTTTTGGAATTTCAATAGCTTTATCCCGAGCTCATTTTCAACATTTACCGAATATCTTCACACCAGACCTTGGTTCAATAATGTTGTGATGTGTGTAATTTGAAAACAAGAAGACGGACCCTTATATCTCATTTTATACGACTTATAATTATTCAAAATTTTGATCTTTGTGGGGTAGGTACATGATGAATTTGACCGATACCGATCTAAGTTTGACAGTAATTTTACGATGTACCAAGTTTGGACCAAATCGGATATCCCTGTGAGAGTTTTCGTGCGCACCAGCCAGACAGACAGATAGACGAACGGACACCGCTAGATCGACAAAAAATGTCCTAAAACGGATTTGGTCCAAAGAGATCTACAGCCCTTATTGTTTTCTGATTTGTGTGTGAATGTATGGGTAACAGCTCAGCCTGTGTGTGCAAAGAGAGGGAGGTGATATTGTGTAGCAAAAACTAAAAGACTGCTCGGCAAGAGTAAAATCTGCTCGATTTTGAAGGAATTTTGCTCCCATTAAAATCTAGGAAAATATGCTCGCATGTATTCCAGCGAAGTCAAAAAAATGAGTTTTCTCGATTTTTTGTTTCTGCTTTCACTCGCTCGAACTCTAGTGAGTTTTACTCTTCTTACAAATACGAGTGAGTTTTTCGGTTTCCTGGACTAAAATCTTGAATAAAGGCGTGAGGATCCAACAAAATTGAGCTCCGTGTATTGTGAGTGAAAGTTTTTTTGAGGAACTATAACAGTAAGGAAAGGGCATATAACATGCACATAACTGTAAGGAAAGGGAAACTTTAGAAGGAGTTTGGTTTTTTAGGTGTTTTTGAAAAAGTGTACTAAGGCTAACGACTGTACTTAAGGGTACTATATTATACAATACAATTTGGTTTTATTAAATAGATTGATTTGGAAATGTAAAATGTTAGTATTAGGGTCTCTGTTAGTGTGTGGGGTTGAGATATGGATGAGGTTTTAGAAATACCTACTAAAAAAGTACTAAATTGTACTAAATTTTGCATTTGGGTAAGGAACTAAAGTAGAAGTCTAAACGTAGGCATTAGAATCACCTCTAGTGCGGTTTGGATGATACAAGGCGGGGAATTTGGGATTGTGTTCTAAAAAGTACGCAAAGTACTAAATATTTATTTGAGGAAGAAAAAAAGGTGGAAATCTGAAATTTGGATTGAGATACAAGGCGGGAAATTTGGAAATGCGTACTAAAAAAAGTACGAAAAATACTAAATAGTATTATTTGGGGTAAAAAAATCTTGTATGAGTCCGAGTTTGGTATCTGCGATTGATATTTAGAGGTAGTTTTGGAAATGTGTACGAAAATTGTTCGAAAGTACAAAGTTGTACTAAATTTGGTATTGGGTAATGGAATAGAGCTTTTCAGCTCGGATATTAATATGAATAAAACTATTGGTACCTGTGGATAAGATATGGAAGTGGGTTTGGAAATTCATGATATAGTTGTTAGTAAAGTACTAAGTAGTATTATATTTGGTATTTGTATATCACTGTTGGTGTCTGTGGTTGAGAGAAAGAGCTGTTTTCAGAAATGCGTACTATAAATTTTTCGTAAAAAAAATTCGTAAAGTACTAAATTTAGTAATTATAGATATTAAAGAACTGAAATTTAATAATAAAGTCACTGTTGCTATACGTATAGAGCTTATTTTTTTATAAATTTTATATTGAGGTTACCATTGGTTTCTAGGGTTTACATATGGAGACGTTGAAATACTTTTGAACAGAAAAATTGGATGTGAGTCCATTGTGCAATGGTTTTACTAATATCCTTCTCTGTAAACCTCAAAATGAATGGTTTTTTGGTGTAAGAGGTAAATATTTTCATATTATTCCTCCGGAATACGGAAAACGTGAATAATATATAGAGTCGTGAAAGAAATTGGAGTGAGGGCAGAGTCCAATAAAAAAATAACTTGACATCGATCAAATAGCTTGGTAGGATCAGAAAAGTAGATTCATGTAATATACTATTATAGTTGATACGGCAAGAAGTTAGAACGCACCAGTCGATTTTTTTCAATACTTCTAGTCTATTTTGATTTCGTTTGATTTCGTTATTTATATTTTGATTTCGTGTTTTTGGGTCATCGATTCCAATTTATGACAGTTATGATTCTACAAATATTTTTCCTTGTAATAAAAACTTGTAACCTCTTTATATATATTATACTTATAAGAAAAATAAATCCAATGAATGTAAGTATGTTATAGGCCTTGTTGGACTTGAAAACGCCAGATGCATATCAATGGTCTGCATTGATCGAATCGAACAATCATTTTCCATCACTTCACCCGTAATCCAATAATTTTTTCCTTAACAACAAGACCTTTTGTGTTTTAATCAAATCTCACACTAACATTTTTTTTAAATAATTCCGGTGAATAATATCGCTAAAATCATCAAAATACCCAATATCGGGAGGAGGAGGATCGAAGACGTGGATCTGCGCAAACATTTTTCTGTCTCAGGTTGTAGTATCCATTACGAATTTCAAATACCAAAGTTTGAAACAATTCCGGTAAAAAATATCACTAAGATCATCAAATTACCGAATATCGGGAGGTACCTTTATATGGGGGCTATACGAAGATGTGGACCTGCGCAGGCAATTTTCTTTTTTCGGCTATAACGTCCATTGCGAATTTCAAATATCAAATATGAAACAATTCTGGTGGATGTCGCTAAAATCAGCAAAATATCGAATATCGGGAAGTACCATGCTGTACCAAAACTTGGACCTACATGGACATTTTTCAATACCTGCAGACATAATATATATTTGTGTAAGATTTTATCAACCAACATCATTTCGTTCTGAAGCTAGAGTGATTTCCACAGACTGACATACGGACGGACATCGCTAAATCGACTTAAAATTTTATGCTGTTCAATAATATATATACTTTGTGGGGTATACGATGTATGTTTCGAGGTGTTACAAACGGAATGACGAACTTAATATACGCTCCATACTATGGTGGAGGGTATAAAAAGCGTGAAAAAGAATAAAATAAGAAAAAAAAAAACACTTGTCGTTGTCTATATTTTCATTTGTCTATGTTTATAATATTTAGTGAATGAACTAACGGAAGGAGTAAGTGAAATCAGGAGAATATTACTGCTTTGAGGTAGCTTAAAACTTTAATCGACTGCAATATATATATTGCAGTTATTGTTTTATCTGAAATATTCATTAAATTCGGTAGACTTTCTTCTATGATGAATTCTGTTTCATGGGCTAATATTTATCTCATCTGGGCTTATATTTCGCATTTGGTGTACAATAAATGTGAAATTGGATGAAGGTGTGCATGCCAATTTTATCCATGTTGTGTCCTTTTGCATCGTACTACTCACAAGGATGTATCAAAGAGTTTAAAAAAAACTAAGTCTGAGAATGACCTAAAATTGCACTTTCAGCTTGTTACAAATTCTGTAATTTATTAGCACTGGCCATAACATTCAAATGTTATCAATGACAACAACCTGTTATTGTAAATAACGAATATTGTGCAATTTATCTCATTTTATCTTATTAATTCAGTGTTGTAAAACGTATTATTTTGAAATCATGAGTAAAAAGAACAATATGCTCTGTGTTTTTACAGAAACCGCCATCTACATATTTCAATGGGGTATTAAATCTCATTGTATCTGGAGTTTAATCTACTTTTTAGGTTTGTGTCTGCAATAGGAACAATCCACGTTGCCAACCTGTAAGAAATTTTTATCTCAACCGTATTCTGTTAGTAAAAGTCGTTATAATTTTAGACCTTCATCAAATTCTGTTATGACAAAACTTTGTAAACCTATTTAGGAGGAAAAAAGAAAACTGCTTAAATATTATCGTCTTTATCGTTATGAAATGTTTTATGTTGATTTTATAATGCAAAATTAAAAAATTTTCGTCTTAAATACTATTATTTTAGGGCGAGTCCTGTTGAGACCTTAAATGACATGGTGAAGCCGGTGTCTTAGCTTAATTTGTATACATTTCGAGGTGGAGTCTTGACATATCGCATTTCATCACATCTTATGATTCATATTTCAAGGCATCAGATGAGATGATGTGATGAAATGCGATATGTCAAGACTCCACCTCGAAATGTATACAAATTAAGCTAAGACACCGGCTTCACCATGTCATTTAAGGTCTCAACAGGACTCGCCCTAAAATAATAGTATTTAAGACGAAAATTTTTTAATTTTGCATTATAAAATCAACATAAAACATTTCATAACGATAAAGACGATAATATTTAAGCAGTTTTCTTTTTTCCTCCTAAATAGGTTTACAAAGTTTTGTCATAACAGAATTTGATGAAGGTCTAAAATTATAACGACTTTTACTAACAGAATACGGTTGAGATAAAAATTTCTTACAGGTTGGCAACGTGGATTGTTCCTATTGCAGACACAAACCTAAAAAGTAGATTAAACTCCAGATACAATGAGATTTAATACCCCATTGAAATATGTAGATGGCGGTTTCTGTAAAAACACAGAGCATATTGTTCTTTTTACTCATGATTTCAAAATAATACGTTTTACAACACTGAATTAATAAGATAAAATGAGATAAATTGCACAATATTCGTTATTTACAATAACAGGTTGTTGTCATTGATAACATTTGAATGTTATGGCCAGTGCTAATAAATTACAGAATTTGTAACAAGCTGAAAGTGCAATTTTAGGTCATTCTCAGACTTAGTTTTTTTTAAACTCTTTGATACATCCTTGTGAGTAGTACGATGCAAAAGGACACAACATGGATAAAATTGGCATGCACACCTTCATCCAATTTCACATTTATTGTACACCAAATGCGAAATATAAGCCCAGATGAGATAAATATTAGCCCATGAAACAGAATTCATCATAGAAGAAAGTCTACCGAATTTAATGAATATTTCAGATAAAACAATAACTGCAATATATATATTGCAGTCGATTAAAGTTTTAAGCTACCTCAAAGCAGTAATATTCTCCTGATTTCACTTACTCCTTCCGTTAGTTCATTCACTAAATATTATAAACATAGACAAATGAAAATATAGACAACGACAAGTGTTTTTTTTTTTCTTATTTTATTCTTTTTCACGCTTTTTATACCCTCCACCATAGTATGGAGCGTATATTAAGTTCGTCATTCCGTTTGTAACACCTCGAAACATACATCGTATACCCCACAAAGTATATATATTATTGAACAGCATAAAATTTTAAGTCGATTTAGCGATGTCCGTCCGTATGTCAGTCTGTGGAAATCACTCTAGCTTCAGAACGAAATGATGTTGGTTGATAAAATCTTACACAAATATATATTATGTCTGCAGGTATTGAAAAATGTCCATGTAGGTCCAAGTTTTGGTACAGCATGGTACTTCCCGATATTCGATATTTTGCTGATTTTAGCGACATCCACCAGAATTGTTTCATATTTGATATTTGAAATTCGCAATGGACGTTATAGCCGAAAAAAGAAAATTGCCTGCGCAGGTCCACATCTTCGTATAGCCCCCATATAAAGGTACCTCCCGATATTCGGTAATTTGATGATCTTAGTGATATTTTTTACCGGAATTGTTTCAAACTTTGGTATTTGAAATTCGTAATGGATACTACAACCTGAGACAGAAAAATGTTTGCGCAGATCCACGTCTTCGATCCTCCTCCTCCCGATATTGGGTATTTTGATGATTTTAGCGATATTATTCACCGGAATTATTTAAAAAAAATGTTAGTGTGAGATTTGATTAAAACACAAAAGGTCTTGTTGTTAAGGAAAAAATTATTGGATTACGGGTGAAGTGATGGAAAATGATTGTTCGATTCGATCAATGCAGACCATTGATATGCATCTGGCGTTTTCAAGTCCAACAAGGCCTATAACATACTTACATTCATTGGATTTATTTTTCTTATAAGTATAATATATATAAAGAGGTTACAAGTTTTTATTACAAGGAAAAATATTTGTAGAATCATAACTGTCATAAATTGGAATCGATGACCCAAAAACACGAAATCAAAATATAAATAACGAAATCAAACGAAATCAAAATAGACTAGAAGTATTGAAAAAAATCGACTGGTGCGTTCTAACTTCTTGCCGTATCAACTATAATAGTATATTACATGAATCTACTTTTCTGATCCTACCAAGCTATTTGATCGATGTCAAGTTATTTTTTTATTGGACTCTGCCCTCACTTCAATTTCTTTCACGACTCTATATATTATTCACGTTTTCCGTATTCCGGAGGAATAATATGAAAATATTTACCTCTTACACCAAAAAACCATTCATTTTGAGGTTTACAGAGAAGGATATTAGTAAAACCATTGCACAATGGACTCGTATCCAATTTTTCTGTCCAAAAGTATTTTAACGTCTCCATATGTAAACCCTAGAAACCAACAGTAACCTCAATATAAAATGTCAGAATTTCAGCTTTTTCCGTTTACCCAATAACAAAGTTAATAACATTTAGTACACATAACCAAAACAATCCATCCTAGACAACAGCAATCATCTAAAATGAGTACCATTTAATATCTTTCGAACAATTATGGTACGCATTTGCCAAACAATTTCCATATCTCAACCTCAGATACCAACAGTGACATTCATATTAAATTTCAGGATTCCACCTATATTCCTTCACCCAATATCAAATTTAGTTACATTGGTACTTTTTGAACAATTACAGTACGCATTTGCAAAACAATCTCCATATCTCAATCACATATTCCAACAGTGACTTCAATGATAAATTTCAGCACGTTAATGCGCTTCTTTTCCAAATTTTGTACTTTTTGAAAATTTATAGTACGCATATCCAAAACCAGCTATTTCTCTCAACAACAGACTCCAACAGTGACATTCATATCAAATTTCAGGATTTAAGATCCATTCCTTCACCTAATACCAAATATAATACTACTTAGTACTTTACAAACAACTATAGCATGCATTTCCAAACCCACCCCTATATCTTATCCACAGGCACCAACAGTGACATCCATATCAAATTTTATGATTTCAACTCTATTCCATTACCACTTACTACTTTTCGAACAATTTTTGTACACATTTTCAAAACCTCCTCTGAATATCAATCGCTGATTTCTCAATATTAAATTTGAATATTCCAGCCCCTAACCCAATAACAAATTTAGTATCTTTAGTACCTATCGTAACAATAAAGGACGCAATCTAAACCCCCATCAAATCTCTAATACATATACCATCAGATATCTCAATATCACATTTCCGAATTTTATCTCTATTCCTTCTCCCAATACCAAATATAGTAGCATTTTGTACTCTTAGTAAAAATATAGTAGATATTTACTAAACCACCTCCATATGTCCAGGCTACATATGAACGGCGACCCTAATACCAAATTTCAGAGTTCAAAGACTATTTGTTCAACCAATACCAATTTGTAGCATACATAGTACTTATTAGTACTTTTCGTGCACTTGTAGTAAACATTCCCGAAACCACCTTTTTATCAGAAACCCCAATACCAAAATTTCAAATTTCCAGCGTTATCCCCTCACCCAATGGAGAATTTTACCAAAATTGATACCATTTAGAAGAGTTCTTACATTTAGTACATATTTTCAAAACCACTTCTCCGCATTAACCCTATTTCAAAGAAATATCATATCAATTTTCAAGATCTTACCAAATTAAGTGCATTTCAGTACTTTTGGTACACGTATAATTTGAATCTCGAAAAAACCCTGTAGTTTGATTAACTTTCACAACATCAAAGACCCTCACTCCAAAATTCCAAATTTCCAGCTCTATTTCTTCTTCCCCAAATACCAAAGTTAATACTATTTAGTACTTTTCGCACTTTTCGTATTTCCAAATTCCCCGCCTTGTATCAACCACATTGCACTAAAGAAGATTCTAAATCCAGAATAAAGACTTCCAACTTAATCCCTTACCCAAATACAAAACTTTTTAGTACCTATTGCTAAAACCACCTTCTCTATCCTACGCACTAACAGTGATACTAATGCAAAATTTCAGATTTCAAGCAGTATCCGTTCACGCAATATCAAATTTAATATCATCAAATTTAATATATCAAATCCAACGCTTTATCTTAACCCTACCCACCAGCTGAAACCCTAATACCAACATTTTACATTTCCAAATCAACCCATTTAAACAAATCGTTACCCTTAGCACACATCTTCGAAAATACCTACTTATATCAGCACTACTTCTTAAACCTAATTCTTATACCAAGGTTTTAGCTGCATTCGTTCATAAAATTTCAAAATTCTAGCTAAATATTCAGACTGGTGGGGTGTACCGAATAGTCGAATCATATGAATGAAGGTGCTTTAGTTCCATAAAAAAAGTTCACCCACCATACACGGAGGTGGAGTCTTGACATATCGCATTTCATCACATCTTATGATTCATATTTCAAGGCATCAGATGATTTTGGTTTTGAATATGTACTCCACTTTTTAAATAGTACCAATATTTGTACTGGTAGTTCCAAAACTGTGAAATTTTGGTATTTAACTTTGACCGACAATGCTAAAAATTAACACAAATCTTAGATTTGTGTACCACAAAAAAAAAAAAAAAAAAAAAAAATATATATATATATATATACTAGCTGAACCCGGTGCGCTTCGCTACCCCTTTTGATTTAATATGCATTCAAAATTTTATTTACGAATATATGTTGGATAAAGAAAAACAAATTAAAAAATTAAAAAAAAATATTGCACTAATTTAATGCGTTAATAAACAAAATCATTACAAAAGCAGTAACATGACATGCTTACACGAAGGGTTTGTCCTTTGGATTTATTTATTTCATAGCAAATACCAAGCGTGCAGGAAACTGCAATTTTTTTTTAAATAGAGTGGCATTTCTATTGCAATTAGTGAATTCGAGATAGCAACATACTTCGCCGTAATAAGGGTATTTCAAATAAATTGTTGTGTTGCTTTTTAGTGTTAGCCTAAGGCGTTGTGGGTCAATGGTTCTTATTAAAATCATATCTCTATCCTATCCGATTTAAATATAATTTAAAAAAAAAATTACTTTTACACCAAACTCCGCCACACCTTTCATATTTCATTGAAATTGGTGCGTCAAATATGTGAAATCGGCCGAGAATATACATATGGGAGCTTTATCCAAATCTTAACTAATTTCCAATTAATTTATCACATTTATTATTATAACCAAATTCCGCCACACATTCTGAATTTCATTGGAATCGGTCATATATATCGTGTTTGGTGCATAATATGTATGAAATCGCCCGAAATATATATGTTAGCTATATCCAAACCTCAACTGATTTCAATATAATTTGGCAATTTTTTCTGGTGCCACTCATGCCGAATTTCGTTGGAATCGGAAATTCGTATCGTGTTTTGTGCATCAAATATGTGAAATCGGCGGAAAATATATATGGGAGCTATATCCAAATCTGAACCGATTTTAATATAATTTGACTAATTTATTTTCTAATCAAAATCCCGTTACATATTCCAAATTTCTTTGGAATCGAACATACATATCGTGTATGGTGCATAAAATACATGAAATCGGTCGAAAATATATATGAGATCTATATCCAAATCTGAACCGATTTTAATATAATTTGACAAATGTATATTTGTTTCAATTTCCGCTACACACTCCAAATTTCATTGAAATTAGAGATACATAGCGTGTTTGGTGCATCAAATACATGAAATCGGTCGAAAATATATATGGGAGCTATATCCAAATCTGAACCGATTTCAATTTAATTTTACAAATTCATTTTGGCTCCCAATTCCGTTACTTATTTTAAATTTCATTACAATTGGAAATACATGTCGTGTTTGGTCCACCAAATACATGAAATCGGCTGAAAATGTGTATGGGAGCTATATATCCAAATCTGAACCGATTTCAATATAATTTGGGAAATCAATTTTTAGATAAGATCTATCACACGTTTCAAATTTCATTGAAATTGGGGATACATAGCGTGTTTGGTGCATCAAATGCTTGAAATCGGTCGAAAATATATATGGGAGCTATATCCAAATCTGAACCGATTTCAATATAATTTGACAAATTTATTTTCGGATTAAATCCCGTCACACATTCCAAATTTCATTGGAATCGAACATTCATATTGTGTTTGAGGCATCAAATGAACGAAATCGGTCGAAAATATATATGGGAGCTATATCCAAATCTGAACCGATTACAATATAATTTGGCAAACTTATTTTTGTTCCAAATTCCGTTACGTATTCCAAATTTGGAGACTGTATCTTCAACCAATCAATATATATGTGCATATAAAATCTAAATTTTTGGGAGGTACCTCCGATTCTGATGCTATATCTCCAGTTCCAAGTGGAAATTCAAAAATGTATATCGCCTATGTTACTTTCAGGCGATGTTGCAGAATATATGGAAATTTTCAGGAAAATTTATTCAGCGGTTTTCGAGTCCATAAATTACAAACAAACAAACATACAAACATTTTCCTCTTTTATAGATATAGATATATATATATATATATATATATATATATATATATATATATATATATATATATATATATATATATATATATATATATATATACTAGCTGAACCCGGTGCGCTTCGCTACCCCTTTTGATTTTATATGCATTCAAAATTTTATTTACAAATATATGTTGGTTAAAAAAAAACAAATTTAAAAATTAAAAAAAATTATTGCACTACTTTAATGCGCAAATAACCAAAACCATTAGAAAAGTAGTAACATGACATACATACACGAAGGGTTTGTCCTTTATTTATTTCATAGCAAATACCAAGCGTGCAGTAAACTGCAATCTTTTGAAGTTGAGTGGCATTTCTATTGCAATTAGTGAATTCGAGATAGCAACATACTTCGCCGTAATAAGCGTATTTCAAATCAATTGTTGTGTTGTTTTTTTTGTTTGCCTAAGGCGTTGTGGGTCAATGGTTCTTATTAAAATGATATCCCAATTCGATCCGGTTTAAATATAATTTTAAAAAAATTACTTTTACACCAAATTCCGCTACACCTTTCATATTTCATTGAAATTGGTGCGTCAAATATGTGAAATCGGCCGATAATATATATATGGGTGCTATATCCAAATCTTAACTAATTTCCAATTAATTTGTCACATTTATTATGTTCCGCCACACATTCTGAATTTCATTGGTATCGGTCATATATATCATATTTGGTGCATAACATATATGAAATCGGCCGAAATATATATGTTAGCTATATCCAAACCTCAACTGATTTCAATATAATTTGACAATTTTTTCTGGTGCCAGATTTTGTCTCTCTCGCTTTGGGTGCATCAAATATGTGAAATCGGCTGAGTATATATATGGGAACTTTAATCAAATCTGAGCGTATTTGAATATAATTTGTCAAATTTATTTTTGTACCAAATTTAGCCACTCATGCCGAATTTCATTGGAATCGGAATTACATATCGTGTTTTGTGCATCAAATATGTGAAATCGGCGGAAAATATATATGGGAGCTATATCCAAATCTGAACCGATTTTAATATAATTTGACTAATTTATTTTCTAATCAAAATCCCGTTACATATTCCAAATTTCTTTGGAATCGAACATTCATATCGTGTATGGTGCATAAAATACATGAAATCGGTCGAAAATATATAGGAGAGCTATATCCAAATCTGAACCGATTTTAATATAATTTGACAAATGTATATTTGTTTTAATTTCCGCTACACATTCCAAATTTCATTGAAATTAGAGATACATAGCGTGTTTGGTGCATCAAATACATGAAATCGGTCGAAAATATATATGGGAGCTATATCCAAATCTAAACCGATTTCAATTTAATTTGACAAATTCATTTTGGCTCCCAATGCCGTTACTTATTTTAAATTTCATTACAATTGGAAATACATATCGTGTTTGGTCCACCAAATACATGAAGTCGGCCGAAAATGTATATGGGAGCTATATCCAAATCTGAACCGATTTCAATATAATTTGGGAAATCAATTTTTTAGATAAAATCTATCACACGTTTCAAATTTCATTGAAATTGGGGATACATAGCGTGTTTGGTGCATCAAATGCTTGAAATCGGCCGAAAATATATATGGGAGCTATATCCAAATCTGAACCGGTTTCAATATAATTTGGAAAATTTATTTTCGGATTAAATTCCGTCACACATTCCAAATTTCATTGGAATCGAACATTCATATTGTGTTTGAGGCATCAAATGAACGAAATCGGTCGAAAATATATATGGGAGCTATATCCAAATCTGAACCGATTACAATATAATTTGGCAAACTTATTTTTATTCCAAATTCCGTTACGTATTCCAAATTTGGATACTGTATCTTCAACCAATCAATAGATATATGTGCATATAAAATCTAAATTTTTGGGAGGTACCTCCGATTCTGATGCTATATCTCCAGTTCCAAGTGGAAATTCAAAAATGTATATAGCCTATGTTACTTTCAGGCGATGTTGCAATATAAATGGAAATTTTCAGGAAAATCTATTCAGCGGTTTTCGAGTCCATAAATTACAAACAAACAAACAAACAAACAAACAAACAAACAAACAAACATACAAACATTTTCCTCTTTTATAGATATAGAAGATATATATATATATATATATATATATATATATATATATATATATATATATATGTATATATATATATATATATATATATATATATATATATATATATATATATATATATATATATATATATATATATATATATATATATATATATATATATATATATATATATATATATATATATATATATATATATATATACTGGTGGCCAAAACTAAAGCAACTGAAATTACAAGGAGAATGAATGCCCTGTAACTTTTTCAAAAATTAAGAAAATGAGAAAGTATTTCTTGTTTTAAATTAGGTACTTTATTCACTTTTTAAAAACCTAAAACATAAAACCAAAATTCATTTTTATGTAAAAAATAATGTTTGGCAAAGTCAATTAACCCGATTTTGGCTTGGACAAAACAAAAGCAACTCTGTTGTACATTCATATAACCGCTGCAATTTCAGTTGTTTTTACTGTGATATTTATCGCTTTTTGCTTCCTTCGACAATTTCGCTTGTCATAAATCCTTTTTGAGAAGTTTTTTACAACAGTATGTGTTTTTCTTTTCGTTTTCTAAGTACTGCCCAAAAAAAATTTAAAAATGGCTAAAAGCAAATACAGCACCTGAATAAAACAGCAAATTATCAGTGACTATCAAAACAACATATCACAGAAAATGATTTATGAGAAATATTTCATAAATATTTATGTGATTTCATAATTATTTCTGTATACTAAGTCGGTTTTTTGAAACTGGATCAGTAGTAACAGTCCATAACGGATGAAGGCCGTGAAAAACTTCAGCCCGTACTTATCCACAAATTGTGAGAGAAATAAAAAACAACTATTTAAGAGTTCAACTGGATTGGTGAGAGAGCAATCATTGGATATAAGCTCGAGATCAGTGCGTAGACGAGTAGTGGCAGCTGGTCTGCATGCCCGTAAGACATCAAAAAAACATTTATATCTGAAAAAATCCAAAAGGCTTTCGGAAACGATAATATTAAGTGGAATCAAGCTCAATGGAAAAAACATTATTTCTGGGATAAGTCTACGTTCAATATTAAAGGCTCAGACGTCAAAAATTTTACGGTGAGAAGACCAAAAAATGAAGGACTCAAGCCGCAGTGTTGCAAAGGTACAGTGAAGCATGAGGGAGGGTCAAAAATGGCGTGGCGCTGTTTTTCTTTGTTTGTTTACAAAGATTTGTTGGACATCACGTTGTTCCCTTACGCTGAGTAAAATATTCGGCTGATTTGGGTGTTTCAGCATGACAATGATCCCAAACTTGTATCAAAACTTGTCAACGATTGGTTGCGGGAGTCAAAAATTCATGTTTTGTTATGGCCGGCACAATCACCTGACCTAAACTCCTTAGAAAACCTTTGGAGTATCGTAGATAGGAAGATCAAGAGAGATTCGGAAATAAATAAGCACAACATTTTCTAAAGAATTCGGGGTGCCTGGAAAAGCACACCCAAGGATCAAATTGATCGTGTTATAGATTCAATGCCTTGTAGGTGTGCAGCTGCTATCAAAAATAATGGATGCTATCGACTACTAGTCAAAATTTGATTATTTTAAAATAAAAAATCAAAAGTTGCTTTAGTTTTGACCAAGCAAAAATTGGGTCATTTTAGTTTTCCACATATTATTTTTCGTTTAAAATTATTTTTGTATTTTTATTTTTAGTTTCTTAAAAGTGAATTAAACCCCTCATTTAAAACTGAAAAAATAATTACGATTTGTTTATTTTTGTAAAAGTTACAGGACATTCATTGTCTTTGCGATTTAAGTTGCTTTAGTTTTGGTCACCAGTGTATATATATATATATTTTCAGAATATTTTCGCGATAATATTCGGCATTTATTCTGATGCCATGGTCAATTAATACGAGAGGAGAGCGACCATCGGCTGTTATGGCGGCCCACACTGTCACCATGACCGGCGCTTGAGTTCTGGTGGCCAACCGAAGGTGCAAATTTCCAGCTGACCTCTTTGGAAAACAAACACGATCATTTTGCTTGTTTACAAACTGCTGGACAACGAAGGTTTTCCCATCGGAGAAAACCAAATTCGACAGTTCACCACTTTCGACCAAGCGAAGCAACTCCTTAGCTCTTTTGTGTCTATTTTCTTTCTATTGCGGTGTAAGATCTTCACTTATTGGAATTTCAATGGTTTTACCCCGAGCTCATTTCTTCACATAGAAGAATTTTGGAAATTCGTACTTGAATAGCGTTAAAAGTACTAAAATTTACAACATTGTTTTTTTTTTTTTTTTTTTTTTTAAATAGTCACTATTGATGACTTATAGAAATTCGCACTTCAAATGTATAAACAGTTCTAAAAGGCATAACGTTTTAGTTTTGCCATCGAAGTTTTGTTCGAGAGTTTTGGAAATTCATGCTATAAGGAACTCAAGTAAAGAAAGGTACGAAATAGTGCAATATTCTTATATATCAGTAACTGTTATAAAAAGATTTTGGTTAAATAAGACAATTATCCTTTGTCTAATGTAAGTTGAAGAGTTGCAATGTTAGTCAACGAGTACGTAGAGGGAATAGTGATTATATTAGATACAAATTCCACTCTAAAGGGTTACTGGTGTCAAAATGTACCTCATATTATTTGGCAATGCGATTATTAGCTATGCGCAAGCACTCCAATAAAAATTGATGTTTGTAACAGCGGCTGCATGCATGGTTTCCCAAAATACCAATCAAAAGATTGAATATTCAATCACCTTCATCGGCAAAGAAAACAAAAAAAACGGAAGCGTCGTAAAATTTAATCCAGAGTTTTACAAATTAAACAAATGCTGCTTTGGATTTATTCAAGTGGTATTTGAAGTTTTTAAACTTTATCAACAGGCCATCCTTTTGTTACTCATTAAAATTAACGAGGCATTCGACTCATGTGCCTTCCATATTTTTACTGAAGTTAGCAAGAATTTTTTAGAATATATCTTACATTTTCAAGCCCTCCACAATGGAAAGGAGGATATATGAAATTTGTCATTCCGTTTAGTCGGAGATCCCATATAGGTAGACACTGGATTTTTGCGACCATACATAGTATGGAGGGTATGTTAAGTTAGTCATTCCATTTGTAAATCATCGAAATAATAATTTTAGACCCAACAAAGTACATATATATTATTGATCAGGGTAAAATTCAAAGACCATTTGTCTTTGCCCTGTCTGTCCGTCTGTTGTAATCACGGTAAGTCAAAACTAATTAAGATAGGAAGCTAAAATATTGCACAGATCTGTCTTTTGTCAGCAGGCAGGTCAAGTTCGAAGATATGCTAGATCGTTCGAAAATCTCCACGAGGAGTTCTGTATTTTATTATTTTTTTATTATGTATTTTAGACACATATTTCAATGGAATTGTCTGAAAATCCACACAAGAAGTTCCTTGCGAGTACTTTATTCTCTGGAAGAGAATTATCTATATAACGATACCCCCGATATTCGGTTTTTTGATGATTTTAGCCACGTTTTTCAATGAAATTCTACAAGAGAGTTCAATGTGAGTAATTTATCCCCTGGAGGAGAAGAATCTATATAGGTCCACGATATCCCATAGCTCCCATACAACGGTACCCCGATATTCGATATTTTGACGATTTCAGCCAAATTTTTTAATCGAATTGTCTTAAAATCCACACGAGGGGTTTCTTCTGAGTACTTTGATTCCTAGAAGAGAATTGTCCAAATAGGTCCATGTTTTAGTATAGCCACCATATAACGGTACTTCCAGATATTCGGTATTTTCATGATTTTTGCGACATTCACCGGAAGTGTTTCAAATTTCGTATATAAAGCACAAAACCGTTACTACAGACTATGAAACAAATTACCTATGCAGGGCCACGTCTTCGTACAGCCCCCATATAACAGTTTTCATTTAAGCGGTATTTTTCGACGGATTTTGTTTTTAATTTTTCAAGTTTCTTCCAAATGGTGGAGAGTAAAAAATGTTCGGCCCGGCCGAACTCAGCTGCTTTTTTACATGCTACTTGCTTTAATTTCCTATACTTTTTAGATATGGCGAAAATATGGACATATTTTAAATAAATTTTTTAAATATCTTAACAGCAATGTTTTCAAAAGTTTTTTATTCTAATATACTGACAACTCCCTGTAGTCTACAGGATGAGGTGAAAAAACTGCAACCGACAGCTGTTAAAATTATTCCAGTGACAGCTCATTATATTGTTTACAAGCGCACGAAAGCATTTTGTTGAGAATTTACCAGAAAAAAAAGTTATTCGTGATGGAGTTGAAGCGCGATAGCGTGATTTCTTTATATTTGGCCGGAAAACCACAATTGGCTATCGTTAGATCACTCCAGCATTTAAATATGACTAAATCTTTTGTCTCTCGTAGCATCGCACATTACCGTGATATTGGTATCGAAACCCGACGTCAAGGAAGTGGACGGAAGAAAACACCAACATCAGCGAAGAGTAAAGAAGCGTCTTGATCGAAACCCGCGTCGCAGTGGCCGAAAAATGGCTTGTGAGCTGAACATATCGCAATATCCCATTCGGCTCGGGGTAAAGCCATTGAATTTCCCAAAAATGCAGGAACTTACACCGCAACAAAAAGAAAATAGACTCAAAAGAGCTAAAGAGTTACTTCGTTTGGCCGAAAGTGGTGAACTGCCGAATTGGATTTTCTCCGACGAGAAAACATACGTTGTCCAGCAGTTTGTAAACCAACAAAATGATCAAGTTTACTTGCCAAAGAGGTCAGCTGAAAATGTACACCAGAACTCAAGCGCCGGCCATGGTGAAGGTGTGGGCCGTCATAACTGTCGATGGTAGCTCTCCGCTCATATTAATAGAACGTGGCATCATAATAAATGCCGAATATAATCCCGAAAATATTCTGGAGGGTGTATTAAAGCCTTGGACACGCAAACATTTTGGCCGCAGACCTTGGACATTCCAACAGGACTCAGCACCATCGCACGCACCACCCAAGAATGGTTACAAAATGAGGTTCCTCGCTTCATTATTCTAAAAATTGATGCTATTTCTGACATTTTTTTTCTTTCATTCAATAAAATTAAAAAAAGGTTAAAATTATGGCGATTGACTTTGTTGCAGCTTTTTTATCTCACCCTGTAGGTCCACGATATCACCCATATAATGGTACCCTGATATTCGGTATTTTGATGATTTCAGACATTATTACCGGAATTGTTTCAAATTTGGTATTTGAATTTCGTAATGGATAATGCAGCCCATGATAGAAAATTGTCTATGCAGGTCTTTCAACAGCCCTCAAATAACGATACCTCCCGATATTCGGTATTTTGATAATTTTAGCGACATTATTCACCGAAATTGTTTCAAATTTAGTATTTGAAGTTCATGATGAATACTACAGCTTACGATAAAAAATTGTCTGTGCAGGTCCACGTCTTCATATAACCCCATATAACGATACCTCCCAATATTCGGTACATGGATGATTTTAGGGACATTATTCACCGGCATTGTTTTAAATTTGGCACTTGAAGTTCGTAATGAATACTTCTGCCTATGACAGAAAATTGTCTGTGCAGGTTCACGTCTTCTTATATCCCCCATATAACAGTACCTCCCTATTTTCGGTATTTTGAGGATTTCAGCGACATTATTTACCGAAATTGTTTCAAATTTGGTATATGAAGATCGTAATGGATACTACAGCCTATGTCAGAAAATTGTCTATGCAGGTCCAGGTCTTCGTATAACCCCCATATAACAGTACCTCCCTATATTTGGCAACGTAATGATTTTTGCGACATTATTCACCGGAATTTTTTTAAATTCGGCAGTCAAAGGCAGAAAATTGTATGTACAGGTCCACATTTTGGTATGCCCCCATATAATAGTACCTCCCTATATTTGGCAACGTAATGATTTTTGCGACATAATTCACCGGAATTTTTTTAAATTCGGCAGTCAAAGGCAGAAAATTGTATGTACAGGTCCACATTTTGGTATGCCCCCATATAATAGTACCTCCCTATATTGATGATTTTTAGCTACGTTATTCACCGTTTATTTTTTTTTTTCAAGTTTCGCATTTGAATATTGTAATGGCCTGTGTCAAAATTTGTCTATACAAGACCATGTCGTCGTTTAGATCCTAATATGACGGCCACATTTAGTATTTTTAAGATTTAACAGAATTTTTAGCGGATTTTATATTTTTGTTTTGAAAACTGCCAAATTCGTTCCAAATGGTGAAGGGTATTCAAAGTTCGGCCCGGCCGAACTTACAGCTTTTTTTATAGTTTTATTTATTTATTTTTTTTTATTTATTTATTTATTTATTTTTTTTTTTTTTTTTGATAATCAAATTCTTTATTTTTTTTCAACTTGAAGGAGGATTGCCTTTTACAGATACCCTGGCTGCACTGTTTTTTAGCGCAATATTCAATGGAATTGTTTTACATTTCATCTTCTAAGGTCCTAATGGGAGCTACAGCCTATGACATAACGGTTTCAATTCAAAAGATATTTTTCTACGACTTTTTTTCATTTTTCAAGTTCCTTCCCCATGGTGGAGGGTATTAAATGTTCGGCCGAACTTGGTTGCTTTTTTACATTTTATACCCTACACCACAAGGTGGTCAGGGTATTATGTCTTTGTGCATTTGTTTGTAACAGGCAAAAGGAAACGAGATAGACCCATAGTTCCTTTTGATGATCTGCATAGAATCACTTTCTGAGTTAATTTATGCATGTCAGTCCGTCCGTCCGTCCGTCTGTCCATGTATTCTTGTGAACAAAATGCAGGTCGCATTTATTATCCGATTGAGATTAAACTTTGCAATCAACATTTGTTTGGCCCAAGGACGAATTCTATTGATATTGGAGATAATCGGGAAAAATTTAGATATAGCTCCCATATATATATCTTCGTCCGATTTGCTTTTTATTGTGCACCAAACGTGTAATATAAGCCCGAATAGTATGGAATTTTGCACATACAACAGAATTAGGCCTGAAAATAAGTATGCCAAATTTGATCGAAATCGATTCAGACATAGCTATAGCTCCCATATATATTGTTCATCCGATTTGTTATTTTTGTCCTCCGCAGCTGTAATATGCACTCTGTAACAATAATATTTGGGGAAATATATGAAATGCCGCTCAGAAATACCTTTGCTAAATTTTATCCAGATCGGTTCAGATTTGGATATAGCTCCCATATATAACTTCGTCCGATTTACCATTTATTGTGCACCAAACGTCTAATATTTGTCCAAATGGGATGGAATTTGGAACATACGACCGAATTTAGTCTAGAAGGTAGTATGCTAAATTTGGTGAAGATCGGTTCAGATATAGTTATAGTTCCCATATATATTGTTAATCCTATTTATTGTATTTGTTACCAACAGCCGTAATATGCACTCCGTAACAACGATATTCAGGGAAATATATCAAATACAGCTCAGAAATATCTTTGCCAACTTTTATCGAGATCGGTTCAGATTTGGATATAGCTCCCATATATACCTTTATCTGATTTCAAATTAATTTTGCACCAAATGGGCAATGCAAGTCCGAATTTAAAAGATACAAATGCTTCGGCATATTTAGTCCTTTGAATTTTAAATTATAATCATAGCGTGTATGACTGAATTCTTTCATAAAAACTTTTAATTGTTATGTGGAGATCTACTAAAATAGCAAAGTGGTGTAGGGTATCATAAAGTCGGCCCCGCCCGACTTTAAGACTTTCTTTACTGGTTTTTATTAATTTATTTTTATTTTAGTTTGCTGGCATGGGTCTCCAGATTTTGTAATTGGACAAGCTCATTTTGTTCAAGCTTTTGCAGGGAATCCTTAATCGGTGACCCTGAAACTCCCACAATTAAAGACCAGTTGATATCTGATGATTACAATCAGGAAATAAACCCCAAAGCATTTGAACACTTTGAAGGATCACTCCAGTATTGCATGCGAAGAAGATAGATGATTCGGTATTTTTTTTTTTAATTTTTTCTATGGAAAATTAAATACTTTAATATATATTTTTATTTGAGATAACAATTTGTTCCATTCAATATTTATTTAATTTTTCAAAAAGAAAAACACAACAGTTTTTGTTCCAATTATTTTTTGCACGAGCAATTATCTTCACCGCCTCAATGTTGGTCAGTGTGTTGTCTGTCTTTCTGCCCCGTTCCGCCTGCCCATCTTCGTCGTCGTTGCCGTCTTTCAAGACAAGAAATAACGTTTTTCTGTTTTCAAGTGTTTTTTAAACAATAAATCACTTGAAATGTTACAAAATACGGCATTTAATCGAATGAAATCTGTGTAAAGCACTTGTCCCACTAGGACGGAGCAACAAAAAAGCAAAAAATGTGACGACAACAACAATAACAAAATAGAACTTGAATAAACAAGAGTAGTAATAAATTTTGAGGTGATCTACAAGTGCTTCTTCAACATGGAATTGACGTGAAATTTCGATAGACAAGTGTGTGGTCGTCTTCAAAGTAGTGCAAGATGGATGGTATTTTACCCTTCACCTCCTAACCGGCGTCTATTTTAACTTGAAAAAAAAACCAACGGGTTTCGGTTTGTATGTGCAAAAATTGAATGGAATTGGGAGCAAAGTTAGAAACGATGTTAAATTGAGAACATCAAATGGAATCATGAAAGAAATTCAGTTTTCAGATCATTGCCCAGAGTTGTCAAAATTTGTCACATGATTTTCAAGCACTGATTCCATTTTTGTATTTAAACTTTATACTTTGTAAACGTTGAATTAATATTGATATTTTTTGAAAAGAAAAACATAATAAGAACTCCATATGCCAATAGTTGGCGAAATTAATTAAAAGGCATGGCCAAAACATAATAATTCTAAAACGTGGACCGATATGATCCATTTTCGGTACCAATGATTCTGGGGGTAATGTCTAGCAAATTTAAAAACTTTATCCTAAATATTGCGATTATATGTATAAGGGTACCATTATATGTAGTTAAAACTAAACAAGTAAAAATGCTGTAAGTTGGATCGGGTCGAACTTTGAATACCCTCCACCATTTTGAACGAATTAAAAATTCTGTTAAAATCTTAAAAATACCGAATATAGCCGTCATATTAGGAACTAAACGACGACATGGACCTGCAAAGGCAACTTTTGTCATAAGCCATTACAATATTCAAATGCCAAACTTGAAAAAAAGTTTAATAATGTAGCTAAAATCATCAAAATGCCGAATATAGAAAGGTACCATTATATGGGGGCTATACGAAGACCTGGACCTGCAGAGACAATTTTCTGCCTTAGGCTGTAGTATCCATTACGAACTTCAGATATCCGTCCGTGTGTCTATCTGTTGGCTGATGCGCACAATAACTCTCGAAGGGAGTATCCGATTTGGTCCAAACATGGTACATATTGTTATCAAATTTAGATCGAGTTCGGAGATGGTCAATATCAGTGTACTCCCCCACAAAAGGTCAACATTTTCAAGGAAAGTATTTGACTGCACAAAAATTGAATGGATCATCCGATTTTGCTCAAACTGTGCAAATCCATATATTTTTATCGGTTCTACATTGGGTGCGAAAATGGATAATACTGGTCTTCTCCATCAAGCACCTCACCCACAATGTGTCAAACTTTTGAATAATTATAACTCTTATAACATGGGATGTGATGGTCCGATTTTTTTCAAATTTCACACATCACAATATTATTACTATCCCAAGATCTGGTGTGAAGATGGAATATATCGGTCCACTCCTTCTTGTAAAATGTCATGTTAGAGTCCGATTGTCTTCAAATTACAATATTTTTATTGACCAAAGGTCTGGTGCGAAGACCTTCTGGTACCTCCCCCATAAAGGGTCAAGGTTTTGAATAACCAAAACGACCATAAAATCCGGTTTCCTTCGTATTTCACACATCCCATTTTACTACTAATACGAAATCTGCTATGAAGATGGGATATAGCTGTCCACTCTTTCTGGTACCTCCCCCACAAAGGATCAACATTTTGAATATCAATGAAACTCATAAAACGCGAAATTAACATCCGATTCCATTCAGACTTGGTACATCTCAATATTTCCATCAACTCAAGATCTGTCATAATGATGGTAGAGATCGGACCATTTCTTGTGGTATCTCCCCCACATAGGGTTCAAGATGTTAAAAAACAAAACGCCCAAAGAAGACGAAATAAGCATCTAACTTTCCTCAAATTTAAAACAAACAAAAGTTTTCGCTAATGCAAGATCTGTAGTGAGGATGATATACATCTACCGACGCCTTCTGGTACCTCACTCACAAAGGGTCACAATTACCAATACTTATATCTGTCATAACTTGCGAAACAAGTCGGCGATTCTTTACAACTTACCACATCTAAATATTTCTCTCAACCAAAAACCTGATATGGATATGGAATTTATGATTTCGCATAAAATTGGATATAAATGCTCGGTTTTAGGGGTTTTTGTCTGAATTAGATGAAGTATGAAAATGGAATACCTCGGTCTGGTACCTCATGCACATTTTAACAAAAATTTGCACAGCACAAGTATGGGAAGTAGTCGATATAGTCCAAATCTGGCACGTTGTAATACTTATGTCACTCTTAGGTCAGATACGAATTGGTCAATGTTGGCCACCTGCTTCGGAACCTCCCCCATTAAGGGTCAACATTTCAATAATCGAACATTGGCTGAGGTTATGCATCTGTCGGCAAAACCGACTGATACTATTTTACTTGTTTGAATATTTTTTTAAGACTTCCTGATAAAAAAGTACTGAAGTCATTCCATTCAGTAGTATTTGTATAGGGTTATAAAAAAAAGTTATGTGGAAAACCCTTTATTTGTCAACAACTGTTTGGTCAGAATTCTTTGCACTTATAAATAAAGGATTTTTTAAAAATATTCTTCCCAGCGTTCCCTACCATTGTGTATTTATACCCTACACCACAAGATGGTCAGGGTATTATGTCTTTGTGCATTTGCTTGTGACAGGCAAAACGAAACGAGATAGACCCATAGTTCCTTTTGATGATCAACATAGAATCACATTCTGAGTCGATTTATGCATGTCCGTCCATCCGTCCGTCTGTCTGTCCGTCCGTCTGCCCATGTATTTTTGTAAACAAAGTACAATTCGCATTTATTGCCCGATCCAGATGAAATTTTGCATTGTTCATCCGATTTGTTATTTTTGTCCTCCGCAGCCGTAATATGCACTCTGTAACAACAATATTTGGGAAATATATCAAATGCAGCTCAGAAATACCTCTGCTAAATTTTATCGAGATCGGTTCAGATTTGGATATAGCTCCCATATATAACTTCGTCCGATTTACCTTTTATTGTGCAGCAAACGTCTAATATTCCAAAACGGGATGGAATTTAGCACATACGACCGAATTGAGTATAGAAGCTAGTATGTCAAATTTGGTGGATATAGGTTCAGATATAGCTATAGCTCCCAAATATACTATTCATCCGATTTGTTGTATTTGATACCCACAGCCGTAATATGCACTCTGAAACAACGTTATTCAGGGAAATATATGAAATGAGGTCAGAAATATCCTTGCCAAATATCGAGTTCGGTTCAGACTTTAGGACTTTCTTTACTGGTTTTACAGATATTTTAAAACAATTCAATACATAAACTGTAGACATTTTAAAAATATTTGTATACCCCATTAATACCTTGTGATTTTTAAAAATATTTAAAAAAACTAATCACCGATTTGTTTAAAAAAAATCAACGACTTGCCAGCTATATATATACAAATCGTGGATTTTTAAAAATCGATGTTTAAGGGTTGCGTAGATAGTGCGTTTTTGAATCATATACATTGCGAGAACTTCATCGATAAAAGTTATCTCATTTTAAAACGAAAATCCAAGGATTTTCTTACTAAAAATTTGAGAACATTTTTATTTACCCATTGATAAATAAATGGTGTTTTTAGGTATTTCTCTCAAGATTTTTTAGGAAAATTTTATTTGATGACCCCTTAAAAAACGTAGATTTTTTATAGAAATTTTTGCAAGGAACTCCTGGCGGATTTTAAGATTTGATAATTGTTGAAATAAGATTTTTTTCCTTACTAAAAATTTGTTGAAGGACCTTCTTGCTATATAAGAAAACAATATCAAGGACATCCTTGCTAACAATTATGGATTTTTAAGACTATTTGCAAGGTCTTCCTTTAAAAGACTTCTGGATTTTTTCAGATTCCTTTAACAACCTCATTAACAAAATTTTCTCAAGGACTTTATTTTTAATAAAATATTTTCAGACAGCTGGAAAAAAAACTTTTCAAGGGCCCCTTTTATAAAAATCGTGTACTTAATAAAAAAAATTGTATCAATGATTTTCTTACTATCAAGCATGGATTTTTTAGAAAAAATTTCTCAAGTTCTTTATTACTAAAAATCGTATTATTAAGGGATTTTTTAGGGAGGTATTTTTGGATGATTTTTTTTTTTAATTTTTAAGATTCTTCCGAATGAAGCTTTTAAAAGTTCGCTTCGGCCGAACTTACATGCTCTCTTACTTGTTTTCTTTTCATACCCTCAGCCATATGGCTAGAGAGGGTACATATCATTTGCTATGGCCAAAACGTTCCTCATCTTAGACCCTAGGTCTCTTTGGACCAATTCCGTTTTAGGACATTTGGAGTTGATCTAGCGATGTCCGTCCATCTGTCTGTCCGTCGTCCAATTACTTTCGAAGGTTCATCGTCAAACTTAGATCGCATTCGGAGATGGGCAATATCGGTCCACTCCCTCTCCTACAAGGGGTCAACATAACCATGAAGCTCATAAAACACGAAATTACCATCCGATTTCATTTAGAATTGGCGGATCCCAATATTTCTATAAACACAGGATCTGTTATAAAAATGGTAGAGATCGGGATATTCCTTCTGGTACTTCCACCACAAAGGGTCAAAATTATGAATAAACAAAACGATCATAAATCCGAAATAAGTATCCGGTTCTCTACAAATTACACACATCACAGTATTTTCATTAACCCAAGGTCTGATGTGAAAATGGAATTTGTCGGTCCACCCCTTATGGTACCTCCTCCACAAAGGGTCAAAATTTTGAATATTCATGAAGCTTATAAATCGCGAAATAACCATCATATTCCATTCAGACTTGGTACATCTCATAATTTCCATCAACACAAGAATTGTTATAACGATGGTAGAGATCGGACCATTTCTTCTGGTACCTCCCCCATACATGGGGTTGAAGATTTTGAAAAACAAAACGCTCAAAGAAAGCGAAATAAGCATCCAATTATCTTCATATTTCTCACATACAAACATTTTTTTATATCAGTTTTAGATCAGATACGCATAACTCAAGGCTGGGGGTATACATCTGTCGGCAAAACCGACTGATACTATCTTACTTGTTTTTTTTTTAACTTTCTTAGGCAGGGTTCCGTTTTGAAAATCGTGGACTTCAGAAACGGGCCTCTTCATTAAAAATCATGGACTTTTAAGGTAATTTTAGCAAGGACGTCCTCAATAAACATCTTGGAATTCGCAAGAGCTTTTAAGAGATAAAACAAGTAAAAAAGCAGTAAGTTCGGTCGGGCCGAACTTTGAATACCCTCCACCATTTAGAACGAATTTAAAAATTTTCGAAAAAGATAACATTCGCCAAAAATTCTGTTAACATTTTAAAAATACCGAATATAGCCGTTATATTAGGGCCTGTACGACGTGCACATACATAGACATTGTTTGTCACAAGCCACTACCATATTCAAATTCGAAACTTGAAATAGACGGTGAATAATGTAGCCAAAGTCATCAAAATACCGTACATAGGGAGGTACCGTTATATAGGACCTATACGAAGACCTAGACCTGCATAGACAATTTTCTGTCACAGGCTGTAGCTTCCATGACGAACTTCAAATACGACATCTCAACCAATTTCGGTGAGTATTGTACCTAAAATCGTCAACACACCGAATATAAGGAGGTACTGATGTATGGGGCCTATACGAAGACCTGGACCTGCATAGACAATTTTCTGCCTTAAACTGTAGTATCCATTTCGAACTTCAAACACCAAATTTGAAGCAATTCCGTTGAATAATGTCGCTAAAATCCTCAAAAACCAAATATAGGTTGGTACCGTTATATGGGGGCTATACGAAGACGTGGACCTACACAGTAATTTTTCTGTCTTAGGCTGTACTATCTTTTTAGAACTTCAAATATCAAATTTGAAGCAATTCCGTTGAATAATGTCGCTAAAATCATCAAAATACCGAATATCGGTAGGTACCTTTATATGGGTCTATACGAAGACGTAGACCTGCACTGAACATTTTTTGTCTGAGGCTGTAGTATCCATTTCGAACTTCAAATGCCAAATTTGAAACAATTCCGGCGAATAATGTCGCTAAAATCCGCAAAATACCGATTATCGGGAGGTACCGTTATATGGGGGCTATACGAAGACGTGGACTTGCACAGACAATTTTTCTGTCTCAGGCTGTAGTATCCATTTTGAACTTCAAATGCCAAATTTGAAGCAATTCCGTTGAATAATGTCGCTAAAATCATCAAAATGCAGAATATCGGGAGGTACCTTTATATGGGGGCTATATGAAGACGTGAGCCTACATGGCCCATTTACGAACATAACCTGCCTACTGCAAAAATAAACATGTGTGCAAAATCTTAGCCTTCTATCTCAATTTGTTCGAAAGATAGCGGGATTTCAACAGACAGACAGACCGACAGACAGACGGACATGGCTAAATCGTCTTAGAATTTTACGCTGATCAAGAATAGATATACATTGTTGGGTCTAAGATCATTATTTCGAGGAGTTACAAACGGAATGACAAAATGAATATACCCTCCATAGTATGGTGGAGGGTATAAAAATTATCAAGGAACTCTCTACTAAAAATTGGGATTATTTTAAATTACGTTCATCTTGAGATTAGTACCGACTCCGGTAAAAAAATGCTAAAATTGCTATGATTTCATGAAAAAACTGTGTGCCAAAAAATTTGCTTGTATAGGATAAAGGATATTATTTTACTTACAGGATCAGTTTTCCAAAACCAAGCAATCAAGAGAAACAAGGGCTCGTTATTCCCTCCTCAACAATATATCATTTTCCATTGATTAATTTATTGTCATTTGACATATTTAATAAATATTTCAACAATTATCAAATCTCTCAGTGGATATCTAAATAAAATAAATATAACAAACAACAAGGAAATTCAAATAACCCCCTAAAACTAACATTGGATCTGTCCATTTGTTCGACTGCATTTTGACAGGTAAACAAATAACAAAACACAAATACATTTCGACAAACAATCACTAGCAGACCCACTCGCTCATTCACAACGTCATTTATGCTCTGATATTTCAATGTAAAATTGTCAAACACCCAAAAATATCATTGCCGGCAACTGACACCAATGTCAACAGTGGCAAGCAACATTGACAGCCACAACAGTGGTCGAAGTGTAATCACGAAAACCCCAAATGTCCACCAAGACAGTGTGTCGTAGACCTACCTCTAACAACCGGTGGCAAATGCCTGTTCGCCGTCGCTGTTTTCGATCATTGTGTCAATAGCGACCACACGATATGGCCCTATAAAAAGTTTTGAAAAATAAAACCATATTCAAATATTCATAAATCATATATTTATCATGATCGTGTACTAAATATAAGGTGAGCTATGGGGTCTGGGTGGTTATTGCTATCGAAATGATAGGGTTGTAGATTTTTTTCGTTTCATGGACGGGTAATCGAGTTTTTTTGGTGAGCTTTTGTGATCTATTGATAAATGGCAAATGGGGTACATTATTCCTAATAGATTACAAATATATCTGTATCTTAGACGGATGCTAAAACATAGGTAATGACCATGGTACAAAAAGGAGGTAGAACAGCTTCGCAAAACTACAGAAATACAGTCCTGAGGCTATGACCGCTTATTTTTCTCCGATGAGAAAACATTCGTTGTCCAGCAGTTTGTAAACAAACACAATGATCGTGTTTACTTGCCAAAGAGGTGAGCTGAAAATTTGCAGCCGATGGTCGCTCTTCGCTCGTATTAGTCGATCTTGGCATCAGAATAAATGCCGAATATTATCGCGAAAATATTCTGGAGGGTGTATCAAAGCCTTGGGCACGCAAACATTTTGGCCGCAGACCTTTTACATTCCAACAGGACTCAGCACCATCGCACTCAGCCCGCGCCACCCAAGAATGGTTACAAAATTAGGTTCCTCGCTTCATTTCCAGCGCACAATGGCCGCCAAAATCTCCGGATACCAATCCGTTGGACTGTTGTGTCTGGAGTATTTTGGAAGGCAAGATTGGCGCTAAAAAATACAAAAGTGTCGATCACCTCAAGCAAGCGCGACGCCGGGAATAGACCAAAATACCGCAGAGCAACATTCGGACAGCATGTGACGGTTTCATTGGCCGTAAGGTCATAATTGGTTCCAAAGGTGGCCAACTCGAACAAATCTAAACTTATTCTAAAATTTGATGCTACTTCCGACATTTTCTGCTTTCATTCAATAAAATTAAAGAAAAAATAAATAAAAATTATGGCGTTCGACTTTGTTGCAGTTTTTTTATCTTTATCTTATATGAAAACTAACAACTCACAATGATTCTGATACAAACATTCATATTTCCAGTTCGATGTTTACACTCCCATGGAACGTATTTCGATTCCTTACATCACCATTTAGTACAGTTCTTACCCTTAATACACATTTCCAAAACTATCTTAGATCATCCGTAGTTCCTAAACTTGATACTCATTCCAAATTTATTATCTGACCTTTATCCACATTTAGTGCATTGTAGTAATTTGGGTACACTTACTGTTCGAATTTCTATAAAACCTTTGGATGATCAGTCCTGCACAACATCAAAGACCCTAATACCAAATTTCAGATATCCAGCTCTATCACTTCGCCAAATACCCAATATAATACCATTTATTACTTGGTACGTTTTTCAAAATCCACCCCACCTCAATCCATCTTCAAATCTTAACGCTACACACTGACAGAGTCCCAATATCAACATTTCAAATTTGAATATCTACCCGTTCACCTATTACAAAATGGTACCAAATATAGTGCTTTTTAATACTTTTCGTACACTTTAAGTTCGAATTAAAAAAAAAACATTTAGCGCGTTTATCCTACACCCATCAGCGATCTTCATCAAATTTCATAAATCTTCCTTTATCCATTTGACCAATGCAACGGATCCCTTCTTCATATGCCAAATTTAGTACCATTTAGTATTTTTTCCATTTTTTAGTACATATTTCCAAATTCACCTTCAAATCTCAAACCTATTGAGATTTCCAGCTATATCCCTTCTTCACCTACCGAATTTAGTACCATTTAATACTTTTCCAACTTTTTAGTACATATTTCCAAAACTACCCTTACACTGGCAGTGACCCCAATATCCACATTTCAAATTTTCAGCTACAGCTCACCAAAATCCAAATTTTGTGCTTTTTGGTACAGTTCTTACACTAATTTTCGTACTTTTAGGTATCAGCCCTACCCTACCTCACAAAAAGTGACCTTAATATCAAATTTCAGATTTCCAGCTCTATCCCTTCCTCATATACCAAATTTAGTACCATGTATAACTTTTCGTTCATTTTTAATACACATTTCTACATTCTCCTTCAAATCTCAACCCTATGCACTGGCAGAGACCCCAATATCCACATTTCAAATTTCCAGCTACATCGGCTAACCAAAATCCAAAATGTACCAAATTTTGTGCTTTATAGTTCTTACACTAATTTTCGTACTTTTAGGTACATCCATATATCAGCACTACCTCGCAAAAATTGACCCTGATACCAAATTTCAGATTTCTAGCTGTATTTCTTCTTCACATACCAAATGTAGTACCATTTAGTACATTTCCAACTTTTTAGTACATATTTCTAAATTCACCATCATAGGCTTACACAATGACAGAGACCCCAATATACTCATTTCAAATTCCCAGCTCCATCCGATGACAAAAATCCAAATTCGTACTTTTTGGTGCCTCTATATATCAACCCCACCCCACAAAAATGACCTTAATATCAAATTTCAGATTTCCTGCCCTATCATTTCCTCAGATTTAGCACCACTTAGTACTTTCCCAACTTTTGAGTACACATTTCAAAAACAAACTTCAAATATCAAACCAATACACTAACAGTGACCCCAATATCAACATTTAAAATTTTCAGGTCCTGCCGTTAACTCAAGTCCAAACTGTACCAAATTTAGGACCTTTTAGTACAGTTCTTACATTAATTTTTGTACTTTTTGGTACTTCCACATATTAGCCCTACCGAACAAAAAGTGACCCTGAACCAAATTTCAAAATTCCAGCTGTATCAACTCCTCATATACCAAATTTAGTACCATTTAGTACTTTTCGAACTTTTTGGTACATATTTCCAAAATCACCTTCAAATATCAACCCTACACACTAACAGTAAGATCAATATTAACATTTCAAATTTTTAGCTCCATTATTTCACCAAAATCCAGATTTTACCACATTTAGAACCTTTTAGTACAATTCTTCCACTGATTTTCCTACTTTTTGGTACCTCTATACCGCACAAAAAGCGACCTTACACCTAATTTCAGATTTCCAGCTATATTTCTTCCCCATATACCAAATTTAGCACTATTTAGTACTTTTTGAACTTTGTAGTACATATTTCAAAAACCACTTCCAAATCTCAACCCCTCACACAAACAGTGACCCTAATATTAACATTCTAAATTTGCAGCCAAATCCAAAATGTACCACATTTGGCACCATTTACTACTGTTCTTACACTTAGTACGCATTTCACAAACCACCTCCTCCGTCCCCTGGCTCTATGCTAGCTTCTCACAAATATTGATAACTAGCTGGCCCGGTCCGCGTTGCCGGCCCGTAGTTTTAGTCTTTAATGCAAATTTTGCATAGCATAATATTTCACAAATCTAGCTCATAAAGGTGAACAAATTTTAATATAAATATTGATTCGACTAAATAGAAATAAATAACTATGGAAGGAGGGCAAAATAATTTCTGAATAATCAAAGTTAATTACGCTTTTACACCCATTACCATAGCACCTCAAATTGCGCATTAGAGTCCCCAAAAAGTCTATGTTCTTGTTCATGGTAAAATTCAATAACGATTAAACAATACCCGCGTTGTTATCCGCCAATCGGTAAACATCACTATAGATCGGCGGGCCTGGGGACTATATGGTGACTGTACCAAAATATTTACGTATGTTGACATTTTTCTGTAAGATGGTTCTCTACTCACAAAGTAGCCTAAATGCAGCAAATAATGGCCAAATCAGTTGAAAAACGTGGCCAAGACCACGGTCACAGCTGTCAGGTCAGGGATACATTTATATAAGGGTTATACCAAAACGTGGCCCAACCAATATTCTCTTGGGGGTTACAAATTCAATAGAAAACAACATTTTTTTCTGACCACCAATTAGATGTGAAAGTGGACTTGGGAATACGCCAATGTGGGGACTTTACTTAAATAAATTCCTATGTGGCAATTATCTTTATGATGGTTCCCTACCCCAGAGTAGCATAAATACAACCTTTAGCCAAGTCAATTAATGAATGTGGTCAAGACCAAAATGGGCCCTATTCTGAAAATTTCAAACTTTATGCGAAGAGGTTCTCTACCTCCTTAGAAATAAAAATGCCAAATAATGGCTAAAATATTAAAAAAGTGACCAAGACACCAAAAATAGCTTAAATCATACGATGGTTATATAAATATGAAATCGGGTTGTCCTTATCCGTGAGTTATGATCGATATCATGACCTATCTTGAATGTTTGGGAAGAATTTCTGGAAGGATAGAAATCTTTATCTTACTAAAAGTCCCATTCGCTCTACTATTTTCCACCCTTTATATTTGGTATTTTTCTGATTGTACATTGGACGGATTATTGTGACCGTCCACGCTTTGAAATGATCCCCATTAGGCTTTTTCGGCAATTTTTGTTTGTTCAAATGTGTTCGCATCTTCCAGCTGAACCACGATGTCGGCCCTGGAGTTGAAAGGTAGATGCCAGTTGACATCGTATTTCCCACTTATTTCATTTTTTGGTGAAAATTTGTATATAGTGAAAAATTATTCTTTATTTTGTTCGCAAAAAAATTACTGAATTCAATTAGATAATACAAATTGAAAAAAAAAATGACAAAAGAAGAATAACACATTGAAAAAATCTTCAACTTGTTCGCTGATTTTTTTACAGCAAATGTTTAAAGATCCTTATATAGTTTGTCAATAGAATGTACTTCTATTTTAAAATTCGATTCCATTAAATTATTTCGACATCATCTATTCCGTTTCGCCACCACATAATTCGGTACTACGCTTCCATGTAACTCGCCATAAATTTCATTTCTCAAGAAATCAAGTCAATTAAATAAATTGGTATTAATATTTGAATTCAAAAAAAAAAAAAAATATATATATATAAAAACACTACAAATGTACATTAGAAAAAAGTAAGTAAAAATGGAAAAAAATCATGCAAAATAAAACATTACTATTGTACATTTCAAAAGTCAAAATGAAAATGTTAAAATATCACATTTTTACGCGATTTTTTTGGATATTATCCTTTTCGGAGAGGAGAAAATTCCGAATTTGTTTGAATCGTTAAAATCAGTCCAGCGGTTCTTAAGTTATAAGCGTAGTAACTAACACAACTTTCTTTTATATATATAGATTTCCTTGTATAAATAAAAAAAAGCAACCGTTCTTGGACAATCTCCTATAAAACCGATTACCCACTTTCTTCTCCCGTAAAAAATTAGCCGAATCTTATTCACCCCAACTGGTGCACTTTCTACCCACTGCCCATTTAAAACAATAATCGTGTCAGAGATCTCAGAGCTCGTCAAAAAAATGTGTCCACACCACACAATGGAACGACGATCCACATTTCAAAAAGATAAGCTTTAGTTCGTGCTAGACGACAAGGGGTCTTCGCGCACTGGAGCTGAGGGGGGAGGGGAAACATATATTTTAGCACACAGTAAACAATGACTGTAAGGAAATCGTATGAAAAGGAAAACTAAAAATCTGATAAGATCTCCTCTGCGTATATGTTTACAATAACAACTGTTTAACATTAATAAACTGAAATGAACTGATATTGAGAATAAATAGAATACGATTGGTTTTTGTTGTAGTTGTGTGTGTTTTTATTGGGAGGTTATATCTGGATAGTGAAAGGGTTGCATGAGGAGAGTGATGAAAATTGAAATATTGAAAGTATGAATGCAATATTTAATTTCCAAATTTAAAAAAAAACTGCACTAAAACTTAATTTTATTGAATAAATGTCGGAAATAGCATCAATTTTCAAAGTAAGTTTAGATTTGTTCAAATTGGTCACCTTTGGCACGAATTATGGCCTTCAAACAGACAATGAAACCGTCACATGCTGTCCGAATGTTGCTCTGCGGTATTTTGGCCCATTTCCGGCGAAGCGCTTGCTTGAGGTGATCGACACTTTGGTATTTTTTAGTGCCAATCTTGCTCTCCAAAACACTCCAGACACAATGGTCCAACGGATTGATATCGGGAGATTTTGGTATCCATTGTGCGCTGGAAATGAAGAGAGGAACCTCTTTTTGTAACCATTCTTGGATGGCGCGTGCTGAGTGCGATGGTGCTGAGTTCTGTTGGAATGTCCAAGGTCTGCGGCCAAAATGTTTGCGTGCCCAAGGCTTTAATACAACCTCCAGAATATTTTCGCGATAATATTCGGTACTTATTCTGATGCCACGGAGAGGGGAGGGACCATGACCGGCGCTTGAGTTCTGGTGGCCAACCGAAAGTGTACATTTTTAGCTGATCATTGGTAAATAAACACGATCATTTTTTTTTTTTTTTGTTTACAAGCTGCTCGACAACGAAGGTTTTCTCATCGAAAAAAAAAAAAACAAAATTCGGCAATTCACCACTTTCGGCCAAGCGAAGTCTATTTTCTTTCAGTGTAAGTTGCAGTGTAAGTTCTTGCACTTTTTGGAATTTCAATGACTTTACCCCGAGCTCATTTTTCAAATATTTGCTGAATGGAATATTGCGATATCTTCGATCAAGTCGCTTCTTTATTTTTCGAACCATGATGTTGATGTTGCTGTTTTCTTCCGTCCACTTCCTTAACGTCGGGCTACGCTCCAGTATCACGGTAACGAGCGATGGTGCGGGACACATAAGATTTATTCACATTTAAATGCTGGAGTGCTCTAACGATAGCCATTTGCGGTTGTGGTTTCCAGCCAAATATAAAGAGATCATACTATCACGCTTGAATTCCATCACGAATAACATTTTTTCTGTGAAATTCTCACCAAAATGCTTGTGTACGCTTGTAAACAATATAATGAGCTATCACTGGAAAAATTTTAACAGCTGTCGGACGAATGACCTAGAAATGACAGCAGTCTGAAGTTGGTTTCAGTTTTTTTCATATCATCCTGTAAATACTATACCCAAAAATAAAGGTCACAAAAATTATCTTATGTTCTTATATTTCTAGGATACTATGTCATGCACTCTTCCTAAAGATGTAAAATATATATAACTCTTAGTGAAATATAATGGGAAGTTTCTGCATTAATTGTTATATTTCGATCTGACAGATCCACTCTAATTGCATTCACAATATTTAAATGAGTTAAGTAATCGCTTCAAAATTCCCAAATAGTTCTCATATAAATCATCACTCCCCGCCATAACACCCTTTGCAATCTGTTTCGACCAACATGAATACGTACCTTTCCCAATCATACCTCATCAACCAATTTCATTTTGAAGCAAACATTCGTTACGTCCATATCATATCACCGATACGTCACATTTGTTTGGGACGTTGTTCTTGATTGGAAATTATCAGTTAACCGTTCGTAATACAGTAGTTGCTGATCCGGGTCTATTACAAGTATTGTTGGTGGAGATTTGATAAAACACGGCAATTGGATCGGGGTGGGGGAAGGGGAAAGGGGCTCTGTGAAAGGTAAATCAAGCAGAAGCAACATAACGACGCTACTGTTGAACCGAGCCCAGCCAAATAGGCTCAATAAAATTGTTCCAAATGGTGTTTTATTGCTGCTGCTAATGAATGAAAGATTAACGGGAATTGGTCATTGTTGTTTATTTATTTATTTTTTTTTTTTGGGGGGGGGGGGGGGGTTTTAATCTTTATGGTTGTAACAGACGTCAGAATACTGGTGCAGTTGACATGGAATAAAATATTTAAAAACAAACAAAACAAAAACTAGCAGATATATTGTTATGCTATGGTGAGTTAGGAATGTGCCAACAGATGGGATACAAATGGAGGATTATGTAGTAGGAATTTAAAAAAGAGATTGCATTAAAGGGTTTTGCAAATGGAGAACTCACTATCAAGCTCAAGAAAGTAGCATACGTTATATATGTAAAAGTATCAAGTCGAAACAATTCCATGCAAGTCCACAGGAACAACTCCAGCTAAGTAAAAACTCTTGGATTTTTCCGATATATTTTCCAGAGGTAGGAAGTTTTACCATGACTCCGGGAAACTATTTTTTTTTTGGAGGACGGAACAGGGACCCCAGTTTTTGACCCGAAAGTCCGGGTTCAAGATCAAGATTCAAGGATCCACTTACCTATACAACAAGTAGTCACAAGGTGCGGTTATTTGAAGCGGTTGGGAAGTTAAAGTCAAATTTTCGATATTTTTTACCCGGATTTTTTATAAAACTCTTAAAAAGTCGAAAAAGGGTCCATTATGGTGATCAACAACATTGATGCCAAATTGTAGCTGACACTCTTATCTTTCCACAATGATGAAATTTGTGCTAATACCTTTTCTGGGTCCTTTTCAAACGATACCTATATTTTCTATATCGGGTAAATTTATCCGGTCAAAAATCTGGGGTGCGGGTACGTCCCAGAATGTTTGAAAATTGGTGAGGAATATATTTTTCCTTGGATGCGTCATTCTGAAATGATGTTCTGATGGAGAATTTCACCTAAAATCACATGAAGTGCGGCTTCAAACCTAAAACTTGTTCCCTATATTTAGATTACTTTGAGATGTAACCAGTAAAGAAAGTCCTAAAGTCGGGCGGGGCCGATTTTATGATACTCTACACCACTTTGCTAATTTAGTAGAGCTCAACATACCAATTAAAAGTTTTTATGGGAGAATTCAATCATACACGCTATGATTATAATTATAATTTAAAGTTCAAAGGACTAAATATGCCGAAGCATATGTACCTTTTAAATTCGGACTTGTATTGCCCATTTGGTGCAAAATATGAACCGATCTCGATAAAATTTGACAAAGATATTTCTGAGCTGTATTTGATATATTTCCCTGAATATCGTTGCTGGGGAGTGCTTATTACGGTTGTGGATAACAAATACAACAAATCGGATGAACAATATATATGGAAGCTTTAGCTATATCTGAACCGATCTTCACCAAATTTGGCATACTAGCTTCTAGACTCAGTTTGGTCGCATGTACCAAATTCTGAA
The DNA here is from genome assembly GCF_030504385.1 of Musca domestica. Taxonomy (NCBI): domain Eukaryota; kingdom Metazoa; phylum Arthropoda; class Insecta; order Diptera; family Muscidae; genus Musca; species Musca domestica. The sequence continues at coordinate 8,905,841 of NW_026712172.1, read as the reverse complement.
TATCCCATTTGGGCAAATATTAGACGTTTGGTGTACAATAAAAGATAAATTGGACGAAGTTGTATATGGGAGCTGTATCCAAATCAGAACCGATCTCGATAAAATTTAGCAAATGTATTTCTGAGCTGCATTTGATATATTTCCCCAAATATTGTTGTCACAGGGTGCATATTACGGCTGCGGAGGACAAAAATAACAAATCGAATGAACAATATATATGGGAGCTATAGCTATATCTGAACCGATCAAATTTGGCATACTTATTTTCTGGCCTAATTTGGGTGTATATGCAAAATTCCATACTATTCGGGCTGATATTACACGTTTGGTGCACAATAAAAGGCAAATCGGACGAAGATATATATGGGAATTATATCTAAATTTTTACCGATTATCTCCAATTTCAATAGGGTTCGTCCTTGGGCCAAAAAAATTTCATCTGGATCGGGCAGTAAATGCGAACTGTACTTTGTTTACAAAAAAACACGGACAGACGGACGGACAGACATGTATAAACCCACTCAGAATGTAATTCTATGTAGATCATCAAAGGGAACTATGGGTCTATCTCGTTTCCTTTTGCCTGTTACAAACAAATGCACAAAGACATAATATCCTGACCACCTTGTGGTGTAGGGTATAAATATATATATATATTCTGGATCAGCGTAAAATTCTAAGACGATTTAGTGATGTCCGTCCATCTGTATGTTGTAATCACACTATATTTCGAGGCTAGGCGAGATAGAAGGCTAAAATTTTGCACACAAGTGTATTTTGCCAGTAGGCAGGTAAAACTCGAAAATCGGCCATGTCGTTTCACGTTTTCGTTTAGCCCCTATATAACGGTATCTCCCGATATTCGGTAGTTTGATGTTTCCAGCAGGTCCACGTCTTCGTATAGCCCCCGTATAAAGGTATAACGGTATTTTTCATACTTTTATTAAACTTTTCAAGTGTCTTCCAAATGGTGGAGGGTATTAACTTGCTTTTTTTCTTGTTTGTTCTACTTTCATAATATTTTGGATTTTTCTGTAAATATTTTTAATCTTGGGATATTATAAAACATATTTTCAATTTAGGTAGCTAGGTTGACTTCAACGCAGTACCGTAACACACAACATGTCTGTTCTCTTACTGCCGAACTTTTTTCTCCAAAGTTTCAAATGGATGCGATGTTTTGGTTATGACTTTGACAGTACGTCGGTGTCACGCTACTTGTCTGTTTTGAGAAAAAACGATACAGCAACATGGGAATGAGGTCAAAATGGCGAACTATATTGACAGAATTTTTATACCCTCCTCCATATGACGACAGAGGGTATATATCATTTGATACGGCCAAAATGTGCTTAATCAAAATGGCGGGCTGGCCCTAGGTCTCTTTGGACCAAATCCGCCTTAGGACAATTATTTGGCTCTCACCCAAACTTAGTACATCGTAATATTATAAACAAACTTAGATCGAGTTTGGAGATGGGCAATAGTAGTCCACTCCTCTCCTCCACATTTTTAAGAGGAACTGATTTAACTTATAAAGTCAGAAATAATCATACAATTATGTGTGAACTTTGCGAATTCTAATATTTTTATCAGTGCTAAGTCAAATGCGAAAATTGACAATATCGACTTAATCCATCAAGTACCTCCCAAAAAGGGTCAACATTTTGAAATAATTATAACTCTTATAACAAGTGAAATACGATGCGAATCCGATTTATTCTAAACTTCACGCATTCCAATATTTCTACTAACACGTGATCTGTTGGGAAGATGGTAGATATCGACTTATTCCTTCCGGTACATCCTACAGAAAGCGTCACATTTTTGAATAAGCAAAGCGATTATAAAATGCGAAATAAACATTCGATTCTCTTCAAATGTCACACATCTCAATTCCCACTCATTCTGGTACATCCCTTTTATTAACAATTATACACATAGAATTGGAAATAAATGTTCAATTTTCTTTAAATTTTAGAGACCACAATATTTTTCAGCATTAAATAAATTGGGATGCATCAAAAAAAAAAAAAAAAAAAAGAGCCAGTCTTGCTAAATACGAGAGAAGAGCGACCATCGACTCCTATAGCGGACCATACCATCACCATGGCCGACGCTTGAGTTCGGCTGACCTCTTTGGCAAGTAAACACGATAATTTTGTTTGTTTACAAACTGCCGGACAACGAATTCGGAGAAAACCAAATTCGGTAGTTCACCACTTTCGTCCAAGCGAAGCAACTCTTTAGCTCTTTTTTGAGTCTATTTTCTTTCTGTTGCGGTGTAAGTTCTTCCACTTTTTGGAATTTCAATGGCTTTACCCCGCGCTTATTTTTCAACATTTTCCAAAGGGAATATTGCGATATCTTCAGCTCACGTGCCATTTTCGACCACTGCGACGCGGGTTTCGATCAAGTCGCTTCTTTACTTTTCGAACCATTTCTGCTGATGTTGTTGTTTTCTTCCGTCCACTTCATTGACATCGGGCTACGCTACCGGGCGATGGTACGAGACACGAGCTATGGTACGAGACACAAAAGATTTATTCACATTTAAATGCTGGAGTGCTCTAACGATAGCCATGGTTTTAATGGTTCAATTATTTTCCAGCCAAATATAAAGAAATCACACTATCACGCTTGAATTCCATCACGAATAACTTTTTTTCTGGAAAATTCCCACCAAAATTTTTTGTACGCTTGTAAAAAATATAATGAGCTGATTGCAGTTTTTTCATTTCACCCTGTATATTATATCTTTAAAGAGTCTTTCATAGTCGTCTACAATTAAAATACTCTTCAATGGGTAGAAGAGCCTTCATGGGTCTTCAGTAGAAAGACATTTCTTTATGGTTATTTTATATATAGAAGACACTTCATAGGCTTCTACGATTAGAAGAGTATTTATTTATAGATAAAAGACTTTCAATATGTCTCATTATAGAAGACCTTTCTTCGATGTTTAAGAGACCTCTCTCAGATTTAAAAGGCTCCTCCTAGGTTTTCTATAGATTGAGGAAATTTCAAAGGCTTCTTTCATAATACAAAGGCCTACAAAGCCTTTATACTGATAGAAAATATTTCCGATAGAATTCACAGAAATAAACCCTTCGTCAGTGTTTTATGGACAGAACACTCTTAATTTTTCTCCTTCTTATGAAAGTCATTTCCTATAACTTTTACGGAGGGAAGATCTATAACAGGTCTTCCATGGTCAAGGGTCCTTAACTCATAAAAGATTTTTCCGCTCCCCTATGACAGTTCATCATAGGTCTACACAAAACCCTTTAAAGGACTTCCATGGATAAATGTATAGAATGCACCATATGCCTTTAGTAATTAAAAGGTCGTCTAGGTCTTAATAGGTCTTCTAGGTACATAACATCTTTCGTAGGTTCCCAATATACAAAAAATATATTAGACGACAACACATCTTGAGAATAATATTATGAAAATAGTTTGTCTTATTAAAAGGGATTGAGAAAAACTTATGGAGAAAAAACTTTTGTTTAAAAACTGAAAAATCGCGCGAATTTAGGATTGAGTTTCCGGATTTAGTACTAAAGGTAAGGATGAATTTTTCGTAAAGATTATTATTCAATCAATTTCATTTCAATTTCAGGAAACAGGAACCTCCATGGACAATTTTATACATCATGGATTGTCATCTATCAAATCTTCTAAAATACCAAATTTTAAACAATTATGTGGGCAAATGTGACTAGGATTATTAAAATACCGAATATCGATGGGTATCGTTATACGTGATATAGGGAAACGTGGAACGTTATATGTGTGGTGTAGAAAAACGTAAAACTAAATTTTCAATGTTCTGCCACAGGACTAGAAACCATTATGAACGTCAAATACCAATTGTTAGACAAATCCGTGGAAAAATGTGGCAAAAATAATGAAAATATCGAATATCGTAAGTTACCGTCATATGGGGCTATACCAAATACAATATTTTGTCACACGAGCTATAAACCATTATGACCTAAAAAAAAAAAAAACAAGTAAAAAAGCTGTAAGTTCGGCCGGGTCGAACTTTTAATACCCTCCATCATTAGGTACAAATTTGGCAATTTCCAAAATAAATAAATAAATAAATAAAATCCGTAAAAATTCTGTTAAAATCTTAAAAATACCGAATGCCTATACGACGACGTAGACCTGCTTAGGCATCTTTTGTCATAAATTATTACAATATTTAAATGCGAAACTTGAAGAAAAATATTTTTATAATGTAGCTAAAATCATCAAAATACCGAATATAGGGGGTACCGTTATATGGGGGCTATAAGAAGACGTGGACCTGCACAGGCAATTATCTGGCATGGGCTGAAGTATCCATTACGAACTTCAAATACCAAATTTGGAACGATTCCGGTAAAATAATTTCGCTAAAATCATCAAAATACCGAATATCGGGGGTACCGTTATATGGGGGCTATATGAAGACGTGGACCTACATGGCTCATTTTTTGACTTAGGATGTAGAATCCATTACGAACTTCAAATACCAAATTTTAAACGATTCCGATAAATAATGTCGCTAAAATCATCAAAATACCGAATATCGGGGGTACCGTTAGATGGGGGCTATATGAAGACGTGGATCTGCACGGATAATTTTCTGTCTTAGGCTGTAGTATCCATTATGAACTTCAAATGCCAAATTTGAAACGATTCCGGTGAATAATGTCGCTAAAATCATCAAAATACCGAATATCGGGAAGTACCGTTATATGGGGGCTATATGATAACTTGGACCTACATGGCCCATTTACGAACTTAACCTGCCTACTGGCAAAATATACATGTGTGCAAAATTTTAGCCTTCTGTCTCAACTTGTTCGAAAGATAGCGTGATTACAACAGACAGACGGCCAGACAGACAGACAGACGGACATGGCTAAATCGTCTTAGAATTTTACGCAGATCAAGAATATATATACTTTGTTGGGTCTGACATGAGTATATCGAGGAGTTACAAACGGAATGACAAAATTAATTAATTAAGTATGGTGGAGAGTATAAAAATTATCAAAATACCGAATATCGGGAGGTACCGTTATATGGGGGGCTATACCAAAACATGGACCTATGCATACAATGATTCGCCTCACAAGCTAGAACCTATTATGATCTACAGAGGCCAATTTTTATACAAATCCGTGAACAAATGTGGCAAAAATCATCAAAACACCGAATATAAGACACCGTTATATAAGTGCTATACAAAATCGTGGACCTATACATAAAATACATTTCGCCGTCGGAGCTAAAACCCATTATGACCTACAAATACCAATTTTCAGACAAATTCGTGATAAAATGTGACAAAAACTTTCAAAATACCGAATATCGAGAGGTACCGTTATATGGGGGCTATACTAAATCGAGAACCTATACATGCAATGTTTCGCCACCGGTTCTAAAACCCATTATGATCAACAATTACCAATTTATAGACAAATCCGTGAAAAAATGTGCCAAAAATAATCAAAATACCGAAGATGGGGAGGTACTGTACCAGGACCCATTATGACCTACAAATACCGATTTTCAGACAAATTCGTGAAAAAAATACCGAATATGACGAATATTTAGGGATGTTACAAACGCAATGACAAAGTTAATATAACCTCCTTTCCAAGGTAAAGGGTATACAAATATGCTTAAAATATTATTACTGTTGTAAGTTTACTCTACAATAACCAGTATAAACTTATAAATAAGAGTTTCATTTCGATTATTCTATACTTGCTACACAAGTATTATTTTTTCAAGATTTAAGTCCTTCGTTGGTCAGTTATGGATGAGTATATAGAATACCCTTCAAAGTTCTTCTTCAGATGGGACATTTTTCACATATATCTTCTAAGAGTATTTTTGTTAGGTATTCTATGGATTGAGTATTTCATGACCAAAGGTCCTTCATAAGAACTTCATGATGGCCTTCAAACATATTCTATGAATCGAAGACGCTTCATAGATAATTACTCCGCTAAAGTCAAATCGAACGCTATCTCTTTCACATTTAAATAATTTTCTACAATTTCCATTTCTCCCAATCGCCCTGCCAATCGAGATCAAATTCATATTGTTAACCCTTTTATCACTCATGGATGGATATTTCCCAAATACGATATCTCGCACTCTCGATTGTGTTTATTAGGAGCATTATTGTTGTCAATACAAACAAACAATGTCCAGATATCACCGTAAAAAGCAAACACACTGCCAAATGATGAAGAGGAGTACCAGCCAATGTAGAGGTGTTCGAACAAATAAATAGACATGCATGCATACATACAGACAAATGCGAATGGAACAATAAAATAAAACTAACAACAATATGCTACCAACACTAGCTGACACTTTGGTTTAAGTACACATCAACAACAACAACAACAGCAGCAGCACGGACATGGAGCTACAACAAATCGTGGTAGGGAAACAAAAACAATAACAATGACAGCTACAACAACAACAGCAACAACTACAATGGCAAGTACACCACTAGAAACACTTAAAGCAAATATGGAAAAATTGCTATCTCTGGCAACGTCGATATCGCCGATAAAGGTGCCCAAAACAGCGATTGGAGGGAGCCCCGGCCGTGGAGAGCGCAATCGAGTGCGCGTAATATATGATTTGGTGTTCACATTTTTAATACCTTTTTGACTTTAATAACTGATTGCAGGCTTTTAAAGTGAATTTTTGTTGCGCCCACTTTAGACGTGTGCGGAGAAATAGCGCGCTCCAGCAAAATAAACGGAAAAAACCGGGAACGGATCGAAACAAACGCCGGACGCTAATGTGTGTCAAAGTTAACCTAGAAAATTAGATGTCTAAATGATAGCGCTGGATCGCAAATAGAGGATTTTCAGATTATCATTTTCATTTTACCCCAATGAAAGGGTCTGGAGTACCAGCCGGAATTGTTAATACAATTAAGTCGCCGGTGACAAAACTCTTGTGGTGACAAATTTATTGGAGTTATTGAGAAATTTTATGACAGGTACTCTAGAAGCCACTACAGTGCCGCCGTGGTGGTAGAGCTTCTTCAAAGTTTATGTTCTTGTGCGTGAATGGTCTCATCGTCATAACAGCTGTCGATCAAGTCAAGCAGTTATATTATTTCTTTAAATAAACGAAATCACAACAACAGCAACAGCAACGGAATTAATTTAATTAACCAATTAGAGGATTAAAAACCCATTGCGAAAACGTAATCCCAGACGGGCGACCAAAGTGACGAGAATAAAATTGCCAGAAAAATAAATAAAAATAATAATTATTGCAAAAAAAAAAAAAAAATAATAATAATAATTAAAATAATATTAAAAGCAAATTGTGCCAAGTTTATTAAACAAATTGGAAAATAATTAGAAATCCATTAAATAAAATACAAAATAGTTTGAAGGCAATTTTCTGTGCAATTAAACACATCTTCCTTTCCAAATTTATTTTTTTTTCGTAACACCCAACAAAATTAACACCATTCAGTTCACTGATATGACGAATTATAATCCAAATAGCGGTTATTATGAGGATTATGGTTCCGGTTACTATGCGGCGGCATCGGCAAGCGGTGGCCCAGCCGTAACAACGCTGAACAACACTAACCTCTACCATCAGCAGCAACAGCATCAGCACCACCAACCGGAGCATGAGCAATTTCATCACCACCACAACCATCATCCGCAGGATTATTATATGCCACAGGATTATGAATACAATAAGAATGTTTATGAGTAAGTATGGGGATAATACGTAACAAGGAGCCTTAGGGCCACAATTGTATAATGTAGAATAAAAGGAAAAGGGTTATATTTTCATATTTTTGGTTGTTGTAAAATTATTTTTATTGGATAACAAAAAAAATCACACATTGCAATGACATTGGTATTGAAAAAAAAATGAATGCATTGGAATTGAAAACAATTGTGGTCATGTAAACCCTTTTGGGGTACAATTGAAGGATGAAAGGATTACAAACGTGTTTACATCAATAAATTGCATTGGAATTATAATTCGGTACTAGGTAAACCATAACATTTGTAAAAAAAATAGCCATAATACATATTTTTTTATTTTTTAAATTATTGTCATCAAGACCGACGGAATTAATTATTATTATACCCTCAGCCATATGGCTAGAGAGGGTAACAGGGTTGCCCATATTCAGCGGACCCATGACCCATTCCAATCGACGAGGCTTGTCCGCAGGCAACATTCTTTGCGTCAATTGCATTTTGTACGGGAACAAATGCACAGCAATGCGAATAATCCGTTGTAAAGTGGACCGAGCCATGCCCAACTGCTGAGAACGGCGTTTTTGGGATGTTCTTGGGGACCTCTCAACACTGGCTCGCACGGCAGCGATATTCTCGGCCGATCGCCTTGGTCGACTTTTATATGGCCTCTTCGGATTAGAAAGAGCCTTACCAGTCGAAAATTTTTCGTAGAAACGCTTAATGGTGTTCTTAGAAGGCGCACTTCTCACATTTTTTAATGTTTTAAAAGCACGTTGAGTTTTCACAATTCACTTCTTCTGTTGAATGTAAATTTCAACTATTTTAGAGCGCTCGCGTAGCGTGTATTGGTTCATGGTAAAAATCTGCTTGGACTGACGCGGTATGTCATTGAGCGATGTGACATCTCTGTCAAAAGTTATGGCGTTGCCAGATGGGTCCGTCGAATATGGGAAACCCTGTATATCAGTTGATACGGCCAAAACGTGACTCATCTAAATAACGGGTGTAGACCCTAGGTCTCTTTGGACCAAATCCGTTTCAGGACATTTGGAGTCGATCTAGCGATGTCCGTCCTTCCGTCCGTCTGCCTGTCTGCTTGTCTGGCTGGCAGGTGGACACGATAACTCTCGATGGGAGTCTCCGTTTTGGTCCAACCTTGGTACATCGTAATATTATTACCAAACTTAGATCGTGTCCGGAGATGGGCAATGTAGGTTCATTTCTTCTGGTACCTTCCCCACAAAAGGTCGAAATTTTCAAAAAAAAAAAATATTTTTACTGCACAAAAAGAAAAAGAATAATCCGATTTTGCTACAACTTTGCAAATCCTAACATTTGCATCTGTTCTATGTCAGGTGAGAAAATGAACAGTATCGGTCGACTCCATCAAGTACCTCCCCCACAAAAGGTCAATGTTTTGAATAATAATATCTCTCATAAAATGTGAAATAAAAGTCGAAGTCTTCGAATTACACACGTGACAAGAAGAAGGAATATATCGGTTCACTCCTGCTGGTACCTCACCACAAACCATTCAGACATGGCACATCTCAATATTTCTATCAATGCAAGATTTTTTATAAAGTTGGTAGATATTGGTCCATTCGTTTTTGGTACCTAACAAAGGGTCAAAGTTTTGACTAACGATCATTAAATTTGATAAAAGCATCAGTGTTTCTTTATATTTCACACATCCCAGCACAAGATCTGCTGTGAATACGGAATATAAAGGTCTACTCTTTCTAATACCTCCCCCACAAAAGGGTCAACAATTTTGAATATCCATGAAGCTCATAAAGCCATTCATACCTGGCACTTCTCCATATTTATATCAATACAAGGCACGCTATAAATATGGTAGAGAAATGACGATTCCTTCAGGTACCTCCCCCACAAAGGGTCAAAGTTTTAAATAACCAAAGCGATTATAAAATCCGAAATAAGCATCCGGTTCTCTTCATATTTCACACATCACAATATTTTTATTAACCCAAGGTCTGCTGTGAAGATGGAATATATAGGTCAACTCCTTCTTGTACCTCCCCCACAAAGGTTCAAAATATTGAATATCTATAAAACGCGAAATTTACATTCGATTCCATTCAGACATATTTCTATCAATACAAGACATGTTATAAAGATGGTAGAGATCGGACCATTCTATCTGATACGGCCCTCAAAGGATCAGAGTTTTAATAACCAAAACGATTATAAAATCGGAAATAAGCATCCGGTTCTCTTCATATTTCACACATCCCATTATTTCTACTAACACAAGATCTGATGTGAAGGTGGAATGTATCGGTCCACTCCTTCTAGTACCTACAAAAGCGTCAAAATTTTCAATATCCACGAAGCTCATAATACGCGAAATTAAAATCCGATTCCATTCTGACTTGGTACATCTCAATATTTCCATCAACACAAGATCTGTTAGAAAGATGTAGAGATTGAACCATTTCTTCTGGTACCTCCCCCACATAGGGTTCAAGATTTTGAAAAACAAAACGCTCAAAAAAAAGTGAAATAAGCATCCAACTCTCTTCAAATTTCACACACACAAACATTTTTGCTAAAACAAGATCCGTTGTGAAAATGATATATATATATATCTGCGAACCCCTTCTGGTATCTCAACCACAAAAGGGTCACAATTATCAATACTTTTATATGTCATAACTTGCGAAACAATTCAGCGATTCTTTACAACTTGCTATATCTAAATATTTCTCCCAATCAGAAACCTGCGATGAATATGGAATTTATGATTTCGCATTAAATTGAATATAAATATTCGATTTTCTTGAAATTTTAATAATTTTTCGGTCGACTTTATCTGGCACCTCTCGCACATTTTATCATTTTCTAAAAATTATCGTATATTTCATATAAAGTGAAGGAAATAAACAATAAAGTCCACACCTCTCACGACCCAATATTTATAACATATTTATTTATGTCCGATACGAAATGGACAATATTGGCCCTTTCCTTCGGAACTTACTCCATAGAGGGTCAACAATTTGAATAATCAAAACAGAAGTCAAAATACATTTAAAAAATCGAACATTGGCTGAGGATATACATCTGTCGGCTAAGCCGACTGATACCTTTTATTATTTTTTTTTTTAATTGATTTTTAAATTATTTCTGCTAAATTCCGTCGGTATTCAAGAAGCTAAATTGTACAATGTAAATGCTATCCCTCGTAACTTTTAGAAGGGTCTCAAATTAAAGAATGCATAGAACACCCTTCGTAGATCTTCCGTAATCCAACAACCTTTTGTATGTCCCCTGGGGATTGAGGACCTTCTTTGGTCGTTTATTGATGGAGTATATAGAATAGCCTCCAAAGTTTTTCTTCAGATGGAAATTATTTCACAGGTCTTTTGAAGATACGAGTAGAGGCTTTTCAAATTTCTTATAGGGAAAGAGGATCCTTAATGAGTCTTTGATGACAAAGGGCCCTCCATAAGAACTCCACGATGGCTTTATAACAGGGCTAGGCAGAGAAATTCAAAATTATTTTGTGATTGTATTTGTTTTGAAATAAAAAATAATTCAAGTATTTCTTTGCCTCTCTCTACACAGTGAGAAATATTTTGTTAGTGTTTTTTTAATTTTTATATTTATTTTCATATTCGTTGAAAAAAAGCCTTCGAGACGTGGACTTTTCAAAAAAAATATTTTTTGAAGAGCCTTCGAGATGTGGACTTTTTTAAGAGTATTTTTGGAAGAGCATGGATTTTTTAAGTTCGAGACGAGAAGTTTTAAAGGATATTTTTTGAATAGCCCTCAAGACGTGGTTTTAAAGGATATTGTTTGAAGAGTTTCAAGGCGTGGACTTTTTAAAGAATATTTTTTGAAGAGCTTCGAGACGTGAACTCTTTAAAGAATATTTTTCGAAGAGTCTTCGAAAACTTTTGTTCATAGAAATTCATATTTTGACTAAAAATAATCGCTCTTATATTTATACAATTAAATAAACTATGAATTATTTTGGAAGAGAATAAATACTACGAACGACTATTCACTATTGAACTGAAAATATTTTTTTATGAGCAAATCACACAAATAGTATATAACCATCTTTGTCATGCCTTTTTCTGAAATCAAAATTATATTTATGTACCCCAATATTTCTAACGGAGTACTCATAAAAATATCCGACAGCACTTCATGATCGAGTGCTCGAATAAAACTAAATATTTCACCAAAACCATTTTGACAGAAAATTCAAAACAATTTATTTTTTACAATTGTGGGATACTCTGTGCCTACCTCCGCTTTAAAACGTATTCTATGTATCGGGATCATTCATCGATGACTATGCTTTACTATATTCGAAATAACGGTATCTGTCTTTCTCTGCTGTAACTTTTAGAAGAAGGGTCTCGGATAAACATTTATGCCTCGTGAATCAAACTTTTGTATAAAAGATTTACTCAGTAGCTCACTCATCTCTGAAGGTAAGGGTAGAATTTTTCCATTTTGTTCCAAACTTTAGTGAAATTTTAATTTCCCAATCTCTGGCACTACAATAGAGATGATTTTAAAAAATCACACTGCAGCAATACATCGCATTCAGCAGTTCCACGTCGGTCTGTCACTCGTCATTCCTTGGCCTTAAAACTGTTGCAACAACGCAATAGCCCAATGAAAGGATTACAGATGTGTTTACATCAATCATTTAAGAATTATAATGCGGCATAATTCGATTTCTTATTTTTTTCTCCCTTTTTTATACCCTCCACCAAAAAAGGTATGGAGGGTATATTAACTTTGTCATTCCGTTTGTAACTCATCGAAATAATCATTTTAGACCCAACAAAGTATATATATTCTTGATCAGCGTAAAATTCTAAGACGATTTAGCCCTGTCCGTCCGTCTGTCCATCTGTCCGTCTGTCCGTCTGTTGTAATCACGCTACAGTCTAAACGAATTAAGATAGGAAGCTAAAATTTTGCACAGATCTCTCTTTTGTCTGCAGGCAGGTCAAGTTCGAAGATGGGCTATATCGGTCCACGATATCGTATAGCCCCCATATAACGGTACCCCCCGATATTCGGTATTTTGATGATTTTACCCACATTTTTCAACGGAATTGTCTGAAAATCCACACAAGGAGTTCCTTGTGAGTACTTTATACCTCGGCAGAGAATTGTCTATATAGGTCCACGATATCGTATAGCCCCCATATAACGGTACCCCACGATATTCGGTATTTTGATGATTTTACCCACATTTTTCAACGGAATTGTCTGAAAATCCACACAAGGAGTTCCTTATGGGTACTTTATACCTCGGAAGAGAATTATTTATATAGGTCCACAATATCGTATATCCCCCATATAACTGTAACCTCTGATATTCGGTATTTTGATGATATTAGCCACGCTTTTCAATGGAATTGTCTTAAAATCAACACAAGTAGTTCCTTGTGAGTACTTCACCCCCTGAGAGAGAATTGTCTATACAGGTCCACGATATCGTATATCCCCCATATAACGGTACCTCCCGATATTCGGTATTTTATGATTTGACCCACATTTTTCATCGGAATTGTCTGAAAATCCACACAAGGAGTTCCTTGTGGGTACTTTGTACCTCGGCAGAGAATTATCTATATAGATCCACGATATTGTATAGCCCTCATATAACGGTATTCGGTATTTTGATGTTTTTAGCCATATTTTTCAACGGAATAGTCACAAGGGGTTCTTTGTACACAAGGGGTTCTTTGTGAGCACTTTACCCACCGACAGAGAATTCTCTATATAGGTTAACGATAACGTATAGCTCCCATATAACGGTACCCCGCGATATTCGGTATTTTGATAATTTTAGCCACATTTTCCAATCGTATTGTCTGAAAATCCACACACGGAGTTCCTTGTGAGTACTTTACACGCAGACATAGATTTGTCTTTATAGGTCCACAATATCGTATATTCCCCCATATATCGGCACCTTCCTATATTAGATATTTTAAAGATTTTAAAAGAATTTTTATTGGATTTTATTTTTTTGAAAATTTTCTAATTCGTTCCAAATGGTGGAGGGTATTCAAAGTTCGGCCCGGCCGAACTTACTGCTTTTTTACTTGTTTTTAATAATTTTCTGTAATATACCGTCGGTACCCAAGAATTTTAATTGTTCATTATAAATTATGCACCCAGAATTTACACATCGAATTTTATCTATCAAAGCCTTTCATAAAAGGGTAGCAAGTGGAAGTTACATTGTCAACGAAAAATGTTGTTTAAAATTTTAGAATCGTTTCAACCGTTCGTGTTAGGCCTTTTAAGTGCTCAAAATGCAAAATCTGTTCAATGTTCCAAAAAAAAAAAAATTAACATATCTTCATATATCGTACTGAATTTTCAGACTTTTAAGGTTTTATATATTAAACTGTGCAACACAAAAAATAATCACGGGAAAAATTCAGCGGATTATGAAAGTAGAGGGTTTTGGAAGTTTACATCGAAAAGTTACCAAAATAAAGGATTAAGTAGGAAGAGGGGACAAGTACCCCACCCCACCTCTTCCAAAATGTTGAAAATGTTCGGTTTAAGATTTCTTGGAATCCGTACATTTAAGACACATAGCGTCTTCGGAAGTATGGCAGATAAAAATATGAACAAGTAAAAAAGCTGTAAGTTCGGCCGGGCCGAATTTTTAATAGCCTCCACCATTTGATACAAATTTGACAATTTCCAAAAAAAAAAAAATAATAAAATCCGTTAAAAATTCTGTTAAAATCTTAAAAATACCGAATGCTTATACGACGACATGGACCTGCATAGGCAACTTTTGTTATAAGTTTTTACAATATTTAAATGCGAAACTTGAAGAAAAATCTGTTAAAATCATCAAAATACCGAATATAGGGGGTACCGTTATATGGGAGCTATAAGAAGACATGGACCTGCACAGACAATTTTCTGGCATGGGCTGAAGTACCCATTACGAACTTCACATGCGAAATTTGAAACAATCCCGGTAAATAATGTCGCTAAAATCATCAAAATACCGAATATCGGGGGTACGGTATATGTGGGCTATACGAAGACGAGGCCTACATGACCCATTTTCTGTTTTATGCTGCAGTATCCATTACGAGCTTCAAATGCCAAATTTGAAACGATTCCGGTAAATAATGTCGCTAAAATCATCAAAATACCGAATATCGGGGTGTATGGTATATGGGGGCTATACGAAGACGTGGACCTACAGAGATTATTTTCTGTCTTAGGCTGTAGTATCCATTACGAACTTCAAATGCTAAATTTGAAACAATTCCGGTGAATAATGTCGCTGAAATCATCAAATACCGAATATCGGGATATGGGGGCTACATGATAACTTGGACCTACATGGCCCATTTACGAACTTAACCTGCCTACGAGCAAAATATACATGTGCGCAAAATTTTAGCTTTCTATCTCAATTTGTTCCAAAGATAGCGTGATTACAACAGACAGATAGTTAGACAGACGGAAATGGCTAAATCGATAATTATTATACCCTCCATAGTATGGTGGAGGGTATAAAAATGGAAAAATATTGCGTTTGACTTTGTTGCAGTTTTTTTTCACCCCATTTTATAAGTTCACTCTGAAACCAAATTGTAACTGCTTTAAAGCCATATGTTGATAGGTAGCCTGATCTACTGCAAATAAATTCTTCTGTTACGTGAGTTATACTAAATATGCATAGTGGTCTAGGGTATCATATAGTCGGCCTCGCCCGACTTTTGTCTTTTCTTACTGGGGTTTTCTTAAACTCAACAGAAACGCCATACTATATATACCTTATTTCATATATGACTATATAATTATAGTTGTAAAACTATATTTTCAAAATTTTGGGAAATGTCCAAAAGTATATTTTAATATGATAAAGATAAATGTTGAAAAAGTAACTTAAATTAATATTGAATATTTATTTTTAATTTTTAAGTCAAATTGACTTCAAATTATAGTCTTTGTCTATTTAAAATCAGTCACTCTCTAAAATTATATACTTGTAAAACCATCTACCCGAATTACTCTTGTATGATCCTGTCGAATGTATTTTCAAGTTCCCTATCCTCAAACATAATATTAACACCATTCGAAAACACTTGCTTTGTCCATTCATTCATTAAAAGAGTAGCAGAACAATTCTGGGAAAATGATTTACAAATCCAATTCCTCTGCTTTTTGTGGCAACACCTTGCCTAATCTTTGGGTAACATTACACACCTAAATCGATAATTGAATTTAATTTTCTTTTCATTTCTCTGCAACCAGATCAGTCGTTCAGTTCAGTTCTGGTGCGGATTCGGATTCGAGGTGCGAAAAATTATGTTAAAACCAGATTTGTTGTAAAAACAACTTAAAATTGACAAAATAATGGTTTAAGTAAGGGGAAATCTCTTCGCCTCAGTTAGGAAACTATTTCAAAGTCCGTAAAATAATCGCCAAGAAAAACAACTTAGCCCAAGGAATTTGAGCCGAAAGCCGAATTAAAATAATGAAATTTGTATTTGAAATGTATTTACACACCTCTGGGTGAGGGGACGCAAAAAAAAACAACAAATTTCTGAGCTAGAGATCAGAATGAAATTCAATCCAAGGCAGAATGAACTAAGCCAATGTTGCAGCATCGTAACAACAACCCAGGGCGAGGGATAAACATCAGCCAGCGAGTTAAACATGTCAACTTGCAACAATGGGAATTATTTCCACTTTGTCACAATTTTTGGCAATAAATAGCTGAAAAGGAATGAAGGGAAACAACAACGACAACACACAAACACAGGGAGATCCTTTCTTTCAGTTTTACACCTTAGACCTCACTCAGTCAGGCTCACAACAACCGTGATGCTGGATGCTGTTGTTGTGGATGTGTGTCTCTCTGCCTTTCTGTCTGTCTGCCCATTTCACGGCTTGCCCAAACATCATACCTTGATGGGCAAATACGTTGGTTATTTGGGTTTTTACACTCAAACACCAAACTCAATGTCGAAAATGCCCCGCATCTCAGACACAGCCGAGCATTGCCGAGATCGAGGAAGGACTGGCGAACACATGTGAGCACCAGAGGTGTGGAAAATACCGCAACAATGTGCGATATTTCCATGTTCTTTATGTCGGCATGGTACTGGTGGTGGAGGTTCTTCTCACTTGATGTTGTTATTTTTTTTTTGCAATTTTCCCAATAGGTTTAAGAACACAGTTTAATCGTCCCTGTGTTCCTACGTCCATTGATCACAAATCTCAATTCGGTACGTTTGTGTACGGTGGGCATTGTAATTGGGTTTTGGTGCTAATAATCGCCCTCTACCCTCGGATAATCTCGGCTAATGCTGTTTGCCAATAATGCCATTTAAATGTATTTAAACGACCATATCGTTTCCTTGATCCCCTGAAGGAACATGGCCCATGGACAACAACAGCAACAACATTGTTGCTATTGTCATTGTTGTAATTTGAGAATTTATTTGTGTTTGTTGTCCATAGAGTTGATCGTTCGTTTTTGATCGTTGTTTTGACATTTGTGTTTTTTTATGGAACACCAAAAAAAAAAAAAAAAAAACGGAAACAAATAATTATTGCAGCATCTTGAAGACAACACAAAGGAGAAGATACTGGGAATTTTGTGTTGTTTCTAATGTTAATGAGTTTCATGGGCACCTGAGTTTAAATATTTTTTAAGACTTTTTTTAAGGTTTCTTTGAAGAGGACATCTGTCCGTCTATCCAGATTGTTGGTGCATACGATAAATCTCCGATTTCATCTAAATTTGGCATTTCGAAGACATGCAATATTGGTCCACCTTAAAAGATAAATTTTCAAAAAATATAATTTCGTATAAAGTTTGAAGAGTACAGGGTGAGATGAAAAAACTGTAACCAAATTCAGACTGCTGTCATTTCTAAGCCAATCGTCCGACAGTGACAGCTTATTATATTGTTTACATGCGTACAAAAGCATTTTGCTGAGAATTTTCCAGAAAAAAGTTATTCGTGATGGATTTCAAGCGTGATAGTGTGATTTCTTTATATTTGGCTGGAAAGTGGTTACCGTTAGAGCATCCCAGCATTTAAATGTGAATAAATTTTTTGCGTCTCGTACCATCGCTCGTTACCGATTACGTGATACTGGTAGCGTAGCCCGACGGAAGGAAGAAAACAGCAACATCAGCAGAAATGGTTCGAAAAGTATTGAAGCGACTTGATCGCTGAACATATCGCAATATTCCATTCGGCAAATAATGAAAAATGAGCTCGGGGTAAAGCCATAAAAATTCCAAAAAGTGCAAGAACTTACACCGCAACAGAAAGAAAATAGACTCAGAGGAGCTAAAGAGTTGCTTCGCTTGGCCGAAAGTGGTGAACTGCCGAATTTGGTTTTCTCCGATGAGAAAACATTCGTTGTCAAGTAGTTTGTAAACAAACAAAATTATGGTGTTTACTTGCCAAAGAAGTCAGCTGAAAATGTGCACCTTCAGTCCAGTTTGTAAAGAAACAAAATGATCGAGTTTACTTTCCAAAGAGGTTAGCTAAAAATCTGCACCTTCGGTTGGTCTCCACCACCAGAACTCAAGCGCCGTCCATGGTGATGGTGTGGGCCGCCATAACAGCCGATTGTCGCTTTGCTCTCCGCTCGTATTAATCGACCGTGGCATCAGAATAAATGCCGAATATTATTGCGAAAATACTCTGGAGGGTGTATTAAAGCCTTGGGCACTCAAACATTTTGACCGCAGACCTTGGACATCCCAACAGGACTCAGCACCATCGCACTCAGCACGCGCCACCCAAGAATGATTACAAAATGAGATTCCTCGTTTCATTTCCAGGTTGGCGCTAAAAAATACCAAAGTCTCGATCACCACAAGCAAGCGCTTCGCCGGGAATGGGCCAAAATACCGCAGAGCAACATTCGGGCAGTGTGTGACGGTTTCATTGGCCGTTTGAAGGCCATAATTTGTGGCAAAGGTGACCAATTCGAAAAAAAATTAAACTTATTCTAAAATGTGATGCTATTTCCGATTTTTTTTATGCTTTCATTCAATAAAATTTAAATAAAAATGCGAAAACTATGGCGTCTCACTTTGTTGTAGTTTTTTTATCTCGCCCTGTAGCTCCTATATATATCTCCGACCGATTTTTTATTGTGCACCAGAAGGTTAATATCAATCCACATGTGAATTAGTGAATTTAGGCAATTCCTTCCGAATTCAGTCTAGAAGCAAATACTTTAAATTGGTGAAAATCGGTTCAGATGAATATGTTTCATCCGATTTGGTGTTTAAGTCCCTCGAACTCGTAATATGCAATCTATAACTATGATATTTGGTACTAGATATCTCATCGAGCTCCGAAACACCTTTGCCAAATTTGATCGAGATCGGTTCAGATTGGGATATAGCTTCCGTGTACATCTTCATCCGATTTTAATTTTATTAGGCACCAAATATTAAACATTCAACCAAATAAGATGCATTTCAGCCCATCCGACCGAATCCAGAATAGGAGCAAGTACTTTACATTTGGTGAAAATCGGTTCAGGTATTCGTGGTTCGTAATATGCACTTCACATCAACGATATTTGGTGATAGCTTTCACCTTTACTTCATAAAGTTTACAGAAATCAGTTCCGATTTGGATGTAGATTCAACATATATATCGTCATAAGATTTCACGACACATATCCATCCTATAGGATGGATTTTGGTGGAAATCGGTTGAGCCTCCGTCCAATTTAGTGGATACCGATTCACAGTAGGATATACGTTCCACTATAAACTGCTCTAAAGTGCCTTCAAAAACGATCACAGTTGGTATGAAATTGCCTTCATAAACGTTAATTTATATTGTATAGCTCTACTTAATAAGAATAGTGGTGTGGGGTATCATAAAGTCCATCCCGCCAGACTTTTGACCTTTCTTTACTAGTTATACCCTCCACCTGAAAAGGAGGGTATATTAACTTTGTCATTCCGTTTGTGACACCCCTAAATATTCGTCGTAGACCCCATAATGTATATATATTCATAATCAGCATAAAATTCTAAAACGATTTAACGATGTCCGTCCATCTGTCTGTCTATCCGTCAGTCTGCTGAAATCATGATACAGCCCACATTATTTGACGAAGACCGTCAAAAATTAGCATAATAATTTGTATTATGTCTAGGATGGTTGGTATTTAAAATGAGATATGTCGGTCCACGTTTTGGTATAGTCCCTATATAACGGTACATGCCGATATTCGGTATTTTGATGATTTTTGCCACACTTTTTCACGAAATTGTTTGAAATTGGTATTTGTAGGCCATAATAGGTCCTAGTTCGTGCGGCAAAACATTGTATGTATAGGTTCACGCTTTGGTATAGCCCCCATGTAACGGTACCTCCCGATATTCGGTATTTTGATGATTTTTGCCACATTTTTTCATGGTTTTGTCTAAAAATTGGTACTTGTTGGTCATCATGGGTTCTAACTCCGGTGGCGAAATATTGTTTGTATAGGTCCACGTTTTTGTATAGCCCTATATAGCGGTACCACGCTTTGGTATAGCCTCCATATAACGATATCCTCTGATATTCGGTATTTTGATGATATTTGCCACATTTTCCCACGAACATGTCTAAAAATTGGTTCTAGTGTTTCCATTACCCTAAGGTGGAGGGTATTAACAATTCGGTCCGGCCGAACTTAATGTTTTTTTACTTGTTTTTATTATAATACTGTGCAACACAAAAAACAAATCCTAGGAAAACCGAACAGATTATGAAAGTAGACCTAGAAATAGAAAATGTACCGATATTACCTATTTTCTGTACAGATATAGGGCGCGAAATACGTCTCAAACTATAAGGGTCCCCTGATCAAAACTATATAACAGCCTTAACGGCGTTTGGCCTAAGAACCCGGAACTTCTTTGGGATTTTGTACTACATATCTGTACTATCAGGTCCACTTAAAATTGTCCACAACCCAGTCTGGCTGTTGCACAGTGAAATTATAAGAACATTTGCGAATCAGTGCTATTTTTTTCAGAAATAAACAGGGGTTTTTTATTAACAACAATTTATAATATTTTTTCATGGTACATACATTTTTTGTTTATAGACTCACAAAGATTTTGTCTTGAATTGGAAACGTGTTAAATTATGAATAAACCAGTAAGGAAAAGTCAAAAGTCGTGCGGGCCGACTATATGATACCCTACACCACTATGCATATTTAGTAGAACACCGGTAAAAAAAAGAATTTATTTCAAGTAGATCATACCACCTACCAACATTTGGCTTTAGAGCAGTTATACTTCGCTATAGAGTGCATGATATCACTTGGAGAAGGATTATATCAAAAACAAGTAACAAGTATTTTTTTGACCCGGAGAATTTGGGCAATATTTACGCACTCCGTAGTGTCGTTAAGTATTCAAAACAATTTCACAAGAAAGTTGTGGTCTATTTTACAGCTAAATAAAATCCAATGGTCATTCAAAATGCTAGACTTCTTCCCTGTCCTTAACTCTCTTCTGGTATGAAATTCCGCGTCGATTACTTTTCAATTGTGACCTATAGAGCGGCTAAAAAATTAAAAAAGAAAAATAAATTTTTTAGTCCATTTGCACCTCTAAATGTACACCTTAAGAACAATGGGCTTTTATTCTGACCCTAACCCTACCCCCATGCAAAATTTCGTGTGGATCGGACGATAATTGCAATACGCATATAATACCCTCAAAAAGTAGTGTTGGGGGGTGTAAAAATTTAGAAAATTAATAATGCAAAATTGTAAGTCAAATTGAAAAAATCGCATGCGATAAAAAATATGACAAAAAATGAAAAAATTCGACAAAAGATATTCACTTTTTTGTTGGTATATTTTTCTTAGATTTTATCGTTCTATGGCAAGAGACCATTCCGAATTGATGGGAATTGTGAAAAATAGAATAAATAAGGTCAGATATTTACATATATATTGTACTTATTCTTCTATATATCCGATTTCTTGGCTATTAGCATCACTGTAATGGTCAGAAGTGATCTCTTAATGTATTTGTGATTTGGCTGGAATTGAAAATATTCGCGTTTTGGTGGACATTTTCCTATTTTCCTACATAAAAGTTTGGTTCTATTTTACCCGCTAATTATTATCCGATGACCGATAGGTTGGTAGGTTTCTGCCCACTCCTAAACTCTAACTCCATGTTAATTTTCGCGTCGATTGGTTCATAATTGTGGCCTACAGAGCAACTGCAAAATCAGGAAATTTTTCTGTTTTTGGTCCATTTCAACCCCTAGATATCGTGCGATCATCTCAAAAAACAATAGGGTTCTATTCTGGCCATAACCGCGCCTCCATTTTCGTGAGGATCGATTCATAATTGCGACCTGTAGCTTGATTACAAATTAACATGGACAGACGGACAGACGGACGGACGGACATACATAGCTAAATCGACTCAGCTCGGCGAGATAGGAAGATCCATATATACTTTCCTATGTGGGAAATCAATACTTCGTGATGTTACATAATTTTTGGCCCAATCAAACTTATAATACCCCCAACACATAGTGTTGCAGGGTATAAAAAATATATCGGAGCCGAGTTGCACAAAATGCAAACGTACGTTCCGAAATTCACTCCATTTGGGTTGGTATTAGCACAATAAGCCTGAAATCGAATTAAGACTATATGGAAGCTATACCCAAGTCTTAGCCGTTCTTGATAAAATTTGACAAAGGTATTGCCGAGTTTTATAAGATATCTGGTACCAAATATCATTTTTGTCGAATGCATATTACAAATGTAAGGAACATAAACACTAAATGAAACATATATATTCATATATTCAGATATAGCTGTAGCTATATCTGAACCGATTTTCTACAAATTAGACGTACTTGCTAGATTGAATTCGGCTCGATGTACAAAAATTCGGGACTTTTTGACAGATATTGGCCATTTGGTGCACAATTAACCCGAAATCGGTTGAATATATAAAAAGGACCTATATCCAAATCTGAACCGATCTTGATAAAATTTGGCAGAGGTATTTCCGATCTCTATAAAACATCTGCTACCAAAAATCATTACTGTCGAATACATATTACGAATTTGATGGACTTAAACACCAAATCGGATGAAACATATATAATATATATATAGCTATATCTGAACCGATTTTCACCAAATTTAATGTACTTGCTTTTATACTGAATTTCATTTGGACTGATAATGGCTATTGGGTGCACAATTAACCCTATATAAATGTTTTTTTTTTTTTTTTTTTTTGATATGGACCCAGAGATTTCCTTTCTTTGGTGGTTTATAGCATTTTTTTTTTTTTTTTTTTTTTTTGCCTTTGACGGTATTCTTCAGAAATTATGCTTTATTGGAGATTTTTGCACAAAATACGGCGTATAGGTAAGCTATAGACTTTTGACGTCTTTTAGTATCTATAGTGAAATTTTATGACAAATAATTTTATAAAATATTTTGACTTCCTACGATCCCGTTTAAAAGAGAGTTTTTTACAATATTTAAAAAAGGAGCGAAAAGACCCCTCGCTTCAAGGCTAACATTTTCGACCAAAGCAGACACTTTATACTTTAAATAAACGGATTTTAAGAAATCTTAATCCGTAAAAAAATGCGAAAATGTTGAAGAGGTGGGAGGTTGCCCCTCTATTTAGATTACTTTACGATGTAAAGTTTAATTTCAAGTCTCTACTTTCATTATCCGCACTATTTCTACCCTACACCACAAGGTGGTCAGGGTATTATGTCTTTGTGCATTTGCTTGTAACAGGCAAAAGGAAACGAGATAGACCCATGGTTCCTTTTGATGATCTGCATAGAATCACTTTCTGAGTTGATTTATGCATGTCAGTCCGTCTGTGCGTCCGTCCGTCTGTCCATGTATTTTTGTGAACAAAATGCAGGTAGCATTTATTATCCGATTGAGATGAAATTTTTCAAACAACATTTATTTGGCCCAAGGACGAACCCTATTGAAATTGGAGATAATCTGTAAAAATTTAGATATAGCTCCCATATATATCTTCGTCCGATTTGCCTTTTATTGTGCACCAAACGTGTAATATCAGCCCGAATAGTATGGAATTTTGCACAGATAAATGAAAATAAGTATGCCAAATTTTATCGAAATCGGTTCAGATATAGCTATGGCTCCCATATATATTGTTCATCCGATTTGTTATTTTTGTCCTCCGCAGACGTAATATGCACACTGTAACAACAATATTTGGGAAAATATATCAAATGCAGCTTAGAAATACCTTTGCTAAATTTTATCGAGATCGGTTCAGATTTGGATATAGCTCCCATATATTACTTCGTCCGATTTACCATTTGTTGTGCACCAAACGTCTAATATTTGTCCAAATGGGATGGAATTTGGCACATACGACCGAAGTTAGTCTAGAAGGTAGTATGCCAAATTTGGTGAAGATCGGTTCAGATATAGTTATAGCTCCCATATATTTTGTTCATCCGATTTATTGTATTTGTTACCCACAGCCGTAATATGCACTTCGTAACAACGATATTCAGGGAAATATATCAAATACAGCTCAGAAATATCTTTGCCAAATTTTATCGAGATCGGTTCAGATTTGGATATAGTTCCCATATATATTTTTATCCGATTTCAAATTAATTTCGCACCAAATGGGCAATATAATTCCGAATTTAAAAGATACAAATGCTTCGGCATATTTAGAACCTTAAATTATAATTATAATCATAGCGTGTATCATTGAATTCTCCCATAAAAACTTTTAATTATTAAGTGGAGCTCAATTAAATTAGCAAAGTGGTGTAGGGTATCATAAAATCGTCCCCGCCCGACTTTAGGACTTTCTTTCTCCATAATTATTGAAAAAAAAATTGAATTTTGTCGAATTTTATCATGTAATCTTTAAATCTACTTTGTAATAGGTTATTTTAGTTTTCAAGAATATTTTAAAGGCTTTCACAAACTGTGTATATGTTTTGACAGAAACCAAGCGTTTACACATAAAAGTAATTAATACAACGTTGTGAACATTTTTTATATAATCTTGTCAGTGGTTATTATTTTGAAATTGTAATATAGAGATTGATGTGATCCATAAGAACAAATACTACAAGTTGTTTAAATTTCAGAAAAGTTAATTTCAATTTTTCAAAATGATTAACAAAGCAAAGCTCTTCAAAATTTTCCAGATGAGTATGTTCTTTGAATAACTACGTTCTTTTAACTTCCCCCTCCTAAATTTTAAGAAAAGTAACAATTCCTATATTGTAAAAAATATAGTTTTTCTCAACATTTCCTTTTATTTTTTTACAATTTCATCCTCTTTACATTCATTTATTATACACTTTTTTAAACGTTCATTTTTCTTCCGCTCTACTGCTTTTGAACTCGTTTTGATTTCCTATAAATCGGCCAATAATACAATTGAAAATTTATTGTCTCTCTGTCTCTTTTTGGTATTTTCCTTGTTGTCAGCATTGTTTGTTTGTGTATTATTTATTTTCTTTAGTTCTGTCTTTAATAGTTTTCTTCCTTTCAAGCCATTATTGATTGTTTTATTTTCATTCAATTCTAGTTTTATTTTGTTTCTAGTTTTTTTTTCGATTAGTAATGGTTGTTAGGTTTTTTACACCTTTGCCGTCATCGACAATTCCCCTTTGGCATGACAATTGCCAGTGGTTGTGTGATTGTTGGGAATGAATCGGTTATTTTGAGGATCTGACATCCGGTTTATCGTTGCCGGTATTTGAATTACGTATTTCCTTTTTCCCCGTGATCTTAAACTGTCATTTATTACCTTGAGAAGAAAATGTCGAAGTGAGAAGTAATAAAAAATGACTTTATAATGTGAGGGTATTAGTGTCAACCCCAAGGAGAGGGAGAAAGTCGCTGAGAGAAATTTGAGAAATTGGTCTGAGTGGTGTTTTGAAAATAGATCTTAGAATGTTTAACACTTTAAATAAGGAAGTTGATCCTTGAGAGTGATATTGGGAACGAGGGACTGCATTGCTATATTCCAACGAAATGGAAATGGAGTCCTAAAGTAGATGAATGAACTCAAAACGATATCTTAAATCGAGAACATTCCATATCACATATATTTAGTTAAAGTACTAAATATGCGTGATATGGAATGTTTTCTAATATTGAAATCATGAAATATAACCTTTGGCACAAAGGAACCCAAATGACGGGATTTCTAAAAACTCCCACTAGAACGGTACCAAATTGTACGTAACATTGCACAATGGTACCGAGCAAACAGTAAGGGCTCAGAATTAATGTGTTCTGCTTCGGCTATAGCAAGCAGAATGAAATAGTGTTTGGAAAATCGTACTAAAATGATAAAAACGCTTTAAAGTAAACTTTACACTCGCATTTGGGAAAAGGGTAGACCTATAAATCTAAAACTTGATATCAGGATGTGCTGTGGGCGTGTAGAGTTCAAATATGGCGGAGTTGTTAGAAATTCGTGCTAGATTGTACCCAATATATAGCTATGGCGAAATAGCTCTTTTTATACCCTACACCACAAGGTGGTCAGGGTATTATGTCTTTGTACATTTGTTTGTAACAGGCAGAAGGAAACGAGATAGACTCATAGTTCCTTTTGATGATCTGCATAGAATCACATTCTGAGTCGATTTATGCATGTCAGTCCGTCTGTCCGTCTGTCCATGTATTTTTGTAAACAAAGTACAGGTCGCATTTTTGTTTGGCCCAAGGACGAACCCTATTGAAATTGGAGATAATCGGTCAAAATTTAGATATAGCTCACATATATATCTTCGTCCGATTTGGCTTATATTGTGCACCAAACGTGTAATATCAGCCCGAATTGTATGGAATTTTGCATATACACCCAAATTAGGCCTAAAATATGTATGTCAAATTTTATCGAAATCGGTTCAGATTTAGCTTTAGCTCCCATATATATTGTTCATCCGATTTGTTATCTTTGTCCACCGCCGTCGTAATATGCACTCTGCAACAACAATATTTGGGGAAATATATGAAATACAGCTCAGAAATACATTTGCTAAATTTTATCGAGATCGGTTCAGATTTGGATGTAGCTCCCATATATAACTTCGTCCGATTTACCACTTATTGTGCACCAAACGTCTAATATTTATCCAAATGGGATGGAATTTGGCACTTACGACCGAATTGAGTCTAGAAGCTAGTATGTCAAATTTGGTGAAGATCGGTTCAGATATAGCTATAGCTTCCATATATATTATTCACCCGATTTGTTATATTTGTTACCCACAGCCGTAATATGCACTCCGTAGCAACGATATTCAGGGAAATATATCAAATACAGCTCAGAAATATCTTTGCCAAATTTTATCGAGATCGGTTCAGATTTGGATATAGCTCCCATATATATCTTTAACTGATTTCAAATTAATTGTGCACCAAATGGGCAATGCAATTCTAAATTTAAAAGATACAAATGTTTCGGCATATTTAGTCCTTTGAACTTTAAATTACAATTATAATCATAGCGTGTATGATTAAATTCTCCCATAAAATCTTTTAATTGTTATGTGGAGCTCTACAAAATTTGCAAAGTGGTGTAGGGTATCATAAAGTCGGCCCCGCCCGACTTTAAGACTTTACTGGTTTTTACCTTTATTTGAACCGATCTCGACATGGAGTGCATATTACGATTTTGGGAAATCGGATTAATCATATATATGGGAGCTATAGCTCAATTTGACTTGTTAATTTATGTGTGTAAAATAACCTGTGGCATGGCAAAAAGGTATTTCGACATTTTTTTACCCAAGGCCTAAACAATTATGCTAAATATATAACAATTGATATTAAGATGATTTGCATAACTAGCTTTCAGAAATTTTCTATAGGGGACACTCTTGGAGAAACATTACGAAAGTTAATAAAAAATACTAAAAGAAGCGAAAAAAAGGTAGAGCTTTGATTTTTTGTCTGTATGTCCTATGAATTGATCGTTGTAATTCCTTTCAATTACACTTTGCGAAAAAAATTCATTTCTTTAAATTTCAGGAAAAATCCAGCAGATTATGAAAGTAGATTAAAAAATAGAAGTTGCGTACTTTAAAAGTTTTCATCGAAAATTAACCAAAATAGAGGGGAAAAGTTCCCCCTCTTCCAAATTTTTTGAAATTTTCGAATTAAGATTCCTTGGAATACGACAAACCAGTAAGGAAGATCAAAAGTCGGGCGGGGCTGACTTATTATACTCTACACCACTATGCGTAATTAGTAGAGCTCCCGTAACAAAAAAAAATATATATTGGCGATATATGTGAAGTAGATCATACCGACTATGAACCAAATAGCATTGCTGTATAGAGCATGATATGACTTCGATAAGGATTATATTAAAAAATATTTATTGGAGTAATAGATGTACCGGGCCAAGTTTCATCAAATGGTAACATTTGGTTGAATATAAAAATTCTATTCAATTTGGTCTGATATTACATGTATGGCGAGCAATAACAGTGAAATCAGATGAAGATGTATATCGAAGTGATATACAAATCTGAACCGATCTCCATACATTTTGTCAGACGTATTTTCGAGCAGTATCTGATGCCCGGTATCAAATATCATTGTTGTGGAGTGCATTACTCACTTGAGGGTCTTTAACACCAAATCGGATGAAACATATATGGAAGCTATAGCTAGATAGAGGCTGAGTTCCGTCGGAATTACTAATATTAGCTGATATTAGCCATTTGGTGCGCAATTAACCTGATATCGGATAAGGATATATATGGGTGAGATGAAAAAACTGCAACCAACTTCAGACAGCTGTCTTTTCCAAGTCACTCGTCCGACAGCTGTTAAAATTATTCCAGTGACAGCTCATTATATTGTTTACAAGCGTACAAAAGCATTTTGGTGAGCATTTTCCAGAAAAAATGTTATTCGTGATGAAATCCAAGAGTGATAGTGATTTGGCCGGAAAACTACAAGTGGCTATAGAGCATTCCAGCATTCAAATGTGAATAAATCCTTTGTGTCTCGTACCATCGCTCATCGTTACCGTGATCCTGGTAGCGTAGCCCGACGTCCAGGAAGTGGCCGGAAGAAAACAGCAACATCAGCAGAAATGGTTCGAAAAGTAAGGAAGCGACTTGATCGAAACCAGCGTCGCAGAGGTCGCAAAATGGCTCGTGAGCTGAACATATCGCAATATTCCATTCGGCAAATATTGAAAAATGAGCTCGGGGTAAAGCCATTTAA
The DNA here is from genome assembly GCF_030504385.1 of Musca domestica. NCBI lineage: Eukaryota > Metazoa > Arthropoda > Insecta > Diptera > Muscidae > Musca > Musca domestica. Next base: position 8,876,781 of record NW_026712172.1, on the reverse strand, counting down.
ATTCCAAAAAGTGCAAGAACTTACACCGCAACAGAAAGATAATAGACTCAAAAGAGCTAAAGAGTTGCTTCGTTTGGCCGAAAGTGATGAACTGTCGAATTTGTTTTTTTTCGTTGTCTAGCAGTTTGTAAACAAACAAAACGATCGTGTTTACTTGCCAAAGAGGTCAACTAAAAATGTGCACCTTCGTTTGGCCACCAGAACTCAAACGCCGGCCATTGTGATAGTGTGGGCCTCCATAACAGCCGATGGTATCAGAATAAATGCCGAATATTATCGCGAAAATATTCTGGAGGGTATATTAAAGCCTTGGACACGCAAACATTTTGGCCGCAGACCTTGAACATTCCAACAGGACTCAGCACCATCGCACTCAACACGCGCCACCCAAGAATGATTACAAAATGAGGTTCCTCGCTTCATTTCCAGGGCACAATGGCCACCAAAATTTACGGATACCAATCCGTAGGACTATGTGGAGCATTTTGGGAAGCTAGGTTGGCAATAAAAAATACCAAAGTGTCGATCGCCTCGAGCCAGGGCTTGGCCGGGAATGGGCCAAAATACCGCAGAGCAACATTCGGGCAGCATGTGAAGGTTTCATTGACCGTTGGAAGGCCATAATTCGGGCCAAAGGTAACCAATTCGAACAAATCTAAACTTATTCTAACATTTGATGCTATTTCCGATATTTTTTGCTTTCATTCAATAAAATTTAAAAATTACAGCATTTGACTTTGTTGCAGCTTTTTATCCCACCCTGTATGTCTAAAATTAGCGAATTCCAAGGAATCTCAATCCGAAAATGCCCAAAGATGCCCATGAAGATGGGTAAATTGCCCCCTTTCTATTTTGGGTCTTTGCGATGTAAATTTTCTAAACCCCGGTAGCTCTACTTTCATAATCTACTGAATTATTCCCGTAATCATTTTTTGTGTTGCACAGTGTTATTTATACATTTTTGGTGTTAAGGTCAAATTTGGACTTTTGATGTATTTGTAATTTTATGTCGAAAAATGTTGTAGAATATTCCCGTACAAAAGGGAGTTTTTATTCATATTTTGAAAAAGGAGCAAAAACCCATTTTGATGGCTCGCTTAAGTATTAAAATGTAACCACAAAATAATTCTCGTATTCTTGCCTCGACGAAGACACTATCTATGTAAAATGCAAGGATTCCATGTAATCTTAATCCAGAAACTTAAAACAATGTGGAAGAGAGGAGAACTTTCCCCTCTACTTAGGTTGCTTTGCTACATAATCTTTCAAAACGCTGATACACATGTCTTCCCATTTTTGCTCTACTCCCATAGCCTACCAAGTTTTTCCTATAACTTAGAAAAAAATTGCATTTTGTTGCCCAGTGTAATATTCTATTAGAACATTAACATCATTTAATTTTTATTTACTGTCAAATATAACCCTTTTTGACAAAAGAAAAAAAATAATTATTTTTGGGGGGAAATCAAAAACCAATGATTCAATCATTTCTCTATAAATTTGAAGTGCTGCCAAAGTTAAAGGTGTTGTGACAAAATCGAATAACACACATTGAAGAGTTGCCGGGAGGATGAGGGGGTGTTGGTGGCCTGTCACACAGAACGAGGGCATGTGAGCTAACAATATTAAGCAATATATATTAAATGTCATAAATGTCATCATGGCATGACAGTTGTGAAACAAAATAAAACAAAAAAAAAAGAAAAGGAAAAGAAAAGAAAAACTAAATGCCAGAAAAACAATATTCAAGCTCTTGTCACAAGAGTGTCCTCAATTAACGACAAATGCCAAGCCATGAAGGAAGAGCAGGTGCTTCTGTGTAAACCGGGGTAGGGGTGTGCTTGAAGTTTTATTTAAGCATAAAATTGGCCCGGTTGCGAGTTCTGCTAGTTTTGTTAATAGTGAGAATTTCAACAAATGTTTTTATAAATAAGAACACACAACTTTGCATGAATGTCTTCCAAGAAGAAGTTTTTTTCAAATCATGGCACAGACAACACTTCCACACATTGCCATGGCAGTGTAAATGAGCCTCGAAGAAAACGGGAAAGAAAACACAGAGAGAGAGAGCGGTGGAAAGAAAAAAGTAATTAATTTTAAGGCTTTAACAATGATTCCAGCTTAGCCGGTTTCCTTACAAAGCGGCCCGGCACGAAGGAAATGTGTCATAAGCCTTAAAGAATGCCACCAAAAATCGCCCTCAAACCAATTTACTAAAAACTGCAGGCCCACCAAAAAAAGATTTCAATGCAAACTCGCCGAACAATAACTCAACGGGATTCCGGCAAATGGTCAGTGTAAAACACTAACAACAAATTCATTCATAACAACGTTTTAGCCATCGGTGTGAATGAATGAACGAACGCACACACACATATGCAAATCTATGGCCAAAACTCACACAAACACACACACCAAGGCACATCCTTACTAAGTAACACCTTTTCGACACAACAATGTCCGCTTGTACTAAAGTCATACCTTAGAGATACGAAATAAATCGACATCTGATTACCAACTCAAAATAGCTGTGAAGCCAGCAAACCTTGGATGCTCAGCGATGGCGGCTATTGTTATCGCTTAGCTCACGCTGTGTTCTGTTACACGGAAGTAGAGGTGAGGAAAGGAAGGAAGTTTAATAAGGTTAAAATGTTTCACTAACCTGCTGTTGAAACGTTTAAGCCATACTTTGAATTTATGAGATCAAAACCAAGCTAGAGTTCGTAATATTCTAGACAGGAATCTAAAATTGTCATGTATTAATAAATACATAGAAGTAGCATTAAATCCGTGCTGGACAAACATTTCATACCCTCAACCAGAAGGAAACCAGTAAAGAAAGTCTTAAAGTCGGACGGGGCCGACTTTATGATACCCTACAACACTTTGCTAATTTAATAGAGCTCCACATAACAATTAAAAGTTTTAATGTGAGAATTTAATCATACACGCTATGATTATAATTGTAATTTAAAGTTCAAAGGACGGAATATTCCAAAGAATTTGTTTTTTTAAAATTCGGACTTGTATTGTCCATTTGATATATTTGGGAGCTATATCCAAATCTGAACCGATCTTGATAACATTTGGCAAAGATAATTCTGAGCTGTATTTGATATATTTCCCTGAATATCGTTGTTACGGAGTGCATATTACGGCTGTGGGTAACATATATAACAAATCGGATGAACAAATATATGGGAGCTATAGCTATATATGAACCGATCTCACCAACAATTTAACATACTAACTTCTAGACTCAATTCGGTCGTAACTGCCAAATTTCATCCCATTTGGCCAAATATTTGACTTTTGTTGAACAATAAAAGGTAAATCGGACGAAGTTATATATGTGAGCTATATCCAAATCCGAACCGATCTCGATAAAATTTAACAAAGGTATTTCTGAGCTGCATTTGGTATATTTGCCCAAATATTGTTGTTACAGGGTGCATATTACGGCTGCGGAGGACTAAAATAACAAATCGGATGGACAATATATATGGGGGCTATAGCTATATCTGAACCGATTTTGATCAAATTTGGCATACTTATTTTCAGGCTTAATTTAGTTGTATGTGCAAAATTCCATACTATTCGGGGTGATATTACATGTTTGATACACAATAAAAGGTAAATCGGACGAAGATATATATGGGAGCTATATCTAAATTTTTACCGATTATCTCCAATTTCAATAGGGTTTGTCCTTGGGCCAAACAAATGATGCAAAAGTTGTGCAAAATTTCATCTGAATGGGGCAGTAAATGCGAACTGTACTTTGTTCACAAAAATACATGGACAGACGGATTGACGGACGGATATGCATAAATCGACTCAAAATGTGATTCTATGCAGATCATCGAAAGGAACTGTGGGTCTATCTCGTTTCCTTTTGCCTGTTACAAACAAATTCACAAAATTATAATACCCAGACCACCTTGTGGTGAAGGCTATAAAGACAAATTACACTGTGCAACAGAAAAAGAGTAAAATCAGTAGATTATGAAAATAGAAGATATGTGTAATGGCGTTTTAAAAGTATACGCGGATATGTAATCAAAATAGAGAATGACAAGGTCCCTCATCCAAATGTATTGACATTTTCGGATTGAGATTCCTTGGAAACCATGCATCTTTCGCGATATTTATGATAGCAAATACGGGCAATTCTATGTTGGGACACTTTCAACCTCTAGCAAGTCACCAAAGAGGCCATTTAGGTTCTTTTTCGAAGCGGTTAAAATTTTCCTTTTAACAAGATCTTGAGAAGAAAAAATGTTAAAAAAAATTAAAGAGTATTTGTTGGGTTTGCCAACAGATGTATGTATACTCTCTGCCAATGTTCGATTATTTAAATATATTTTTACACCTGTTATGATTATTCAAACGATTAACCCTCTATGGAGTAGGTTCCGAAGGAATGTGCCAATATTTTCCATTTCGTATCGGGCCGAAATAAATATAATATAAATATTGCAACGTGGCATGATTGGACCATATCGACCACTTCTTTAACTTTATATGTCGATTATGTATGTCTTCACAGCAGATTATCTGTTAGCAAAAATGTTTGGATGCGAGAATTTTGAAGAGAGTTGGATGCTTATTTTGCTTTCTCTGAGCATTTGGTTCTTCAAAATCTTGAACTCTATCAAAAGAAATGGTCCGATCTCTCCCATCTTTATAACAGATATTGTGTTAGTAGAAATATTGATTCCGAATGTGATTGGATTTTAATTTCATGTTTTATGAGCTTCATTACAAATGAAAGGGTCAAAATGTTGACCTTTTGTGGGGGAGATACCCGAGGGAATGGACCAATATATCTCATCTTCACCACAGATCTTGCACAAAATTTATATTACCTATCTCCGAACGCGATCTAAGTTTGACAATAATATTACAATGTACAAAGTTAAGATCAAATCGGATAGAAAGTTATCATGCGCATCTGCCGACAGACGGACACTCCTGGATCGACTTCACATGTCCTCAAAACGGATTTGGTCCAAAAAGACGTAGGGTCTAAACCCATTATTTCGATTAGGCACGTTTTGGCTTATCAAATGATATATACCCTATCTAGCCATATGGCTGAGGGTATAACATTTTTTTCTGTAATATAATTCAACCATAGAACCTAGAATATATGAATATTCTAAATTTTACCTAAACACCCATAATTTATTATATGTTTAGCATTTTAGGGTTAAAGCCGTTCCTTATAAAAGTTTATGTAAAATTCTCCTTAAAACTTCAAGGACTGTCAAAGACAGTGAAAAATTAAAAGATTTGCAAGTGCGGTTGTAAGATTTAGAAGAAATCAATGTTGTAACGTGAGAATTTCTGGTAGTAAGAATTTCCAAATGGAGGTGATAATATTCGGATGGTAGATCAGAACCTGAGAAGGGTATTGGGTTCTCAGGCCAAACTTTTTTTAGGATAATTTTTATGTAACATTAAGGATATTTAAATTGACTCCAGTATTTGGCTTTCTACTACGAAAAAAGGATATTGGGTATTAGTAACATTTTCCAATTTATTTGGCTCATATTTGGTATTTTGATTTCTCAGGAAGCAGTAAATATTTAATGTTAAATATTTTATAAGGAAAACAATTTACTCTATAAAAATCTATATCTAAAAAAGAGAACTATGTTTGTACCAATCAAACGTTTGTAATTTATAAATAAATAAATAATAAAATTTGGAATGAGTAACGGAATTTGGTCTACAAATAAATTTGTCAAATTATGTTGTTTTCGGTCCAGATTTGGTTTATTACGGAGAAGAATGTAGGTTCATACAGGCTGAAATGAAAAAACTGCAACCAACTACAAACTGCTGTCAAGCCACTCTTCCGATAGCTGTTAAAATTATACCAGTGTTTACAAGCGTACAAAAGCATTTTTATTCCTGATGAAATTCAAGTGTGATAGTGTGATTTCTTTATATTTGGCTGGAATAGCACAAGTGGTTACCATTAGAGCACTCCAGCATTTAAATGTGAATATATCTTTTGTGTCTCGTACCATCGCTCGTTACCGTGATACTGGACGGAAGAAAACAGCAACAAGAACAGAAATGGTTCGAAAAGTAAAGAAGCGACTCGTGAGCTGAACACATCGCAATATTCCATTCGGCAAATATTGAAAAATGAGCTCGGGGTAAAGCCATTGAAATTCCAAAAGTGCAAGAACTTACACCGCTACAACAACAGAAAGAAAATAGACTCAAAAGAGCTAAAAAGTTGCCTCGCTTGGCCGAAAGGGAGGAACTGCCGAATTTGCGTTTCTCCGATGAGAAAACATTCGTTGTCCTGCAGTTAGTAAACAAACAAAATGATCGAGGTCAGCTGAAAATGTGCACCTTCGGTTGGCCACCAGAACTCAAGTACCGGCCATGGTGATGGTGTGTGCCGCAATAACAGCCGAGCCTCCGCTCGTATCAATCGATCGTGGCATCAAAATAAATGCCGAATGTTATCGCGAAAATATTCTGGAGGGTGTATTAAAGCCATGGGCACGCACGCATTTTGGCCGCAGACCTTGGACGTTCCAACGGAACTCAGCACCATCGCACTCACCACGTGCCACACACGAATGGTTACAAAATGAGGTTCCTCGCTTCATTTCCAGCGCACAATGGCCACTAAAATCTTCGGATACCAATCCGTTGAACTATTGTGTCTGGAGTATTTTGAAAAGCAAGGTTGGCACTAAAAAGTACCAAAGTGTCGTTCACCTCAAGCAAGCGCTTCGCCGGGAATGGGTCGAAATATCGCAGAGCAAAATTCGGTCAGCGTGTGACGGCCATTTGAAGGCCATAATTCGTGCCAAAGGTCACCAATTCGAACAAATCTAAACTTATTCTAAAATTAGATGCTATTTCCGACATTTTTGCTTTCATTCAATAAAATTAAAAAAAAATAAAAATTATGGCATTTGACTTGGTTGCAGTTTTTTTATCTCACCCTGTATTTCTGCAACCGATTTCGGGTTAATTGTGTACCAAATGGCCAATATCAGTCCAAATTACCTGAATTTTGGCACATCCGACCAAATTCAGTCTAGAAGCAAGTATGTAAAATTTAGTGCAAATTGTTTCATCCGACTCGTAATACGCGCTCCACAAGAATAATATTTGGAACTAGATATCAAATATAGCTCAGGAATTCCCCTGTAAAATTATATCGAGATCGGATCAGATTTGGATATCGTTCCCAAATTGTGACTACTCCAAAGCCATGATACGCATTTAAATAAGGTTCATAGTTGGTATGACTTACTTCACATAAATTCCCAATATAACTTTTGACCTATTCTTACTGTTTTTTTCGTAGTCAGAGCCTGCGTATAAACATTGGATTAATCATTCTATTGAGGGATAGTCTTTTAAGTCGTTATTTTTTACCCTTCACACTAGTTTGGAGGGTATATTAACTTTGTCGTTCGTCGAAATACTAATTTTAAACCCATGAATCTATTTTATTTTTATCATCATCCTCCTTCCCAATAGTTCTTAAGGGAACATGTCTAAGGTATATTTTGGTTTCATGGTAATAGTAGATTGCAAAAGCTAACTGACATATTTTATTTATTTATTTTTTTCGTTTTTTTTTTTTTTTTGTGTTCCAAAGTACATTATGCCTCCGAATCTAAGATTATCGTAGAGTAGTTCTTACAAAGAAATCAAAAACATTTCCTAGACAAAATCTTTTTAATAATTGCTTTATTTTTACTACAAAATTGCCTTATACAAATCTCTAAAGGACATTTTTTTTTATACCGTCCATTTTTCGTTTTATTTAAAAGGCTTAGCAGTAATGACAAATGTGTTGAAATTCTCTCAGAGATTTCAAATTATGTAAACAAATATAATCCTTAGAAAAATTACTTTTTTCGTGGTTTAATAATATTTAAATATCCAGTTCCGTTTCTTTATTCCAATCTTCAAATTTGTAGGGAGTAAGAAAAATAATAATCAATATTCCCTTCTTAGGGTAATAAGGAACAAGTCACGACTTAAGATTGACAAATTACACAAACCTCAATACCAAAATGCGTTGCCCAAAGAGTTCCGCTTTGGAAGGTTATTCCCTAACCTCATTTGCCAATAACCATATATGATTCATAAATTCGATTCAATGCAATGCAACCCCTAAATTTCGAATATCATGGTCACATCAGTTGCTCAGGAACCTAACTACATTCTTGTTAGTAGCGTAAAGTTAATTATCCTTGAAATTGCATTCATCATTTTCCATCCTCGCCATTGAAGGATAATTTCGATCGCCGAGTGTTAATACAATCACGCTACATGTTCCGAACAGCTTAAATCTGTGCCGAATTAAAATTCAATGATATACAAAATACATTATCAAAAACCCCTCCGGCTACAAACAACCCTCTTTAGATTCCAGCAACAATAACAGACACATATTCGCTGGAAAATTTCATTGAAGGCAAGGCGTTTGACAAATAGCCTGGCCCTTTTAATAGAGGCGTAAAAAATCAAATAGGCAGCCAACACATCAAAGCACATACCTACATACATGCATTTGCCATTGCAAGACCCTTCAAATTCGACAATCGAAAAAAGGATAAAAGGGATGTGTAAACAGCCGTTAGGCTAAACATCAGCTTGTCTGCCAGTTCCGCATTGATCCTAAACACAGCCGCTTGATTGTGGCAAATGAGTGTCCGCTCTTCTCAACTCTCAGTGTTGAGTAGAGAGTACATACATACATACCTCAGAATTAACCACTTTTGATTGAATTGAAAATGTCCCATTATATTGAAGGCACACACACACACCACACCTTGACACATTTTGATATGAAGATGGAATGTGCTAGCAGCAATGGTTGGATGCAGCAGCCGCCATTATAGAACACTAGCCGCCATCGTCAATTTGCTGCATCTGCATCATCTGTAGCTGTAGATCAAACTGGCCAAAGAGTGTTTGATGAGTGGCTTTAGTTGGGCGATAGAAAGAGTGATTAAAGAGGTGAAAAAATTTTGTGAACTAGAATCTTCTAATAAAAAGTTACTTTCGGGTCACTAAAAGTAGATAAATAAAAACTTTTATAGCCACGTGTGGCATGACTTTACTTAAATAAAGGGTTGGTAATAATCTTGACCCTCTGTGGACCTAAAATAATATATGACGGACCTAAATAAATATGATATAAATATTACGACGTGCCAGATTTGGACTCTATTTGTAACTTTCTTCACTTTACATTAGATATGTGATAAATATACCCTCAGCCATATGGTTACAGAGGGTATATATCGTTTGATACGGCCAACTCGTGCCTCAAAGAAATAAAGGTATTAGACTCTAGGTCTCTTTGGACCAAAGCCATATGGTTACAGAGGGTATATATCGTTTGATACGGCCAACTCGTGCCTCAAAGAAATAAAGGTATTAGACTCTAGGTCTCTTTGGACCAAATCCGCTTCTCGAAGGGAGTATCCGCTTTGATCCAAACTTGTTACATCGTAATATTATTGTCAAACTTAGATCGAGTTCGGATATGGGCAATGTCGGTCCATTCCTTCTGGTATCTCCCCCACAAAAGGTCGAAATTTTCAAAAAATATTTTTTGCACAGAAAGAGAAAGGATAATCCGATTTTGCTCCATCTTTGCAAATCCTAATATTTGTGTCAATGCTAGGTCAGGTGCGTAAATGGGCAACATCGGTCCACTCCATCAAGTACCTCCCCCACAAAGGGTCAAAATTTTGAATAATTACAACTCTTATAAAATGTGATATAAGAGTCCGATTGTCTCCAAATTTCACGCATCCCAATATTTTTATCAATCCAAGATCTGGTATTAAGATGGAATATATCGGTCAACTCCTTTTGGTACCTTCCACAAAAGGTCTAAATTTTCAAAAAATATATTTCCTGCACAGAAAGAGAAACGGTAATCCGATTTTGCTCAAACTTTGCAAATCCAAATATTTCGTCAGTGCTAGGTCATGTGCGATAATGGACAATGTCGGTTTAACATTTTTAATAATGACAACTCTTATAAAATGTGATGTAAGAGTCCGGTTGTCTTCAAACTTCACACATCCCAATAATTTTATTAACCTGGTGTTAAGTTGGAACAAATTGGTCCACTCCTTCTTGTACCTCCCCCGCAAAAGGTCGAAATTTTAAATATTCATTAAACTCAAAATAAATATCCGATTCCATTTAGACTTGACACATCTGAATATTTCTGTCAATACAGGATCTGTTATAAAGACGGTAGATATCAGACCATTCCTTCTGGTGGCTACCCCACAAAGGGTCAAAGATTTGAACAATCAAAACATTCTGGTTCTATTTATATTTCACACATTCCATTATTTCTATCAGCCCAAGATCTGGTACATCCCCCACAAAGGGTCAACAATTTTAAATATCCATGAAGCTCATAAAACGCGAAATTAACATCCGATTCCATTCAGGCTTGGCACATTTCAATATTTTAATGAACACATAATCTATTAAAAATATGGTAGAGATCGGACCATTTCTTCTGGTACATCGACAACCCTAAGATTTGAAACCCCTAAGATTTTAAAAAACCAAACGCTCAAAGAAAGCGAAATAAGCATCCAACTTTCTTCAAATTTCACACATACATTTTGCTAACACAAGATCTGTTGTGAAAATGATATGTATCTGCGAACCCCTTCTTGTACCTCACCCACAAAGGGTCACAAATAAGTTAGCGATCAAAATATTTCTCTCAACAAGAATGTCGCTATATTCATATCATATTTATTTAGGTCCAACACGAAATTGACAATATTGGTCCATTCCTTTGGAACCTACCCCATAGAGGGTCAACAATTTGAATAATCATAACAGAAGTCAAAGTATATTTAAATAATCGAACATTGGCTGAGGGTATACATCTTTGTATTTTTTACTTTTTGCAAATTAATACAAAAAATGATACTAACTATTATGCAGCTAGTGCTAGGTTTCTAAAATCCGATTTTAAGCTTTGTCTGGCAATGCAAAATTATTTAACGAAAATTTGTTTGCCGAATTTCTATACTTTAAAAGCATTACAATTTTGATATTTTATACCATTCGTACAAAAATGCAAAAACTGAGGAGTTTTCGGAAGTAAGTACTAAAATCTACCAAATATTGTACTGTTTGGAATTTAGTTTTGCCTGTTTAGTACCATGGAGTTGAGATAAAATTCTTAAAAATTTGCATGAACGTTTTGGGAAATAAATATTCGAAGGGCACGGAAAGTACAAACAGGCACAAAATGGTATTGTAGTGATCTTAAGTGTATGTATTTTATATTAGAGTCACCCTCGGGCACCGGTTTAATTAAAAATAAGTAAAAACACTATCTGAACAGATCTTAAAAAATGTAAAAAAATCCGCTGAAAGGTTTGGCGAAAATCATCAAAATTCGGAACATAAGGAGGTCCCATTATCTGAAGACAAGGATCTGTCATTGGAGGTGGTGTCCATGACGAACTCCAAATACTAAATTTGACATAATTCCCGTGAAACAAGTGACACAAGTCATCAAAATACCGAATTTTGGGGGTACAGTTATATGAGGACTACTCCTAGACTCTGATCTGCATGAGCAGTTCTTTGCAAGGATATATTCTACATAAGCCAAGGAAATGTTGCATGAGAGTCATTATTGGTGATAGGAGGCGATATAAGTACTTTAAAGGTACAACAAGTAAAAAAAGCTGTAAGTTCGGCCGGACCGAGCTTTGAATACCCTCCGCCATTTTGAACGAATTTGGCAATTCTCAAAAACAATAAAAACCGTTAAAAATTCTGTTTAAATCTTAAAAATACCGAATGTAGCTGTTATGTTAGGGTCTATACGACGACATGGACCTGCATATGTAACATTTGTTATAAGCCATTACAATATTCAAATGCGAAACTTAAAATAATCGGTAATTTGAAATCATTAAAATACCGAATATCGGGAGATACCGTTATATGGGAGCTATACGAAGACGTGGACCAATATGGTCCATTTTCAATACCAAAAGTCCTGCAGACATAGCATACATTTGAGTAAAATTTTATCAATCTACTTCAATTCGTTCGGAAGACATCGCTAAATCGACATAGAATATATACTTTGAGGGGTCTAAAATGTGTATTTCGAGGTGTTACAAACGGAATGACAAACTTATATCCACCTCCATACTATGGTGGAGGGTATACAAATTACTTAAAGGTACAACGTTGTTATATTTCGATCGGCAAGAGCTGGTGGTTTGAAAATTTGCACCAGGTTAACCCTGACTACAAAGAGGTAAATTAAGTCTGGAGTCTAAGAAATGAGTTCAAATTTTTACAGGTATTGTGCTTGGCAGGTACAACTCGGGACATATTACCGCGTATTCTATTGAGCTTACCATCTCGTCACTTGGGTAAAAAAAGGTTTTTTTGTCATAGGATTTTTTTTAAATAATTTTACAGTAATTATAAAAAAAGAAAATGATTAGAGATATTGTGAAAACTTTTGGGTAGGACATTCCAAAATCCTATATTTGGGGCTACTGTCATAAAGGGCCCTTTCCAAAACCCAAATATACATTAATTTATTATATATATATATAGGATTTTGGGATATTTAATTGCATCCAATTCAATGGAAAATGGCTAGGTCTTCCAAAACATAAACAACTACATGTAACCACTGTCCACAGGGCCTCCCGAAGAAAATCTTGGTTCAAAATCAACATTGTCTCCCGAATAAAGGCATTGATATTATCCAGCCTCCCATCATACTATGTCATTGATTTTACTTCATCTATCGGGTTCTTCTTATACACAATTTCTCCACAAAACGATTTCTTTCAATTTTTTTGTCTCATCTACGAGTAACAATGTTAATTGTTTCAAAAATTTGTTACACGGAAGTGATTTTCTATTTTCAAAATTCGATATTGGGAGAATTGTATAACTACCCAAATAACCATTTGTTAATGATTTTTAAAAGATGCTCAAAACAAAATGTTACTTTCATATGAACGAGAAACTACAAACAAATTGCAGAACATCTTGTCGTTCTTCAAATAAGAATCGTGCTATGGCATAATTCTTTGAATTCTCTTTTAACTTCACATCCATTATTAGTTTTCGAATAGCTATTCAATTTTCATTTCATTGCCCATGCCTGACATTTGCAATCGCCCAATCCATAGGACTCATCATTTTGGCCATCTTGTGTCTCCAGTGGCGTGATTGTTGTCCTTTTTGTTTGTTTGCCTTTTAGATGGAAGGGCTATGTTGTTGTTGTTGTTGTCGGTTTGTAATTCATCTTGACTTCTAGGCGAAATTCGGAAGTTGTTTGGTTTTGTAATTGGCAACAGTGCGAATTGTTGCCTAGTATATAAGTGTGTGTGTGTGAGTGTCTGCATTTGAAACCGGAAGTAAATTGCTTTGCAATTATTTGAAGATCAATCATTATTTGAATTGTTTGAAATTTCCGAGAAATGAAACATTTTCCACAATCCAAATATGGGAATATTATTTTTTTTACAAATTTTTAACTCTTGTATAACAGACCCTAGTAGAAATGATCCAATAAAATCCATCTTCGGGCAGAATCTAAAAATAACAGAAATATTTTTTTATTTTATGTAAGCTACTACTATTTAAATTTTGCTCAAACTATTTGTTTGGCCCATGGACGAACCCTATTGAAATTGGATATAATCGGTCAAAATTTAGGTATAGCTTCCATATACATCTTCGTTTGATTTGCGCTTTCTGTGCACCCAATTAAGCCTAGCAACAAGTATGTAAATTTTGATGAAAATCGCTTCAGATATAGCTAAAGCTTCCATATATATATATATTTTTTTTTTCATCTGAATTGTTAAATATGTCCTCCACAGCCGTAATATGCACTCCGTACAAACAATATTCAATGAAAATTTATTAAATACATCCCAATTGCCAATTTGCCAGTTTTTATATACATCACATGTTGCAAAATAAATATGTATATAAATATGTATATAAAAATTGACAAATTGGCAATTGGGATGTATTTAATAATATATAATATATATATATATATATATATATATATATATATATATATATATATATATATATATATATATATATATATATATATATATATATATATATATTTGAATGCTGGAATGCTCTAACAATAGCCACTTGTGGTAATCCAGCCAAATATATACGGGTGGGGATATACGGGGTGAGATGAAAAAACCACAACCAACTTCAGACTGCTGTCATTTCTAAGCCAATCGTCCGACAGTTGTTAAAATTATTCAAGTGACAGCTCATTATAATCTTTACAAGCATGCAAAAGCATTTTGGTGAGAATTTTCCAGAAAAGAAGTTATTCGTGATGGAATTCGAACGTGATAGTGTTATTTCTTTATATTTGGCTGGATTACCACAAGTGGCTATTGTTAGAGCATTCCAGCATTCAAATGTGAATAAAGCCTTTGTGTCTCGTACCATCGCTCGTTACCGTGATACTGGTAGAGTAGCCCGACTTCAAGAACGGAACGGAAAGAAACACCAACATCAGCAGAAATGGTTCGAAATGTAAAGAAGCGACTTGATCGAAACCCGTGTAGCAGTGGCCGAAAAATGGCTCGTGAGCTGAACATATCGCAATATTTCATTCGGCAAATATTGAAAAATGAGCTCGGGGTAAAGCCATTGAAATTCCAAAAAGTGCAAGAACTTACACCGCAACAGAAAGAAAACAGACTCAAAAGAGCTAAAGAGTTGCTTAACTCGGACGAACGTGGTAAACTTCCGAATTTGGTTTTCTCCTATGTGAAAAGATTCGTTTTCCAAAGAGGTCAGCTGGAAATGTACACCAGAACTCAAGCGCCGCCCATGGTGATGGTGTAGGCCGCCATAACAGCCGATGGTCGCTCCAGCTCTCCGCTCGTATTAATCAACTGTGGCATTAGAATAAATACCCGATAATATTCTGGATGGTGTATTAAAGCCTTGGGCACGCAAAAATTTTTGCCGCAGACCTTGGACATTCCAACAGGACTCAGCACCATCGCACTCAGCACGCGCCACCGCTTATTTTGCCAGCGCACAATGACCACCTAAATCTCCGGATACCAATCCGTTCGACTATTGTGCTTGGAGTATTTTGGAAAGCAAGGTTGGCACTAAAAATACCAAAGTGTCGACCACCTCAAGCAAGCGCAACATTCGTTTGAAGGTCGTGCCAAAGGTGACCAATTCGAACAAATCAAAACTTATTCTAAAATTTGATGCTATTTCCGACACAGTTTGCTTTCATTCAATAAAATTTAAAAAAAAAGATGTAAAAATTATGGCTATTGACATTGTTGCAGTTGTTTATCTCACCCTGTATTTTCTATGATGATGATAGATATCGGACCACACCTTCTGGGTCCTCCCCTACAAATGATCACAACTTTCAACATTTAAATCGCTCATAACTTGCGAAAGAAATTAGCTTATCTAAATATTTCAAACTTAGTATATCTAAATATTTCTCTCAATCATATCTTCTGGAACCTTCGACACAAAAGTTCAACACTTTGATTATCAATTATTCGTATAGAACTGGAAATTAATGTTCGATTTCCATTAAATTCTGCACATTCTGATATACAGGGTTGCCCATATTCGACGGACCCACGACTCTTTAGGCCCATTCCAATCGACGAGGCTTGTCCGCAGGCAACATTCTTTGCGTCAATTGAATTTTGTACGGGAACAAATGCAAATCAATGCGAATAATCCGAGCCATGCCCAACTGCTGAGAACGGCGTTTTTGGGATGTTCTTGGGGACCTCTCAACACTGGCTCGTACGGCAGCGATATTCTCGGCCGACTTTTATATGACCTCTTCGGATTAGAAAGATCCGAAAGAGCCAACATCTTACAAAAATTATACAATATCTCGTAAACTTTGAAGCAAATAGTCGATATAGTCCAAATCTGGCACATTGTAATATTTATATCAGACTTAGGGCAACTACGCAACCCCTCCCATTAAGGGTCAATAGTTTGAACAATCATAACACAAGACTTAGATTATCTAACTTCTTAAAATTTTGGATAGTTATAACGTTTCCGTTAACATTCCGACTTTAGGAAAACCCGTAATAATTTTGGTTCAGAATATGGCAGGAAAAATAGCGCCTATAAAATTAATAATTTACAATTATATTCGGGTTAATGTATTCTTTAATAGTTCTTTAATAAAATTTAAAAAGACTCTGATGAGAGAGAATTGGTAAGATTGTCCTTGAAATTTAACATCTCCAGTTATACCTAAGAATGTGTCTCGTTCGTTTCCACCGATAAAATTTACATTTCAATAGAAAAAAAATGTTTTCTCAGCAAATTTTTTTAAAATTAAACAAAGTTTATTTTAACAATTAGTTATTAAAATTCTAATTTATTTGAATAAAAAATCCGACTAGCGGGACATACCGACATTGGTAGCAGTTATCCTATGTACCTCATAGGCTCTAAATGTATTATTCAAGTAATGCCAAATTTAAACCTCTCTTTACCATCTCTAAATCATCGATTGAGTATTAGATAATAGTGAAATATATTGAAACCAAAAATTGTATGTGTGACCTCACAAAAAAATGGTTCAACTGCCTCTTTAAAAGACCAAGCCTTTATATTTTCCATAAATTTAATACCCCATCCTTAGAAATATTATATTCCTTTACAAATAAAAAAACAGTAAAGAAAGTCCTAAAGTCGGGCGGGGCCGACTTTATAATACCCTACGCCACTTTGCTAATTTAGTAGAGCTCCACACAACAATTAAAAGTTTTTATGGGAGAATTTAATGATTATAATTATTATTTCAAGTTCAAAGGACTAAATATGCCGAAGCATTTGTATCTTTTAAATTCGGAATTGTATTGTCCATTTGGTGCACAATTAATTTGAAATCGGATAAAGATATATATGGGAACTATATCCAAATCTGAACCAATCTCGATAAAATTTGGCAAAGATATTTCTGAGCTGTATTTGATATATTTCCCTGAATATCGTTGTTACGGAGTGTATATTACGGCTGTGGGTAACAAATACAACAAATCGGATGAACAATATACATGGAAGCTATAGCTATATCTGAACCGATCTTCACCAAATTTGGCATACTAGCTTCTAGACACTTAAGTGACAAATTCCATCCCATTTAGACAAATATTAGACATTTGGTGCACAATAAAAGGTAAATCGGACGAAGTTATATATGGGAGCTATATCCAAATCTGAACCGATCTCGATAAAATTTAGCAAAGGTATTTCTGAGCTGCATTTGATATATTTCCCCAAATATTGTTGTTACAGAGTGCATATTACGGCTGCGGAGGACAAAAATAACAAATCGGTTGAACAATATATATGGGAGCTATAGATATATCTGAACCGATTTCGATAAAATTTGGCATACTTATTTTCAGGGCTAATTTGGTTGTATGTGCTAAATTCCATACTATTCTGGCTTATATTACACGTTTGGTGCACAATAAAAGGCAAATCGGACGAAGATATATATGGGAGCTATATCTAATTTTTTACCGATTATCTCCAATTTAAAAAAGGTTCGTCCTTGGGCCAAACAAATGTTGTTTGGAAAATTTAATCTCAATCGGATAATAAATGCGACCTGCATATAGTTCACAAGAATACATGGACAGACGGACAGTCGGACTGACATGCATAAATCAACTCAGAAAGTGATTCTATGGAGATCCTCAAAAGTAATTATGGGTCTATCTCGCTTCCTTCTCCATGTTACAAACAAATACACAAAGCCATAGTACCCTTAAAACTATGTGGTGTAGGGTATAAATATGCTAACGTAAAACAATAATGTTGTCTAAATGAAGATATCAAGGACAATGTGACAAAAAATGCTCATCAAAACTATGTTTATAAGAAATTAAAAATGTCAAAGCGAGAGAAAAACTTAAAGGCATTTTTCCTACAGCAAACATAAGTTGAACACCAAAACATGTCCTCGTTTTATGTGTCATTGTATTTCGCTGTAGAGTATGTAGCAACATTCATTTAAACATAATACTAATGATGGGGATACCAACACTAATGGCAGTGGTAAGCAGCGCAGCGTCTGATTTGTAGGATAACAATGCTATAACATTTTGTACAAACTTTTAGCAAACAAATGTCAAGACATCAAATGGGAAATACGAATTAGCTGGAAGAGAGAAAATCGGGACAGGGAAACAGCTGCAGGCAACAATGAGTATATAACTTGACATTTAAGAATGGCATAGAGTTGAAAACTCAACAACAAGGATTGTCCATTATTATCCTTGTTAACAGCGAAGCAATGCTCTAAATATAGGTTTTCAAAAATCTGTACAAAAAACTACACAAGAACACAACACTCTTCACTCGAAGGAATGGAATGAAAACGCCTTTTTAAAATGTTAACAATGCCACTCCAATGATAACTTCCGCTTTTCTATTAGAAAAGTGAAAAACAAAAAACAAAAATGGGAAAGGGGTTAATGGTACTCTAATATGGCATTTAAGTGGAAAAGAGAGAGAGAGAGCAAGTGACCATGTTTACCCCTCCTCTAAGATAACAAACCCTCAATAGAAAGGCGTTAACTTTCATACTCTCCAAAAAAATTCCCTTTTCATTTAAAATCCTTGTGGAGAGAAATTTCCCTTTTTGATAAATTTCCCGCTACCTATAACACACATACACACACTTTCTCTTCTCATCGCTGATTGGTTAACAATAATGTTGCCCAAATATTCCACATATTCTCCCTGTCTCTCTCTCTCGCTTTGTATAGACCTCTCTTTCTTGTTTATCTTCCCTAAACATAACCTCTCTTCAGTTATTGTCATTATGATGTTGTTGTTATTTTTTTGTTTCTTCTGCTTCTTCCTTATTTAATCCTACTCAAGTTTGGAGAACTCACTCACATAGCTCGGGACACGCAAATGGAGTAGTCAGTTAGTATTTGTTTGTTATTTCTTGTTTTTTGTTCGTGTCGTCTCCTCTATCCTTTATAGAGTACCCTCTTATGTACTCTCGTACTCTAACACAAGGGTCCCGTGCTAGAAAACAAAATATCTATGGGTTAGGTTTTTTATTGTTGTTTTTTTGCAGTTGATAATTCTACAGTGGGTCCTTAGGCTCAGAGGACAGGTGTGAAATAATCACAAGTATGAATGAATTGTTTGAATAGAATGGGAAACAAATTGGATATTTTTAATGACATTTTGTTGTGGGTACCATCTACCTATATGGTTAGATATTGCAAACGATCTGAAGTGAGAGAAGACCGGAAGCGGAATAAAAAACATTCGATAGAAAAGAAACTTGAAAAGTAAGGATAGAAATCTATACAAAAAACCTATGAGCAATTCTTAAGAACATCATAGAAATCCGAAATAATTTTTTGGAATACAAAAGGTAGTTCGGTGGTCCTACAATATCGACAATTCCTTTATATTTCCATACTTACTCATAAGTCTACATGGGCTAAACATCCGGGACATGAGATAATTCCTAGGTACAAATGCATCAAATATGCTCTATAAAATATGGGAAAATGGCGTTAAGTTCTCGTGCAATAATTGATTTGAAAATGAGACGAATTACTTACAAGTAATCGGAATATACAAGTAAAAAAGCTGTAAGTTCGGCGGGCCGAACTTTAAATACCCTTCACCGAATTTGGCAATTTTCAAATAAACATAAAAACCGTTAAAAATTCTATTAAAATCCTTAAAATACCGTATGTAGCCGTTTTATTAGGGTCTATACGATGACGTGGACCTGCATAGACAAGTTTCATAAGACATTACAATATTCAAATGAGAAACTTGAAAAAAATTCTGTGAATAAAGTCGCTAAAATCATCAAAATACCGGATAACGGGAGGTACCATTGTATGGGGGCTATACGAAAATGAGGACCTATATGGCCAATTTTCAATACCAAAAGTCCTGTAGACATAATTTACATTTGAATAAAATTTTATCATCTGCTTCATTTCTATGGGAAGTTAGTTTTTTTACCCTACACCACAAGGTGGTCAGGGTATTATGTCTTTGTGCATTTGTTTGTAACAGTCAAAAGGAAACGAGATAGACCCATAGTTCCTTTTGATGATCTGCATAGAATCACATTCTGAGTCGATTTCTGCATGTCCGTTCGTCCGTCAGCCCGTCCGTCTGTCCATGTATTTTTGTAAACAAAGTACAGTTCGCATTTATTGCCCTATCCAGATAAAATTTTGCACAAATCATTTGTTTGGCCCAAGGACGAAAATTATTTAAATTGAAGATAATCGGGAAAAATTTACATATAGCTCCCATATATATCTTCGTCAGATTTGCCTTTTATTGTGCATCAAACGTGTAATATCAGTCCGAATAGTATGGAATTTTACACATATAACCAAATTAGGCCTGAGAATAAGTATGCCAAATTTGATCGAAATCGGTTCAGATATAGCTATAGCTCCCATATATATTTTTCATCCGATTTGTTATTTTTGTCCTCCGCATCCGTTATATGCACTCTGTAACAACAAAATTTGGGGAAATATATCAAATACAGCTCAGAAATACATTTGCTAAATTTTATTGAGATCGGTTCAGATTTGGATATAGCTCCCATATATAACTTCGTCCGATTTACCTTTGATTGTGCGCCAGACGTCTAATATTCGCCCAAATGGCATGTAATTTGGCACTTACGACCGAATTGAGTCTAGAACCTAGTATGTCAAATTTGGTTGAAGATCGGTTCAAATACAGCTATAGCTGCCATATATACTGTTCATCCGATTTGTTATATTTGTTACCCACAGCCGTAATATGCACTCCGTAACAACGATATTCAGGGAAATATATCAAATACAGCTCAGAAATATCTTTGACAAATTTTATCGAGATCGGTTCCGATTTGGATATAGCTCCCATATATATATTTGTATCCGACTTCAAATAAATTGTGCACCAAATGGGCAATACAATTCCGAATTTAAAAGATACAAATGCTTCGGCATATTTAGTCCTTTGAATTTTAAATTATAATTGTAATCATAGCGTGTATGATTGAATTCTCCCATAAAAACTTTTAATTGTTATGTGGAGCTCTAATAAATTAGCAAAGTGGTGTAGGATATCATAAAGTCGGCTCCGTCCGACTTTAAGACTTTCTTTACTGGTTTCAATTGCAAACATCCGAAGGAAACTATTTGAGTCAAATCTGGGTCTGAATAGAAGCTTAATGTTTTTGGAGAGGTTCTCAAATTACAGGGTGAAATGAAAAAACTGCAACCAAATTCAGACTAGTGTCATTTCTAAGCCACTCATCCAACCGCTGTTAAAATTATTCCAGTCCAAGCTCATTATGTTGTTTACAAGCGTACATTTTGGTGAGAATTTGTCAGAAAAAAAGTTATTCGTGATGGAATTCAAGCGTGATAGTGTGATACTGGTAGCGTAGCCCGACGTCAAGGAAGGGACGGAGGAAAACAACAACATCAGCAGAAATGGTTCGAAAAGTAAAGAAGCGACTTGATCGAAACACGCGTCTCAGCGGCCGCAATATTCCATTCGGCAAATATTGAAAAATGAGCTCGGGGTAAAGCCATTGAAATTCCAAAAAGTTCAAGAACTTATACCGCATAGACTCAAAAGAGCTAAAGAGATGCTTCGCTTGGCCGAAAGTGGTGAACTGCCGAATTTTGTTTTCTCCGATGAAAAAAAATTAACAAACGAAATGATCGTGTTCCTCTCCGGATACCAATCCGTTGGACTATTGTGTCTGGAGTATTTTGGAAAGCAAGGTTGGAACTAAAAAATACCAAAGTGTCGATCACCTCAAGCAAGCGCTTCGACGGGAATGGGCCAAAATACCGCAGAGCAACATTCGGGCAGCGTGTGACGGTTTCATTGGCCGTTTGAAGGCCATAGTTCGTGCCAAAGATGACCAATTCGTACAAATCTAAAGCTATTCTAAAATTTGATGCTATTTCCGAAAATTTTTGCTTTCATTCAATAAAATTAAAAAATGTACAAATTATGGCGTTTGACTTTGATGCATTTTTTTTATCTTCCCTAAACTAAAATTATGTAACTGACATACATAACTCAAGAACGGCTTGAGAGATTTTTACCATTTCTAACCAACTCAGAATGATCTCTTAGTAGAAAAGAATAAAATATAAAAAAATCGCATAAAAATATGTCAATAAAAATTAGAATATTTATACCCTAAAATACTATGTGTTCGATTGGGTCAAAAATTATGTAACACCTCGAAATATTGGTCCCTGAAAACTATAGACTATATATGGATCTTCCTATCTCCCGAGCATGTCCGTATGTCCATGTTAATTTGTAATTACGTTGCATATCGCAATTATGGCCCGATCCTCCCGAAAATGAAAATGGAGGTGGGTTTAGGGTAAGAATAGATCGCAAAATATTTAGGGGTTGAAATGGACCAAGAACAGAAAAAATTCTGATAATGCTGTTGATCTACAGGACTGATTTTCACAATTCTCATTCAATTCGGAGTCTCTTGCCAGAAAGGATAATATCTAAGAAAATCGCCTAAATATATGACAATAAAAATGAAATATATTTGGTTATGATTTTCCAATATTTGGAAAATTTTTACCACTGCGATTTTTTCAATTTAAACAATTTGACAATTTCAGTTGTACATTTTCTAAATTTGTTCTACACCCCTCAACACTAAGTGATATGGATATTATATACAGATCGCAATTATCGTCCTCACGAAATGTTTGCATTGGGGTAGGGTTAGAGTCAGTATTAAAGCCTATTGTTTTTGAAAATGTAAATTTAAATGTTCAAATAAACCAAAAAAATTAAAATTGAAAACCAATCGACAAGGAATTTTGTATGGAGGGGAGTTAAGGATATGGAAGAAGTCTAACATTTAGGATGACCATTTTACAGCTAAATATACTCCAACTGTAAAATGAACTACAACTTTCGGTCAAAAAGCTTAGGGCGGGGCTCTATGACATAATTTCAAAACGAAATCTTTCAAAATGGATTTGGACATAAAGGGGCTTCCAATATATTGTAGTGTTGTAAGGTATCACAGGGCCCCTTTGATTACTTGTTAGCATATATTTTCATTTTGTTGAAAAAATAGGCCGTAACTCCTTAAATATTGACATATCGGGGGTTTCAGCATATTTTTTATTGGGATTTTAAAGAGGAAGAATAGGCTATGTCTCAGCTAAAATTTTATAGAGATCGGTACAAGTTTGGATCGGGCTCCTGTAAATATATCTTTATACGATTTCAAGTTCATTGTGCACAAAAAGTGTAATATCAGCTGAAATTGTGTGGACTTTGTTTACAATCGGCTTAGATCCAAATGCATCCATTAAATTTAACAAAAATTTGAAACGAAAACTATAAAAATCCTATTTTTAACTGTTAAGTCCTTAAAAAAGTTCAATAGTTTGGCTACGGATATTCTTAAGAAAGATATGGCATCGATCTTAATTTTGGATTATTTAAAAATAATTTCTTAGAAACCAACAATTATCGTTAATTTCTTAGAGTTCCTAAATTGAGTTTTGTAAAAAATATTCTTCAAAAATACGCTGCTCTTGGTAAGGATTTTTTAATGTCCGATTTTTAAAAACATATTCTAAAAAATAATTGGGAAATCAAAATCCAAATATCGGAATATACCAGTTCACATTATTCGGTATATATTAGAAATCCATTAAACCGCTTAGAACTGTAGTAATATATGTATTGACATTCCTAACAAATGGTAGATTTAATTGCCATTTTATTCTAAAAAAAAAAACAAATCCAATTGCAATCAAGAGTATTCAATATCTAATCAAAGGACACCATTCTTGTTATCCCTTCAAAGTAGAGAGCAGCAAACCTGCACGAACATTGGCATGGCGTGTCGGGCAAAAAGCTTCTGCTGTCAATGTTTGCATTTCAAAGCAAAGTAGAAAGTTTTTTCCCCATTTTATGACTTTCGTATTTTATATTAGGGAAAAAAATGAAGAACAACACTATCCGCTGTACAGCTATTTGCAAAACACATTACTCATGTATGTACAACCATATGTGTTCGAATAGTTTCATATATTCTAGAAATCAATAGTTTTCAAATTAGTTTCTGCTTCTGGCAGGAAACGATAAAAATGCAAAACTTTTTCAAGTAACCATTCACAGACGTCTAGAAACTATTTGAGTACCTCGATTACTCCAAGCGTCAACTCGAAATTGGGGAAATCAGACAAAAAAAAAAGTAATAAACAAATGAAATACTTTTAGTTTTTTTTCGGAATATTCAAATGTAAACAACTAAATTGAAGTAGTTTTGATTTTGGAAATATTTTCAAAATTATTATATTAGATGTATTTACATAGGAATGTATATCTAAATGTAAAATCTATATATAAAAGTGTGAGTCATGAGAAAAGTGAAATTGTTCATGAGGATAGCTTATGGCGGAAATGGGTTCAATGAGAAGGAAAATATCCAATGGAGTATTGACGATTGGAAGTGCTGGAGTGTTAACAAATGAAGTTAAAATTATTAAAATGCCGAATACTGGGTGCTACCGTTATATGGCTGTACACAGAAACGTGGATCTGTATGGATAATAAGCAGTTATAGAAGGTGATATCTATTATAAACACCAAGTAACAACTTTAAACTATTCCATTAAAAATGTACCTAAAGTAATCAAAATACCAAAGGGACGTACCGTTCGTTGTATGGGGTCTAAATGAAGACGGGGATAAGCAATTCTCTGTTACAAGAAGTAGTACCCATATCGAGCTCCGAATGACAAATTTTAAAAAAATTCGATAGAATGTGTGTTTGAAATCATCACCGAAAGTCGGGAGGTACCAATACTTGGATCTTATACACAAATTCGGGTTAAAACTATGACAGACACGTAAAACATCTTTTCTATCGGTAACGCTATATGTTGGCTATACCAATACGTGGAACTATGTTTATGGCTCATTTTCAATACCAAAATCTAAGGACTTAAAATACATCTGAATTACATTGAGAGTATAAAAATCGAACATTTCTATGAGGGTCACTTTTGGTAACAAAAAATGTTTTTGGGAAATCGGACTAGAATAGTATGAAAAGTCCCAATATGTTCTAAATATTTATAGTATATTAACACAAATCGAAAAAAAATCCTACAAATACAAAAATTGATATGAGGACCACTCCTGCTCTTGAAATTAGGACATTACCGGGTGTTTGGATAGCACAGCTTAAGAGCAACAAAAAGTAGTTGAGTAGTTAAGCCGTCCGTATAGAGCTATTGGTCTGAAAATTTGTGTGTAAATTAGAATACAGGGTGAGATGGAAAACTGCAATTTTTAAGCCACTCGCCCGACAGGTGTTTAAATTTTAAAGTACTCACAAAAAAAAGTAATTCGTGATGGAATTCAAGCGTGATAGTGTGATTTCTTTATATTTGGCTGGAAAGCCACAAGTGGCTATCGTTAGAGCACTCCAGCATTTAAATGTGCATAAAACTTTTGTGTCTCGTACCATCGCTCGTTACCGTGATACTGGCAGCGTAGCCCGACGTCAAGGAAGTGGACGGAAGAAAACAGCAACATCAACAGAAATGGTTTGAAAAGTAAAAAAGTCAACTTGATGGAAACCCGGGTCGCAGTGGCCGAAAAATAGCTCGTAGGCCGAACATATCGCAATATTCCATTCGGCAATTATTGAAAAATCAGCTCGGGGTAAAGCCATTGCAAAGTGCAAGAACTTACACCGCAACTGGAAGAAAATAAACTCAAAAGAGCTATGGAGTTGTTGCGCTTCGCCGAAAGTGGTGAACTGCCGAATTTGGTTTTCTCCGATGAGAAAACATTCGTTGTCCAGCCGTTTGTAAAAAAACAAAATGATCGTGTTTAATTACCAAAGAGGTCAGCTGAAAATGTGCACCTTCGGTTGGCCACCAGACGTTAAGCGCCGGCCATGGTGATGGTGTGGTCTGCCATAACAGCCGATGGTCGCTCCGCTCATATTAATCGACCGTGGCATCAGAATAAATGCTGAATATTATCGCGAAAATGTTCTGGAGGGTGTATTAAAGCCTTGGGCACGCAAAAAGTTGGCCGCAGACCTTGGACATTCCAACAGGACTAGGCACCATCGCACTCAGCTCGCACCACCCAAGAATGATTACAAAATGTGGTTCCTCGCTTCATTTCCAGCGCATAATGGCCATCAAAATCTCCGGATACCAATCCGTTGGACTATTGTGTCTGGAGTTTTTTTGAAATCAAGTTTGGCACTAAGAAATACCAAAATGTCGATCGCCTCAAGAAAGCGCTTCGCCGGTAACGGGCCAAAATACTGCAGAGCAAAATTCGGGCAGCCTGTGATGGTTTCATTGGCCGTTTGAAGGCCATAATTCGTGCCGGAGGTGACCAATTCGAACAAATGTAAACTTATTGTAAAATTTGATGCTATTTCCGAATTTTTTGCTTTCATTCAATAAAATTTAAAAAAAAATTAAATTATGGCATTTGAGATTGTTGCAGTTTTTTATCTCACCCTGTAGTATTCAAGTTCTTCTATTTTTGGAAAGAATAATGGGGAAATGTGTAGCTTTTGCAATAGAAATTCTTTAAAATCGTCCATTTTCAAATTTACCGAGGAGAATACTCGTATTAGTAAAACCATTGAAAATTTTAGAATGTCAGCTCTATCTCTTCACATAATTCAAAACAGTCCCCATACCTCAACCTGAGTTACAAATATTGACCTTAATGTCAAATTTTGGGATTCCAGGTCACAGAATTCCAAATATAGTAGCATTTAGTACCTACAGTGACCTCAATATCAAATTTCAGAAATTCAACTTTAAATTTCGCCCGTTACCAAATTTAGTACAATTATATTACGCAAATCCAAAACCAGACCCTTCTCTCAACAACTCGTACTTTTCGTACAATTATAGTACAAATACACATCTCTATATACCAACAGAGACCTCAATATCAAATTTCAGAAATTCAGCTCCATCCCTTCACCCAATACCAAATATAGTGTCATTCAGTATTTTTTGTACAATTATAGTACTTATTTCCGAAACCACCTCTTTTTCACAAACCTACAACAAAAACCACTTCCACATCTTAAACACAGATACCATTAGGAATGTAAATATTAAATTTCAAAATCTTATCCTATCCCTTCATTGAATACCAAGTATAGTACTCTGCAATACTTTTCGAACAATTCTAGTACATATTTCTGACACCACATCCATATGTCCAGGTCTGACATGAGTATTTCGAGGACAAAAAAACGGAATGACAAACTTAATATACCCTCCATAGTATGGTGGAGGGTATAAATATAATGTACAAAATCGTTATTGGTACATTTGTACCGAAATAAACAAATATTGAGAATTAGTCCTCAATTTGGTAATGTTGGGATACATGACTTTCAGGCATATACAGGGTGCGGAAATTGCACATTTTGTATGCATACTCTAATTGTCTAAAGGTTTTTTGAGTCAAAATACAAAGGCAATCAAGGCTGATAAGGACATAATAAAATTTTCATTTCTCAGAATCCAAAACATTGTAGCATAATATTTCAAGAGATGTCTATAGAAGGACTTTAGAGTAAAATTTCCTATTTAAATACCATTAAAAAAGTTTGCATTAAAATAAATTCAAATATTTTAAGTTTGGAACTACAAATTAAATTTATGTATTTAAAGAAATGTAAATTAATTAACTAAACAAATAAAAAAATAACAAAAATCTCCTAATTCCACAATAGCATTTCTTTATCATAATCCTCTCAAGTCCAGCTTACATTGAGAATAACATAACAAGTTTTTCACACTCTCACAACTGAAGTAGGCAAGTATGGAGAGCCCTCTCTAAACTCCTTAAACACATTACTTTGGTAATTGGAGAATTAACAATCAAAGCATTGGATTTTCTCTAAATCAATTTAGCAAAATCCAAGATTTTGCACTTAGCAAAAATCCTTGATTACCAATGGTTTCTTTAGCCGGGAATTTTTTTGGTATATTTTGGCAAAATTTAGAGGTTTTTCCCAGAGGGAGAGAGAGAGCGCGCGCTGTGAGCATGGTAGCAGGTCATCGTTTTTTGAGTTGAGCACATGTGTGCCACACATGTTGGCCATCAGCAGCGTATTGGCCAAGGGAATTCCTCTAACAAGTCTGTAAAAATCCCAATCACTTCGCATTCCTGCGATGTGCGTGGCAAGGTAAATTCACAGATTTCCTGGCCAAGTCGAAGGTTTGAGGAGACTTTCCCCTGGGCTAAATTTAAACTCTTTCTTCCGGCCCTGTAAAATAGATACATAAAAATGTTTAACATTAAGCTAATCGTTCATAAATTGTATCGTCTGTACTACCCTCTCCATCGTTTCAATTCAATTCAATGAACAAAAAAACCTTAATCACATTACACGGTATCAGCGTTTATTTGATTTGATTTCATTTTATTCCATTCTCTTTCATTGCCGACATTTTTCCGTTTTAATATTAAACGGAAGTATTGCTGTTATATGAAAGAATTTCCTCTTTGGCGTTCAATACCATGAGTTCGAATGTGTGTGCATGTGTGAGAGAGGTTATAATATAGAAACCCCCATGAGTTGGAAAATATGACACAGTGAAATAGGTAATGAGAATGACGACGCTAATTTTCTTGTCTTTTAATAAGAACAAATTTAAGAAAAATAAATTATTTTTTGGGAAAGTTAAGAAAGACAATTTTGTGTAGAATTTTTAGGAAATGAGAATTTAAGATGTAAGAATATTTTTATAGGAAGCAATGACCCGTGCCACCCAATGATGAGTTAGCAGATTTAGGAGGAAATCTTTATTTTTTCCTGTTAGTTTTAATTGTTCACACCCAAAGTTCAAAAGTTCTTCGAATGTTTCTTATTCTCACCTCAAGAAATTAGTTACAACAGAAAGAAATGTAACCGATCATGGTTATTAAATAACATGCCCTAAGCAAACTGAAAACAGCGGAATGAGCTTATTTCAAGCATGCCGAGATCTTTCATAATAGTATATTTACAGTATACCGGATTTAGTAGATGCAAGGGACGTTAACTTCCAATTGCATTGTCCATACGTCAAAAAAAAAAAAATAATAAATAAATGTTTCCACGATTTGAGAATTATTTGGTCCATTAATGGCATAGAGTAAAATTTAGGGGCTGTTTATAAATGTCGAAAAAAGGTTTGTGAACGAAAAAATTCTATGTGTGTTTCTAGAATTTTAAATTTGAGTTTATTTGAATAAAAATCAAAATTTGAAAAAACACATATAGAAATGGCGATTTTCGTTTGCATTCATTTTCTTTTGTGACATATATCAACATACCTCTAGCATTTCTATTTCCAAAGCCTCATACCTGTCACAAACTTAGAGTATGATTTTGCAAAATAATTTTTTAATCGCAACCCTGCAAAGCAACAATTTTTCCAATTTTGTTAGTTCCTGGGTCTCACTTATCGATCTATGAAAATGTGAAAAGAAAGTAATTATAAAGAAAACAAGTAAAAAGCAGCTAAGTTCGGTCGGGCCGAAATAAAAACATTTATATGGGGGCTATACGAAGACGTGGGGCTGGATAAGTATATATTTTTAATAGGCCCATTGATTGATGCAATTCCGGTGAATAATATCGTGAAAATCCTGGAAATACCTAATATCTCGATGTGGTGTTATATGGGTGCTATGCTAAAATGCAACAAAGTCAAACGCCATATTTTTTACATTTTTTTAAATTTTATTAAATTAAAGCAAACCAGTAAAGAAAGTCCTAAAGTCGGGCGGAGCCGACTTTTTGATACCCTACACCACTTTGCTAATTAGTAGTAGATAATTAATAGTAGAGATCCACATAACAATTAAAAGTTTTTATCGGAGAATTCAATCATACACGCAATGATTATAATTATAATTTAAAATTCAAAGGACTAAATATGTCGAAGCATTTGTATCTTTTAAATTCGGGTTTGTATTGCTCATTTGGTGCAAAAATTAATTTGAAATCTAATAAAGATATATATGGGAGCTATATCCAAATCTGAACCGATCTCGGTAAAATTTGGCAAAGATATTTCTGAGCTGCATTTGATATATTTGCCTGAATATCGTTGTTACGGAGTGCATATTACGGCTGTGGGTAAAAAAAAAATACAAAAAATCGGATGAACAATATATATGGGAGCTATAGCTATATCTGAACCGATCTTTACCACATTTGGCATACTAGCTTCTAGACTCAATTCGGTCGCTTGTGCCAAATTCCATACCATTTGGACAAATATTAGACGTTTGGTGCACAATCAAAGGTAAATTGGACGAAGTTATATATGGGAGCTATATTCAAATCTGAACCGATCTCGATAAAATGTAGCAAATGTATTTCGGAGGTGTATTTGATATATTTCCCCAAATATTGTTGTTACAGGGTGCATATTACGGCTGCGTAGGACAAAAATAACAAATCGGATGAACAATATATATGGGAGCTATAGCTATATCTGAACCGATTTCGATCAAATGTGGCATACTTATTATCAGGTCCAATCTGATCGTACGTGCAAAATTCCATACAATTCGGACTGATATTACACGTTTGGTGCACAATAAAAAACAAATCGGACGAAGATATATATGGGAGCTATATCTAAATTTTTACCGATTATCTCCAATTTCAATAGGGTACGTCCTTGGGCCAAACAAATGATTTGTGCAAAATTTCATCTGGATAGGGCAATAAATGCGAACTGTACTTTGTTTAAAAATATACATGGACAGACGGACGGACATGCATAAATCAACTCAGAAAGTGATTCTATGGAGATCCTCAAAAGTAACTATGGGTCTATCTTGCTTCCTTCTCCATGTTACAAACAAATGTACAAAGACATAATACCCTTACTACTATGTGGTGTAGGGTATAAAAATCAAAATTTGAAAAAACTCACATAGAAATGGCGTTTTTCGTTTGCATTAATTTTCTTTTGTGACATCTATAAACATAACACAAACTTATAGTGTGATTTTGCAAAATGATTTTTTAATCGCAACCCTGCATGGCAACAATGCTTCCAATATTGTTAGTTCCTGATATTTATGGGTCTGACTTCTCGATCTATGAAAATGTGAAAAGAAAGTAATTACAAAGGTCGGGCCAAACACCCTCAAACATTTGAAAGGAATTTGAAAAATTAAAAAAAATCCGCCGAAAAATACTTCTCAAATAAAAACCTTTATATGAGGGCTATACGAAGGCGTGGTGCGGGATAAGTATATTATAGTAGTAGAATAATAGGCCCATTGCGAACTTCAAATACGAAATTTGACACAATTCCGGTGAATAATGTCGTGAAAATCCTGGAAATACCTTATATTTCGGTGTGGTGTTATTTGGGTGCTATGCTAAAACGTAGGCCAATATACAGGATGAGATTAAAAAAAATGCAACAAAGTCAAACGCCATAATTTTTATATTTTTTTTAAATTTTATTGAATGTAAGCCAAAAATGTCGGAAATAGCAACAAATTTTAGAATAAGTTTAGATTTGTTCGAATTGGTCACCTTTGACACGAATTATGGCCTTTAAACGGCCAATGAAACCGTCACACACTGCCCGAATGTTACTCTGCCGTATTTTGGCCCATTCCCGGCGAAGCGCTTGCTTGAGATGATCGACACTTTGGTAATTTTTAGTGCCAACCTTGCTTTCCGAAATACTCCAGACACAATAGTCCAACGGATTGGTATCCGTAGATTTTGGTGGCCATTGTGCACTGGAAATGAAGCGAGGAACCTCATTTTGAAACCATTCTTGGGTGGCGCGTGCTGACTGCGATGATGCTGAGTCCTGTGGGAATGTTCAAGGTCTGCAGCCAAAATGTTTGCGTGACCAAGGCTTTAACACATCTTCCTAAATATTTTCGATAATATTCCGAATTTATTCTGATGCCACGGTCGATTAATACGAGTGGAGAGCGACCAACGGCTGTTATGACGGCCCACGCCATCACCATGGCCGGTGCTTGAGTTCTGGTGGCCAACCGAAGGTGGACGTTTTCAGCTGACCTCTTTGGAAAGTAAACACTATCATTTTTTTTTTTTTTGTTTACAAACTGCAGGACAATGAATGTTTTCTCATCGGAGAAAACCAAATTCGGCAGTTCACCACTTTCGGCCAAGCGAAGCAACTCTTTAGCTATTTTGAGTCTATTTTCTTTCTGTTGCGGTGTAAGTTCTTGCACTTTTGGGAATTTCAATGGCTTTACCCCGAGCTCATTTTTTTCAATATTTGCCGAATGGAATATTGCGATTTGTTTAGCTCACGAGCCATTTTTCGGTCACTGCAACGCGGGTTTCGATCAAATCGTTTCTTTATTTTTCGTACCATTTCTGCTGACGTTGCTTCTTCCTTGACGTCGGGCTACGCTAGCAGTATCACGGTAACGAGCGATGGTACGAGACACAAAAGATTTATTCACATTTAAGTGCTGGGATGCTCTAACGATAGCCACTTGTGGCTTTCCAGCCAAATATGAAGAAATCACACTATCACGCTTGAATTATATCACGAATAACTTTTTTTCTGGAAAATTCTCACCAAATGTTTTTGTACGCTTGTAAACAATATAACGATCTGTCACTGGAATAATTTTAACAGCTGTCGGACGAGAGGCTTAGAAATGAAAGCATTCTGAAGTTGGTTGCAGTTTTTTCATCTCACCCTGTACTTTATGGGACCTACGACGATCGATCTTACTTATGAACTTTGATGGGTGCGATGAGATCCTTATCCAGCTCTTTAGTTGAAGTGGTTAATTTCCTTCTTTTGTCATGTCTCGTTCCTCTGGTCCTTCTCTTAACATTAACTTAAACAATTTTCGCTAGATTCTTTGCGTCGAAAAATTGCTTGCGTTCCAACATGAAATTTTAAGATATTCGACCGCCTGTCACTCTACCTTTTGAACGAATTGAGCTAGAATTTACATTTTTTATTATACCCTATGCCATACTGTGGTACAGGAAGTAAATTAAATAGATCCATAGTTCCTTTTGTCTAATCTCCAAACAATCACATGTTGGGTCGATTCATTCAAGTCCGTATGCCCACGTATTTTTGCAAAAACAAAAAAAAAAAAAAGTAGGGAAAGTCTTAAAGTTGGGCGGGGCCGACTTTATGATAACCACACCACTTTGCTAATTTAGTAGAGCTCCGCATAACAATTAAAAGTTCATACACGCTATGATTATAATTTAAAGTTCAAAGGACTGAATCGGTTGAATCGGATGGAGAGTATATATATAGCTATAGCTATATCTGAACCGATCTTCACCAAATTTGACATACTAGCTTCTAGACTCAATTCGGTCGTAAGTGCCAAATTCCATCCTATTTGGACAAATATTAGACGTTTGGTGCACAATAAAAGACAAATCGGACGAAGATATATATGGGAGCTATATCTAAATTTTGACCGATTTTCTCCAATTTCAATAGGGTTCGTCCTTGGGCCAAACAAATGATTTATGCAAAATTTCATCTGGGAAGGACAATAAATGCGAACTGTATTTTGTTTACAAAAATACATGGACAGACGGACAGATCATCAAAAGGAACTTTGGGTCTATCTCGTTTCCTTTTGCCTGTTACAAACAAATGCACAAAGACATAATACCCTGACCACCTTGTGGTGTAGGGTATAAATATATATATAGTTCGCATTTATTTATCCTTGGAAGCAAATACGATATTCTGTTCCTATATATATTTTTTTAATAAAATTTTTCCCTAAGTCATTCCATGCACTCTATAGCAATATTTTTTGATGCGAAAGGAATAAATGTCTCCGTCAAATTTAATGGAAATCGATTCAGCATTGGATATGCCTCCCACATCTCTGAATCTATATTATATCTTCTCGAAAGCCATAGTACGCATTCAAAAAGTTTCGTAATCGTCACGATTATCTCTACTAAATCTGCATAGTGGTGTAGGGTATCATACAGTCTACGTTTCCTATAACCTCAAATGTGTAAGTACATTCCAATTCCAGATATTTGAAGTTTGTAGAAGGGAGCTAAACATCGTGCAAAAAGAAATATGAATGTAGGTTCCACTTTCGGTATAGCCCCCATTTAAGGATACATGTCATACATACTCGCCACTCGTCATACAAAATTTAACATTTTAACGTGTTTTTAGGTATCTAAACCTGGTTTAGTTTATTTCTTAGTGGGGTTTTTTTAATTGTAAAGGTCATTTTTCAGTTAGAAAAATCTTCAATGCAATAATCGAACAAAAGGCCAAGCCAAGCTAGACAATGTATTCCAGAAATAGAAACCAAAATAAATTTCAAGATATGTGTAAAAAACACACAATCCCCATGTATGGATACATCCCAGTTAAATAATTTTGATGTTTTAAGCATCAACGTTGATGTTATACCAAAGTGTCGATAACCTCAAGCAAGCGCTTCGCCGGGAAATGGGCCAAAATACCGCAGATCAACATTTGGGCAAAGTGTGACGGATTCATTGGCCGTTTGAAGGCCATAATTCGTGCCAAAGGTGACCAATTCGAACAAATCGCAACTTATTCTAAAAATTGATGCTATTTCCAACATTTTTTGCTTTCATTCAATAAAAATTAAAAAAGCAAAAATTATGGAGTTTGACTTTGTTGCAGTTTTTTTTATCTCACCCTGTATTTTGGAATGATACATCAATAGTATTCTCAAAGAGTGTGATAACTCAAAAAAATCAGTTTTCGTTAAAACGGTTTTCGGAATTGTTTGAAGTTTTTCAATTTCTTCAAAATGGCTGCTTTTTACGTTTTCTGATATCTGAAGAGCTCAAGGAGTTACAGCATTTTTACTTGTAAATTGACATAATGAAGGTCTTACATACTTCAAACCATGCTTGATGTATGTGCAAGATTTCAGGAACAATATCTGGTGACTCCTTTCGATAACTCAAAATGCATTTTTCTCTAAGCTCCATTTTTTTAGATGCCTTACCCTTTGAGTGAATGAGCGATATGGGTTTATTGGCAATGGTTTACGTGATTACAAATTTGTTTCAGCTAGCATAAAACGATCGTTCGATTAAAGGTATTTGAAAGGTTCTAGCAACATTTACCTATTTGCAATATATTACCCTTTAAATCAATACAAAATCCTTGTTCTTAAAAAGCACCATAACACAATAAGGTAAGAATTATCTAGATTCTTGCCAAATTTTTATCATTTAATAAAAAAAAACAATTTTTAAATAACATATTTTTGAGCCACTGTTTCGCTGTTCAACTAAATTGCATATAAATCCTATTTAATAATGGCATAAAACGGATGGCAGAACATAAAACAGTCGGGCCAGCGTACTGCCATATTAACCCTGTGTGGGGTATGCCAGCCAATCTAAATGAAAAAACGTAATCTGCAGGCCCATATACATACAATCATAAAACACCACAGGAACAAAAACGAGCCAGCAAAGCTCCCCGAGAAGAAGAAACTGCTGATGATGAGAATGATGATGACAGCACAAAGTATGTAGATATTTCAAATGGATGAGAGGTCAAGCGTGCTGTATTAAAAACCATAACAAAACAGAAAAAAAAAACAAACTAAAACATGCTAAGAGAATGGGGTCCTCCATTATGTGAAAGGAGGGTCCTAGAAACACACACAAACAGAACAAAACCGAAATAAGGACAACAACTCTGCTACGAGTGCATTGAAAAGCCCGAGTACTTAACATACAAGTGAAAAATGCTTCAAATCGAGAGCGAGAACAGACGAAGAAGGAGAACAACAACAGCAGCAGCAGCTATAAATACAAAAAAACAGGGTGAGCATAACCCAATCACATAAACTACGACCAGACACGACACGTACAAGTTTTACGAATGCTTACGTTCGTTTGGTTGGTTGGATGGCTGGCTGGCTTTTTGTGGAGACACCAGTAGATGAATGAATGTGTTATAAAAAGGAATACAACAACAACAGCAATGCCATACATTAAGAAAGGAAGTAACAGCTCATAAGAAGAGGCACTAACAAGGATTTCCCTTTTTTTAAACGGCCACAATAACTCTCCCTCTACTCTACTCTACTCTACTCAAATGATGAGAATGTTCTCTAGCTCTCATCTTTCAAGTGTCCTCTACTCATGCACAGATTTTGTTTGGAGAGTGTGCGCGCCATTGCAAAGAATTTCCATTGTGAGAGGAAAAGAGACAAACCGTTTAGGGGTTTTTCTCGTTGCCACTGCTCTCACTTGTTGGGTTTTTTACAAAAACAAGGATATGCCTGCTCGACGGCAATTGGTGTTGATGAGGGCCTCAAGGGTTCTTCTCTGTACACTGAGAAGAAGAGTAAATATGTGTGAGTGTGTGTGGGTAAGTGGGCATGTAAGTTAATGATGTCTGCAGTCGTTCTAACTGTCGCCGCCATACAACCAAGTGAGAGAGAGAGTGGTGCTTACGGCTTAAAAGGATATGAGAGCCCACTTAGCTCGCGCGCACACACACACACACTCTCATACTCATACACCAGCCCATGGGATTTTATAGATGTTGAATGGGTTTTTCGTTTGTTGGCCAGAGGTGAAAGTGGATTTGTTTGGGTTTTTCACCGTTGTAGACTTGGCCGTCATATTGGCATGTTGCTCGACTGCTCTGCCCAAAAGATGATGATGGCACTGGTGGTGGTAGTTGGGAAATTCTATGTCAACACACGGAATTTTCAGCCAACCACCGGCAACGAACTGCTGAAATTTGGTTGGAATTATGTTGAGTTCTTGTTTACAAGTTAGTTGTCGATGACACTTCAAATTGTAAGCATCAGCATCATCATAAAGACGCGTCCTTAAAAACGTATCCGTTTGAAAGTACCCACTAAAGTGTAACAGCAAAAACAAAAAAAAACCCAAACAATCCTCCAAAACACCCATCACAGAAATTTAAACAAACGGGGAATTTTATAAAAAAATTAAGGAAATTTTAACAAAATAAATTGACAAGTGTAAAGAAAAATAGAAAACCCCAAATTAACAAGGATATTCATTTTTGAAAAAGGATATTTATATTACAAACAAGGATAATCCCAAAAAAGTGCAAATTATTTAAAATTGTTGAAGACATAACTTTTTCTGTTAAACGTTCAAATACCGGCTTCAAAGTGGCTGAAAAAAGGAAACGTTCCCCCTCACCCTCAGCGGGTCGTTGTTCGCCTACGCGACGCAAATCCTGTGAATCCACATCGCCGCCTGACAGCCAGAAAAGTAATTCGCCTGCGGCCTCGCCACACAAGGATTCAGATATATCGGTGTGTTCACCGGCCACACCCCGGCAACGTCAGGCCCGATCACGATCACGTTCACCCTCGCCTCCACCACGCACCTCTACACCCACAACGCGCACCGCCAACGACATCAAACGTGAACCGGTCAAAACAACGAGCACCACAACCGTTCCCACAAATAGTGCCACATTGGGTCAACAGGATCATCTGAGAATACCCACAGGAGCGACGGGTTTCAGTGGATTTCCTTCGTTGCACAACATGAGCAGTTTGATGGTACCCTCGGCGGCAGCTGCTGCTGTGGCGGCGGCACCGTTTTTGCCCTGGTCGCCAATGTTGCTGCCGCCATGGGGTCATGCCCTGCTGCCAGCGGCTTTCTATCCGGCGGCTTTGCGTAACGCTCTACCAGGGTAAGGATTTGAAAATGCTTTTCAATTAAAAAAAGACTCGAAAATCGCTATTCAAAGTTTGGGTTCAGATATGAAGTTATATCTCCAATTGAACTGGGTTTGAAATTGGGGATATTATGAAAACTCAGTTTGGCGTTATGGGGAGGGTCCCAGATGGAGGACGCCAAAATTGAGAATTATATAGTTTTCAAGTCTAAAGATGGGGTTGGATATAAATTGAAGTCTAGCAAAGGGTTTATCCTGTATTTGGTGTTATATTTATAAAGGAGTCTATACTCCTTAAAAGTGAGACATACCTGCAAAGAGAGCTTAGAATGTACATAGCTCATACAAATTGATGGACTAAATGGGGATTTCTACATTAGGGGGAAATCCAAAAGGAGATATAATTTTTTGGATTTCGAAAATTCTGAATTTTTATAATTTTCGAATTAATATAGCTATGACCAAATAATATGTATAGCTATATAATTTAAAAATATATGTTACCTTCACTTTACATTTACGTAATATGTACTTTGCGGTCCTGTTACTGAAACGTATTTTTTATAATTAAATAAAAATCACGTTTCATTTTTGTTTTTATAAAAAATAATAAATTAATATTCATATCAGGAAAAATATACCTGCTAACCTTCGGCTTATTGTAAACTGTGGTTTATCCCCAGACAAGTCCTGTGATATTTTCCCACACCAAAGGCCATAAAATCAAAAATTTCCCCTAACACCCATAAATCATATGGGGAAATTTATTTAAATGGCTTTCGTGGTTATGTATTTATAAAATACGAGATACGTTAAGTTTACGCGTACGTTACAGATACGTCAATATTTTTCATAAAAAATTTATAACTACAAATTTTTGCAGAAAATTTAAAAATCCAAACATTTTTGTAATTATTTTACAACTGAACTTTAGGCAATTCGAGCCTGGGACACTCCGACTGATATGTTTCCACACGAATCTCCTCAAACTTCTCAATTTCCCATAATTTCCACAAATCATATTTTATCTATGTTCCTTTCTGGTTTACATTCCAAAAATTTGCGCTAGATTAACGTTTTTATTAGACTTACCTCAAAATTGATATATATCAATTATAAATCGGAATTCTGTTCAAACTCAATCAATCCATAATTATATTGCAACACCATCCTACCTGATTGTCTCTAGTCTATGGTTTATCCCCTGAAATTTCCCACACCAATGGCCATAAAATATGTAAAATATCCCAAAAAATATCTTAAATCACATTGGAAAATGCTAATCTTCATAAAATGGATAAAAATTGAATTTATTTATGAAAGCCCCTTAAAACATTATTTTACCCCACGTTGGGCGCCACTTGTCAATTATGGAAGATTTTAATATTTTTTACCAATAATTTTTCAAATGTTCCAAAGTTTATCGTTCATGTCAATGTCTTAATAATAATAGTTTAGAATTGTTGTCTGCCTGCTAAAGTGCCCCCCCCCCCCTCTTTTGGGCGCCATTAAAATGCATCATTATTTTTAGAAACCGATATGTTAATTTACTTTCCAATCGTAAATACATAGTACTGATTGTTTTCCATTCTACACTATGCCAGAAAAATCAATAAATCAAAAATCAATCAATCAAAAATCAATTGAACATACTTTTGGAACCCCATATTGGGCGCCAACTAAAATTTGACATGTTTCTAGGTGCAGCTTTCCAATCTGCTTTGTAATCCTTGTCTGTTTCCTTGTATTCCCTTCAAACCAAATTACGTCAAATACAGCTATCAACCAGACACAAATTTAGGACCCCACATTGGGCGCCAATTGCACAAAATCATTATTTTTATTTTTTGAAACATATATGATATATGCTTACCAATTGAACAATTTTCCTCACTTTGAACTCCCCGTTGGGCGCCCTTTGCCAGATATTTATTTTATTAAAAGAACACGAAATAAAACAATTCTGTCTTGCTAAATTAATCCGGAAGGCGGATCACAAAATTGTTATTGGAAACAATTAAAAGTTACCAATCGAATCAGTTTTGTCCCGCTATCTTAGCCAAGACAAATTGAGGTACAAAATCCCCATTCTATGCGACCAAGTGGAAGGTTCCTAATCACATTACCTTGCCTACAACTTTAATTAGATCCCTCTCACGAGTCCTCTTGATAGTTCCCCCATTACCCTCACACACAACGTCGGCCACGAAAATCCTGCGAATTGTTTAAATCATGTGAGGAAAATGTTCACGTAATTTCCACAC
Source organism: Musca domestica (assembly GCF_030504385.1). Taxonomy (NCBI): domain Eukaryota; kingdom Metazoa; phylum Arthropoda; class Insecta; order Diptera; family Muscidae; genus Musca; species Musca domestica. The sequence continues at coordinate 8,836,670 of NW_026712172.1, read as the reverse complement.
TGTGTTATGATAAACCCACAGCGATAGAATTCCCCTCTCTACAGCAGGGGAATTACCAATCAAAAATTGGGATTAAATATTTTTCCAGCTTATAAACAGTTACATAAAAAACATTGATGGAATTTTCATTTGCCAGCCAAAAAAATCCCCCAGGTGAGCTAGGAAAAACCATAAGAAAATTTCTTTAATTTCAAACATGTGTTGACCAGACGTTCACAGCAAAATGTCCAGGACGACAACGACGACATAAAGTCTGTGCTGGCAGACACGGGGGATTCCTTGCAGCAACAAGAGGAATTTCCTGTCTAACTAGCTCTCTTTCTCTCGCCGTTGTGTGCCACAGGATATTGATCCTGTGTGTCTAGGCAAAAGGTAAATACCAAGCTGCCAAGTTGATCATCATCATTTGAGGTGTTAAATTTGTGCTGCGTGTTTGCAGCTAAGTAGGTGGCCTGTCCGGGGCGTGGGAATTTTCAATAAATTGCGAAAATCATTTCGGTTTTTTCCTCGTCGTCGTCGTCGGGGGAAATTTCGTTTACCGGAAAACCCAATTTTACTCAATCACATGTGTTTTGTATTAACAACACTTTTGTGGTTTTACTAAATTACCGGACAGACAGGGCAAACAGGTAGATGCGACGAGACGAGGGAAAACTGAAGCGTGCCTATGCTGTAAATTAAAGTAAGGCTTAAGCAGGGCTTTTCGTTAATTGTTGATGGTATTAAATTAAGGAAAATCAATTTTCCTCTACTTCAAGATTAACTGGCAATAGTTTAACTTTGAGGTTTTAACATTGACTCAATTTCAAAGCAACTAGGTTGGCCGCGAGGACTGGATTATATTATTCCGATACAAAGACGTGAGCAAGACGGGAAAAATGTGTGAATAATCTGCGAATTTGGGAAGTGAAATGAAATAATCTTTGACACATTTTGAAATAAACAAAAAATACGATTTTTTCAAAACCTCAGGGAGGTGCAAAGAAGAAATTTAAGACGAGAAATAAAATCAGGAAAATATTTAAAAATAATAAAGAAGGAGACAACCAATTATATACTTCCTCTCTCAGAAATGCGATAAAATACAATAAATAAAAACAAAAATATATATTTTTTGAAATAATTAAAAATTAAACTAGCCATTCTATCCTCTCTCTCTCTCTCTCTCTCTCTCTTTCTCTCTTATAAGTCAATTTCCATTGCATCATTTTCAAATGTTTCGTTTTACCTGTATTTAAAACAGGATTTCCCTAAATTACATGCCTAGGTACATTGTTGCCTCTCTCAGCTATATAAAACATTAACTTTTCCCTAATTGGGCCATAAACAGGCCCTAACTAGCAATTTTGTCATGGAACAATAAACCAATCACGCATTTATTTTAAATCTGAAATTAATTTTGTCTCTCTTTTTCTCTCTTCTAGCCTTTTTGATGCCAAGGTACCCTCATCGCAAAGATCTTCCGGTTTCCACATATCGGACATATTAAACCTAGAACAATCAGCTGAACTAAAAAATGGTCTAGTCCATCATCATCAACATCCTCATGCCGCCGCCGCCGCGGCCGCCGCTCATGCCAATGATATTTCTGTCCCGCCCTCTACCGATGCCAATAGCAATCATCTGACATCAGCCAGTACCACTCTACCGCCCACAACATCAAATGAATCGCTTGGAGATCAACATCATCATAATGCTCACATAGCTTCGGCCCAAACGCACAATCCTTTGGCCCATCACGGCGGCGATGTTGCAACATCAGCCGCTGCAGCGGCCGTTACTCAAGCCCAGGCGGCTGCCCATCTTTTGGCTAGTCATCATAATGCCGCCGCTGCTGTGGCAGCTGCTGGACAATATTTGCCCAAAGGTTTTCCGAATGGTTTCAACGATGATATGTCGTCGTATCATCATATGGCCCATACCATGTTGACGCATACGGGTCGGGCCGCATGGATGAAGGAGAATGAATTGTATGGTAAGTTAAAATGTTCGACTTGGAAATCTTTTTTTACACGTTTTCTGTAAAATTTTGGCGAGTCGAGTCTTTTTAAAGCGATTCGCACGAGCTCTCAGTCTTTTTTGTGGTTCAAAATAATTAAGATTCCAGTAGCCAATGATAATTTGTGTTCTACTCAGAGATTCTTTAGCTATGAAATTTGATTCGTAATTACGTTGGGCGCCATTTGCCAGTTATTATTAGATTTTAAAGTAATTTTGGTGAATGTGATATTGTGATTACCAATAGAAATCTTGGTGTTCTATATTCGCGTTGGGCGCCATTTGTAAAAGAAATGCATTTTGGTGATCTTTAGATGTCCTTAGCCCTGAAAGAATCATTGGCACTCTAATAAATTTGAATTTTAGGATAGTGACACATAGATTGTCTATTCTTCTTAAAATCCAAAAACTAACCAATTTAAAATAATTGCGAGAATAATTTTTAAGCTTTCCAAGATTTTTAATAAATATTTTTTTTGCGTTGGGCGCCTTTTTAATATCAACGAACTTTTTAGAAGCATTTGAGTCACATGTGATATTTTTAAGAAAATTTATGTATTTCCTACTCTATCCATTACGGCCTCCCATTGGGTGCCATTTTTTTTCTTTTGAAACGACTAACTTAATTAAGCTGAGTTGGAATACAAATTACTGCCAACTGGTTATACATTTTTGAATAATCTAAAGTGAAGTGTTTTCTGACTAACTTATCGCTGCTGTTGGGCGCCATTTTCCAATTATTCGAATTATTCTTATAACTTAACTAATGTGTGATATTTGGATTATTTCCCTATTCCATCCATCAATAGTGAGGCTCCCATTGGGCGCCACCACTATATATCAACATAGCTTATCTTTGATCTCAACTATGTCCAAATCTAGCACTTTAGTGTGTCTCCCATATTCAGAAATTCTTGAAAGATTGTCAATAGCATGTGAGGCTCGAATAACAAAAATTAAAATTCCCTGTTCGGGTGCCGTTTCTCAAATTTAAGAATTTGCCAGATTATGTCTACTAATCGATGGGAGATATTGATAATTTCACATGTTGGGCGCCATTTTCCAATTATTCGAATTATTCTTACAACTTAACTAATGTGTGATATTTGGATTATTTCCCTATTCCTTCCATCAATAGTGAGGCTCCCATTGGGCGCCACAACTGTATCAAAAAAAAAATTCCCAACTGTGTCCAAATCTAGGACTTTAGTGTATCTTCCATAATCAGAATTTTTTGAAACACAAGTGAGTCTTGAATAACAAAGAATATAATTCCCTGTTTGGGCGCCGTTTCTCAAATTTAAAAAATTGCCAGAGTATGTCTACTAATCGATGAGAAATATTGATAATTTCAAATTCCTTTTTAAATTAACCTCGGACAATAACCCCACGTTGGGCGCCATTTATTTTTTTCTTTTTTAGTGTTAGTTTTTTTGTTTTTAATGTGATTGCTTGACTGTGTTAATTTTTTTAACTAGGATCTGTTGCCAAAATGAAAAAGGCCGCCGCATGACTTTTCTCCAATATTTCCCATACCTTAGTTTAAATATTTGCATTTTTTGTCCAACATTTTGTTAATTTTCTTCTCCAATATTCTTGGTATTTTAAAATTCAATATCCCTATTGTTTTATTTTTTATGATTAATTCCTCGTTTCCCTGCCAACCGAAAATCGAAAAACCCCGCTAATTTTGTTTTATCCAATTAATAAATAACTTAATAACAACAAAACTCATTCATACTGCTTCGAAGTGGGGGAGGGGGGTTAATAACTTGCTTCATTGACTGCAGTTATTCGCGTTCAAACAGCTGTACAAATTCCCATATTGTTGAGATCCTTCGTTAGCTGGCATAGAAAATGAAAAAAGGAAGTGCGTGCCAAAAATAAGCATTCATGGTATGGCAACTAATATAAAACTCTAACAAAATAATCCTTAAGTGTGAAGCACCCATACAGGAAGGACTATTAGTCAAGATTAAAAACAAAAAAAAAAAAAAAACTTCAACGACAGGCAAATGTGAATCCCAAAAAACAACATATTAAGGGGTGGTTATTTTATGAAAATAATAAACAAAACACTAACTATCAAAAACCAAAAAAAAAAAACGAACGTTACAAACAGGACTCGGTAAAAAAACATCTGCCTTTTTGCCAAAAAAAAACAGAAGTAAAGACAACAAGGGTATGGGCCACCCATCTCAAGTGAGTGACTAGGTTAATAACAATGCTACCATTGAGAGAAATATGTCCTTAAATAACTTTTTAACTTACAATTAGTGACAAGCCAAGAAGAATCCCTCTCCCAATCTCCATCATTCTCTCAAATGATGAACAAATAAACTGGAAAATTGCTGCCTAATTTGTACAAATATAACAAACATCTTTGCCAAGATCAATAAAATACAAGAGACACACCCCATGACCTAGCCGCATACATGCCATGCAGCAACGACAACAACAAAAACAAAACCTCAATTCATGGTTATTTACATAGACAACAAATTTTAACAGGATAATAGCACGGTTATAAAATCAAAGAGAGCGGGGGGATATTTTATACATACATGCGAGGGTTGATTCCCGCTCACTCCATCTCTGCGACCGCTGGCAAAAGTCACACCATCAATCTTTGTTCAACAAAGCCCCGAAAACCAACCTCAGGGAAATCAGAGACCCAGAGAGAAGAGAAAATCGAATCTCAATTAATCCTTAGACATTTAATAATAATATATGACTGCCACACAACAAACTCTTCCTCTTAGCCATTCATTCGATTTTAACAGGAACTACAAACTACCTGGTTCGCTTGCCGTTCATTCATAAACACAATTCAATAACTCTACGGGTGTTCCGATACACAAAAGAGCCAATTGTTTCAAATCCCAGTTCTCTGTGATGCCATAAAACAACAATTGTTACTTCCTCCGCTCGGCTAAAGGCTGACCTTCATTGCCACTGCCAAGGGTGGGTTATTTACATCAATTTCCCCTGTTCAGGCGTACTATCACTATCTCACTGGGTTACCGCCTGCATGACTGACTGGCTGGCTGGCTGTACTCTTGTTTCTGTTTGATGTTTCTGCTGTTGTTGTTGTTCGTTAGAAATCAAAAGCCAAAAACTGACATCCCAACAATGGAAAACCTCAAATAGAGGTGTGATCTAATGGACCATCCTTCCGGTTTGTAATATTGGTTTTGTGCGACATTGTCATTCAAATAAAAAAAAAACAACAACGGTGGAGAAAAGACTCAAATGTCCTTTTGTTAGAATAATTTTATTACGGAATTAAAACAGAATTCCCTTGATGTCTGGATCTAGGGATGTTTGAATTCAAATTTCCCCTAAAAACAAAAAAATTTAAAAGAAAACATATTTTCATGACTGGCCTTCTCTCGAATGATTTGTCCTTTTATATGGAAGAGCGATCGCTCTCTCTGACACTTTCTTAAATTAATTTTCATAAGGTTTCTAAACATAAAAAATTGTTATTAATTGGGCCAATTACGGTGGGTGATGAGGATGCCCCTTACCTCTTACTAGAGATTTTTTTAGAATCTTAGAAAAGAACTATTGTCTGGTAGTGCAATATGAGAACCCCACGTTGGGCGCCACTTGACAATTATTAATAATAAGTTAAATCTGAAATATTCCATGTTGGGCGCCATTTGCAATTGATTTGAATTGAGTTAATTGATTTGAATTGAGTTAAGGTTTTTTTTAAAAATGTCTTCTCATTGTTAGCATTTTTTTAAATTTCCAACTAAAAATGTTCCTCCATTAAGAAGCGGCCCCACATTGGGCGCCATTTGTCAATTATTCGTGGTTTGAAAAAATATTCCTTAAAAAAACTCCTCAGTTTTGTAACAGACGTTTTAAACCATCATAAATGTCTTACTTTTTATACTGAGGCATTATAACAAACTCACGTTGGGCGCCATTCGCAATTGTTTCCAGTTTTAAGAACCATTGAGTACGAAGTGATTGTCCACCTTCAAATTTTTGTACCATGGACTTTTCTTCGTTGCAGGAACCACATCAAAATCCCACGTTGGGCGCCATTTACAAAAGTCTTTATAACTGAAATGAATCTGGAATTAGTCTCCCTAATTTCATTTTTTACTACTTCTTCCCTTTTCTTTTATAATAATTTACTAACTTTCCTCTCCTTCTTCTTGTCTCCTTCCAGGTGTCCAACAACCCGCCAGTCCGGACAGCACTTCACCCGTCAATTCAGAAGTCTCCTACACCTATATTGGTTCAAATTGCCAAACATCACCCGCCCTATCGGGTGATTACAAAACCTACAGCCGCTCAGCCGACAGTGATGCCTTGTCTGTGGGTGGTGGCGATAGCTCCAATCTTCATCATCTCCAACATGCAGCCAATGGCCATGGTCTGAAGAATTCCAATGACAACAGCGCCGGTGGCAACTCATCCAATCCACACGATGACAGCCTCATTGAAGATGGCATTGAAGAAGAAATCGATGATGAAAATGATCAGGATGGCAGCAATACAGGGTCCGGTGCCGATGGCATGCCCGGCAAAAAACGCAAACGTCGTGTCCTCTTCACCAAGGCCCAGACCTTTGAATTGGAAAGACGTTTTCGCCAGCAACGATATCTCTCGGCTCCCGAGCGAGAACATTTAGCCAGTCTCATACGGCTGACACCGACACAGGTGAAAATTTGGTTCCAAAATCATCGCTACAAGACCAAACGGGCCCAAAGTGAAAAGGGTGTGTACGATCAACATCCTGCCCTACATGGACATCCGCATCATCCATCTGCTTTGCCTTCGCCACGTCGTGTTGCGGTACCAGTGCTGGTACGTAATGGCAAACCTTGCCTAAGTGATGGCACGAAATTGCCTCAGGATTGTGTGGCAGCCCAAATGCAAAACGCCGCAGCAGCTCATCATTTGGTGCTGGCCAATGGTGCTGCCTATCAGCATGCAGCAGCGGCGGCCGCAGCTGGTATGCATGCTGCCCATGCCCATCAAAGGGCCTGGTGGCACTAGATCCGTCATCATCAAACTATCTTAATAGTGGAATTATAGGCTATTTATCGTTAGAAATGAAAAGCAACTGAGTTGAACTGGAAAAAATGCTGCTGGGTGGCCATTTTGTCGTCAACGCCAAAAGAAATGAACACGCATTTGTTAGAGGGCCCCGCGTTAACACAACGAGTGGTGAATTTGAAAAATTCATGCCACTTGGTATAGGAAACCAAATACAAGCAATATGAAGCGCCATCTAGAAGCGACTCGAATAACCATTGGACAATAACCAACAACAAATTAAAAACAAAACAAAAAACCTTCGCATTGGCAAAACAATTTTTATAAAAAAAAACATTTCTGCCACAAATTAGGGCACAAAAACCATGGGGCACTACCCCTCCCCCCAATGAAAATTGTACATATTTAGGAAAAACAAAAACAACCCCATTTCCTTCCCCCAAAAATCATAAAACTTTTATTAAAGTTTAAAAAACTGTAAATGTTTCCTTAAATTGAAAATAGAAAATTAAAAAAAGTGTGTAAATATTTGAAATCGAAAAAATAAGAAAAAATCAGAAAAAAATTTCCAGGAAATTATTTTAATTTCCCCTCTTTTCCATTTGTTTCTTTCTCCCCTAGTTTTAAGTGACTCTTTTCGGAATTTATAGATTTTAGAGAACAAAAAAAAAAAAAAAAACACGCAAAGCCCAATATGAAAAATGAATTGTGTAATATTCTATTGTAATATAATAATTTTAGTTATTAATTTTTAGGAAAACAAATCAATAAAACTTTATTAAGAAAATGTTAATTAATTTAGTTAATAAATAACAAAAATAAAACAATTATTAAAAAAAATAAATAACAATGGTTTTTTACTAAGAGAATATACAGGGTGACATAAAAAACTGCCATAATTTTTAAATTTTTTTTCACTTTTATTGAATGAAAGCAAAAATGTCGGAGATAGTATCAAATGTTAGAATAAGTTTAGATTTGTTCGAATTGGTCACCTTTGGCACGAAATTTGGCCTTCACACGGACAATGAAACCGTCACCCTCTGTCCGAATGTTGCGGTATTTTGGCCCATTCCCGGCGAAGCGCTTGCTTGAGGTGATCGACACTTCGGTATTTTTTAGTGCCATCCCTGCTTTCCAAAATACTCCAGACACAATAATCCAACGGATTGGTATCCGGAGATTTTGGTGGCCATTGTGAGCTGGAAATGAAGCGAGGAACCTCATTTTGTAACCATTCTTGGGTGACGCGTGCTGAGAGTGATGGAGTCCTGTAGGAATGTCCAAGGTCTGCGGCCAAAATTTTTGCATGCTTAATACACCCTCCAGAATAATTTCGCGATAATATTCGGCATTTATTCTGATGTCACGGTCGATTAATACGAGCGGAGAGCGAACATCGGCTGTTTTGGCGGCCCACATCATCACCATGGCCGGTGCTTGAGTTCTAGTGGCCAACCGAAGGTGCACATTTTCAGCTGACTTCTTTGGCAAGTAAACACGATCATTTTGTTTGTTTACAAACTGCTGGACAACGAATGTTTTCTCATCGGAGAAAACCAAATTCGGCAGCTCACCACTTTCGGCCAAGCGAAGCAACTCATTAGCTCTTTTGAGTCTATTTTCTTTCTGATGCGGTGTAAGTTCTTGCACTTTTTGGAATTTCAATTGTTTTACCACGTGCTCATTTGTCAATATTTGACGAATGGAAGATTGCGATATGTTCAGCTCACGAGCCATTTTCGGCCACAGCGATGCGGGTTTCGATCAAGTCGCTTCTTTACTTTTCGAACCATTTCTGCTGATGTTGCTGTTTTCTTCCGTCCACTTTCTTAACGTCGGGCTACGCTACCAGTATCACGGTAACGAGAGATGGTAGGATACACAAAATATTTATTCACATTAAAATGTCGGAGTGCTCTAACAATAGCCACTTGTGGTTTTTCCAGCCAAATATAAAGAAATCACACTATCACGCTTGAATTCCATCACGAATAACTTTTTTTCTGAAAATCTTTCACCAAAATGCTTTTGTACGCTTATAAACCATATAATGATCCGTGACTGGAATAATTTTAATAGCTGTCGAATGAGTGGATTAGAAATTTCAGAAGTTGATTGCAGTTTTTTCATCTCACCCTGTATATATGGGCCTATGAAAAGATATACAACAAGCACAAAGTTGAGAAATGTTGTCAAAACTGTGTCGAGCTTTAGTCCAGGCGGGCAATATCAGTCTAATCTTTTCTCAAACGTATTTGAGTAAGATTTGGATTTGTAACACCTTCTGTCCGCCACAAAATTTTTATATTTTCTAAATACTAAATGGGATAAAAGGCTAACAGAGTTTACGATTTTGTCCAAATTTTGGACATCGTAACACATATATCACACATAGGTCAGGAAGGGGAAAATTTAAGCAAGATCCTCTCCCACAGAGGGAAATTAAGTCATTTTGAACCCTAAATCCCATATTTAATACAATTCTGTGGAAATATATGGCTACAATGTCTTCCATATCAAATTTAACTTCTATCCCTTCTATTCTATCCCTTTACCCAATATCAAATTTAGTAGCATTTAGATCATTTCACAGAGTTAAAGTACGCATTTTAAAAAAATCTCCATATCTCAACCTTCAGATACCAACAGTGACCTTAATATCTAATTACGGGATTTCAACTCAAATATTACTAAATATGAGGGAAACCTCATTACCAAATTTAGTAATATTTGGTACAATTATAGTACGCATATCCAAAAGCAACCTCTTTTCTCAACCACAGAAACCAACAGTGACATCCACATCAAATTTCAAGATTACAACTCTATTCCTTCAACCAATACCAAATTTAGGACTATTTAGTACTATTCGAACAATTACTGTAGGTATTTTCCAAAAAATCTCAATATCTCAACCACAGATACCAACAGTGACATTAAAATCAAATTTCCGTATTGCAGCTTTATCCCTTCGCCCATTATCCAATTTAGTAGTAATTAATACTTTCCGAGCAGTTATGGAACACATTGCCAAAACCACCTCCATATCTTAACCACAGACAGAAACAGTGACATCTACATCAAATTTCACAATTTCAGAAATGTTTCTTCACACAATACCAAATTTAGTACTACGTAGTAATTTTCGTACAACTATAGTACACATTTCTAAACCACCGCCAAATCTCAAGCACAGATACCAACAGGAATCTGAATACCAAATTTTAGAATTTTATCTCCATCCTTCCACCTAATTCCAAATATGGTACCCTTCGTAACTTTTCTGACAGATGTGTTCTATATTTCCGAAGCCTTCTAAACCATAACTCAAGCACAAGCGCCGGCCATGGTGATGATGTGGGCCGCCATAACAGCCGATGGTCGCTCTCCGCTCGTATTAATCGACCGTGGCATCAGAATAAATGCCGAATATTATCGCGAAAATATTCTAGAAGGTGTATTAAAGCCTTGGGCACGCAAACATTTTGGCCGCAGACCTAGGACATTTCAAAAGGACTCAGCACCATCGCACTCATCACGTGTCACCCATGAAAGGTTACAAAAGGAGGAACCTCGCTTCATTTCCTGCGCACAATGGCCACCAAAATCTCCGGATACCAATCCGTTGGACTATTGTGTGTGGAGTATTTTGGGAAGCAAGGTTGGCACTAAAAAATACCAAAGTGTCGATCACCTCAAGGGCTGCGCCGGGAATGGGTCAAAATACCGCAGAGCAACATTCGGACAGCGTGTGACAGTTTTATTGTCCGTTTGATGGCCATAATTCGTGCCAAAGGTGACTAATTCGAACAAATCTAATCTTATTCTAAAATCCGATGCTATTTCCGACTTTTTTTGCCTTCATTCAATAAAATTTAAAAGAAAATGTAAAAATTATGGCCTTTGACTTTGTTGCAGTTTTTTTATCTCACCCTGTAAGTACGAATTTCCAAAATTCTGTCCTACGATGCAGTAGTAGTCTTACCTCCACATTTCAGGACTCCAACTCTGTCGGATCTCCCAAAATTTAAATTATAACGAATTCGAAATAATAACGAATTTCATACACTTCGTAAATACGCCAATCCTACAATGCAATCGTAATCTTATTTCTAAATTTCAGAATTCCAGCTCTGTCGGTTCGACCAAATCGAAATTGTACCATATGTAGTACACATTCGCACTTATAATGTGGATTTCAAAAACCTTTTGGTACATCCCTCATACACTCCATCAGTGACCCTTACTCCAAATTTAAGTACACTAGAACACTAGTTCGAATTTCCAAGAATTTATTCTACCATGAACAATATTTGTTTGACCCAAGGGCGAACCCTATTGAAACCCTATTGATGGTAATCGATTCAAATTTAGATATAGCTCCCATATGTATATTCATCCGATTTCGGATTAATTGTGCACCAAGTGGCCAATATCAGTCTAAATGACCTAGCACATCCGACCGAATTCATTCTAGAAGCAAGTGCATAAAACTTGGAGAAAATCGGGTATAGCTATAGCTCCCATTTAAGTGTTTCATCCGATTTGGTGTTTAAGTCCCCCACATTCTTAATATTCACTCCACAAGAATGATATTTGGTATCAGATATCAGATATAGGCCAGAAATTCCTCTGTCGAATTTTTCTAGATCGGTTCAGATTTGGATATAGCTCTCATATCTCCAATATCAGGTTTATTGTGCACAGAATGGCAAATATCAGCCTGAACTGAATCTTGGCGATTCCGACTGAATTCATCCTAGAAACAAGAGCTTCAAATTTAATGAAAATCGGTTGGGATATAGCTATAGTTCCCATATATATGTTTCATCGGATTTGGCATTTTAAGTCCTTCACATGCGGAATATTCACTCCACATCAATGCTTTTTGGTAACAGATATCAGATACAGCTTAGAAATAAGTGCCTAAAATTTTGTCCAGATCAGTTTAGATTTGAATATAGCTCCTATATATATTTTTTCCGATTTCAGGTTTATTGGGCACCAAATGGCTAATATCAGCCCAAATGGACTGAATTTTTGCACATCCGACGGAATTCATACTAGAAATAAGTACAGGACTGAAAAAACGTACCCTGTACGTTGGTGATGTACTGATTCATTCACACACTTTCGGATCTAGTCAACACTTTGCCGGGTCTCCCAACTGCAAAGCCGTGAGACTTTGAATGTAGCAATTATCGTCAGATTAATAAACTCTGAGCTTAGATTCATAACATTTTACACTTTTTTAATATCCGTAGCTGAAATTCGAAGACAAAAATTTAATCGACATTCTGACATCAATATTTTGTTCTACCGACGGCACTTGAGCACTCAAATACGCAACTGCCGTCGGTAAAATATTCCACCCATCCATGTGTGCAAATCAGCCATTTTCGAGAACCTAAAAGCTATCAATAACAACTCATCGATCGATCAATCACTGATGAGAACAAGCGTCTGTGCTTGAATGTTGCACAGAAAACAATGTTTTATTGAGAAGTGAACAAAAAAAAATAAATAAAATTAAAAATTAATAACAGTAACTACGACGACAATGGCGCTTTCCCACTCAGCGATTTGATTGTAACTAATAGCCAGTCAATGATAGGACGAACAGCAGCTGCGTCATCATCCATCAACAAGTCAAGCAAAGAAACAAAAATTGGAAAACAATTTAGAAGAGTTTTACAAATACAAGTGGCCGCCATAAATTAGAAAAAAAAAACAGAAACGCTTCAAAATGCTTGAAACTCTTGACAAATTATGTGGTAATACAAATCAAAACTCTTGTGATTTTTGAAGTGTCACCTCGCCTCATCGGTACTTCAGCGTCACAACGTAACGCAGCTCGCCGGGTAGGTAGTCCAATGAGGTGAAACAGGGCATGCAGTGACAAGTGTTGAAAATAAGACACGCACACACACACACAATAAAGCATTCTAATGGGGGAAACCCATCATCATCATCACCAGCACCATCGTCGGCGCAAATGCCAGGGGGCTCCACACAGAAAAAAAGTAGTACACCTCTACCCCTGGTAGTGTTGTGGTTGTTGTTTTTATTTGTGTGGAATATTTGCACTCACATGGAATTCAATTGGATTTTTTACTCCAACTTCAATTACTCATCATCGCCATAACAGCCCAGGAAAGTTAAAAAGACAACCAAAAACACTTGTGGAATTGTATGAATGTCCGTCCCGATCAGGGGTACTTGAAACCTTAACCCAACTAAAATTGAATTTTGAAATGTTGGTATTTTTTTTTTATTTACCAAAACGTAGTAAAACACATTTAAATGGCCATGGCCTCGAGGCAATTCGCTATTCCAAGTTTTTTTTTCGCAAATGAAAATGACATTTCTTTTTCTGAAAAAAAATTAAGAAATTTCGATATGCAAAAATATTGAATAACATCAAAAAGGGGATATCATATGATTTCCAACATCTATTTAAAAAGACAGAATACCAGACAATCTGGTGACAATCTGAAGGTGAGACCAAGGTAAATTAGGTAGTCTTGTCGTGCCAGCTGTCTCTGAACAATACAGGGTGAGATAAAAAAACTGCAACAAAGTCAAACGCCATAATTTTTAAATTTTTTGAATTTTATTGAATAAAAACAAAAAATGTCAGAAATAGTATTAAATTTTAGAATGAGTTTAGATTTGTTCGAATTGTTCACCTTTGGAACGAATTATGGCCTTCAAACGGCCAATGAAACCGTCACACGCTGCCCGAATGTTGCTCTGCCGTATTTTGGTCCAATCCTGGCGAAGCCCTTTCTTGAGGTGATCGACACTTTGGTATTTTTTAGTGTCAACCTTGCTTTCCAAAATACTCCAGACACAATAGTCCAACGGATTCGTATCCGGAGATTTTGGTGGCAATTTTGCGCTGGAAATGAAGCGAGGAACCTCATTTTGTAACAATTCTTGGGTAACGCATCCTGAGTGCGATGGTGCTGGGTCCTATTGGAATGCCCAAGGTCTGCGGACAAAATGTTTGCGTGCCCAACGCTTTAATACACCCTCCAGAATATTTTCGCGATAATATTTGGCATTTGGCTTGATTTGTTTGTGGACAGCGACCTTCACTACAACATTTTATAAACATAGATCAAATTTATTGATTTTAACCTTTATGGAGAAGGTATCAAGAGGGATGAACCAATTTAGTCCTCACTTAAGGTTGTTTCAAATACAAAAATGTGCAAAAAACTGATATTTTTTTTTTCGTTTTGGAAGATAAATTATTTTCTCAGAATAAGTTGATTTCTTTTGTGAGGTACTGAACAGAATGGGCTAATGTCATCTGTCTCGATCTAAGTTTCTTCGATATATTACGATGTTCCAAATAGGGACAAAATCGGAAAGATAGACGGACATCGCTAGATCTACTCCAAATGTTCTGAAACTGGTTTTGTTCAAAAAGATCTAGGGTATAAAATCAGTACTTCCATGGGGCACATTTAGGTCGTATCAAATTATTTGTATATATCCTTTGTGCCCGTTACAGGGTGCGATAAAAAAAAACTGCAACAAAGTCAAACACCATAATTTTTATATGTATTTTTGTTTAAATTTTATTGAATGAAAGCAAAAAATGTCGGAAATAGCATCAACTTTTAGAATAAGTTTAGATTTGTTCGAATTAGTCCTTTGGCATGAAATATGGCCTTCAAACGGCCAAAGAAACCGTCACTCGCTTCCCGCTGCTCTGTGATATTTTGGCCCATTCCCGACTTGCTTGAGGTGATCGACACTTTGGTATTTTTTAGTGCCAAATACTCCAGACACAATAGTCCAATGGATTTTATCCAGAGATTTTAGTGGTCATTGTGCGGTGAAAATGAAGCGAGGAACCTCATTTTGTAAACCATTCTTGGGTGGCGCGTGCTGAGTGCGATGGTGCTGAGTCCTGTTGGAATGTCAAAGGTCTGCGGCCAAAATGTTTGCATGCCCAAGGCTTTAATACACACTCCAGAATATTTTCGCTATAATATTCGGCATTTATTCTGATGCCACGGTCGATTAATACGAGCGGAGAGCGATCATCGGTTGTTATGGTGGCCAACCGATGGTGTACATTTTCAGCTGACTTCTTTGCAAGTAAACACGATCATTTTGTTTACAAATTGCTGAACAACGAATGTTGTCCGAGAAAACCAAATTCAGCAGTTCACCACTTTCGGCCAAACAAAGCAACTTTTCAGCTCTTTTGAGTTTATTTTTTTCTGTTGTGGTGTAAGACGCTTCTTTACTTTTCGAACTTTTTATGCTGATTTTGCTATTTTCTTACGTCCACTTCCTTGACGTCGGGCTATGCTCCAGTATCACGGTAACGAGCGATGGTACGAGACACAAAAGATTTATTCATATTTAAATGCTGGAGTGCTCTAATGATAGCCACTCCAGACAAATATAAAGAAATCGCACAATCACGCTTGAATTTCATCACGAATAACTTTTTTTCTGGAAAATTCTCACCAAAATGCCTGCGTTTTGGTATAGCCCCCATAAAGAGTATAACACGATTTCAAGTATTTTTTAGTTATTGAGTTTTAGTTATTTGGGTTTTTAGAAAGAAGAAAACATCCTGTCAACAAATTATGAGTATCTCTCTATGAAGGTATCACCTGATTTAAGCTATTTCCGGTGTTTTGGTCTCATTTTTCAATCGTTTTCATCTTAGCTTCTAAAGAAAAAGAAAACCTCTTCATAGAAAATATTTAATTTGGATCAATGCTATGGAGTAGCACCCACATATAGGTACCTCCTGATTTTACCTATTTCAAGGTAGTTGATCACATCTTCCATTTGGCTAAAAATACGTGTTAAGGCAACTTTAGAGGTAAAGAACCATCTTTTAGAAAAATTTTAGGGTCATATTTTAGTATGCCCCTAGAATAGTACCTCCCAGTTGCACGGATCTATAATGATTTTAACCGATTGACAGACAAAGAGACGGAGATTGTTCTATTGTCATTGGTTCCTAACACAATGAGGTAAAATAATACGAAAGCCATATTTATTCCTGATTCAAAATAAATGGGCTCAATCATGAGATCCAAACTGTATACATCGTTATAGTCCTCTAAAATTTTAATTTTTTATCAAACCAGTAGTTGGAACATTGAATAGTTTCAAACTCTGAAACAACAGCTGAAAAATGTATCCGGCGACCAATTCGACCTTCTGACGTATTTTATATTGCCTCCAATATAAACATGTTATGCATGTTTTGAAAATCTATTCTTGCTCTACAATAAAAATGGAATTTCATTTAAATTCAAGCCAGTATCTGATCGAGGGGGCCATAAAGCTACCTGTTTTTAACAAACCATAGAAAATTCAAGTGCCATAAATATTTTACTGATTTATCAGAATTAAACAATCGAAAAATAAAGCATATCATAAAACTAATATATTTTGTACAAAGTAATCCCGGGCTGGGGAGTCGGGGGTAGCGGAATATTTACGACAGAGTGCAATTACGAACAACAATATTCAAAACAATGAAAGAAATCGATATTAAGCATTGGATAGATGCCATCGGCTGATAGAAGCGCCCAAATTTAGCACAGCGACCAATATACGTAATGCGATTTCAATGCCTGGGGGCTGAATGGTATTCTTATCGCTGCGGGAGTGAAGAATCTGATTACTTTTTTTTCCAGTTTTTTGTTGAACTAATAAGGTTGTGTTAATATTGAATTTTCCTTCTCGTTGCAGTCAGTGTTCGCACATCACACAATTGGAATTGGATCGACATCATCCGTAATGAATGAATCTGTAACGAGGTGAGTTTTGAGAGGGATGTTCGATCTAGGTTTTGTAGGTCAAAGAAGGAGACGGATATATATTGTATTTGATTATACGAGTATGTATGCGTAATATGTGTTAAATTCGTCTCTGGCCTAAAATTTTATTAGGTCAGGCACAGCTTCATCCTTACGAAACCACGATACAATATTTTAGACAAGATATAGGCAACCTTCCCATAACCTTCTACTCATACCTGATTATCTCGAAAATAACCATAACAAAAACCTACTCACAATCTACCGAACATTTTTTTAATGACGTTATATGTTTATACCCTCTATATCTCAAAAAGGAGGGTATATTAACTTTGTCATTCCGTTTCAAGCACCCATAAATATTCGTCATAGACCCCTTAAAGGTAGAGATATATCGGTCGATGTTTTCGTATAGCCGCCATATAACGGTACCTCCCGACATTCGGTATTTCGATGATTTTAGCAACATTATTCACCGGAATTCTTTCAATTTTGGTATTTGAAGTTCGTCACGGATACTATAGCCTATGGCGGAAAATTCTCTATGCAGGTCCACGTTTTGGTATGGCTCCCATATAACGGTACCTCCCTATATCCGGTATTTCGATGACTATAGCGACATTATTCACCGGAATTATTTCAAATTTGGTATTTGAAGTTCCTCATGGATGCTACAGCCTATGACGAAAAATTGTCTGTGCAGGTCCACGTCTTCGTATAGCCCCGATATAACGGTACCTCCCTAAATCCGGTATTTCGATGACTATAGCGACATTATTTACCGGAATTTTTTCAAATTTGGTATATGAAGTTCGTCATGGATACTACAGCCTATGACGGAAAATTGTCTGTGCAGGTCCACGTCTTCGTATAGCCCCCATATAACGGTAACTCCCTATATCCGGTATTTCGATGAATTTAGCGACATTATTCGCGGGATTTGTTTCAAAATCGGTATTTGAAGTTCGTAATAAATACTACAGTCTATGACAGAAAATTGTCTGTGCAGGTCCACGTCTTCGTATAGCCCCCATATAACGGTATCTCCCTATATCCGGTATTTCGATGATTTTAACGATATTATTCACCGAAATTCTTTCAAATTTGGTATTTGAAGTTCGTCATGGATACTACAGCCTGTGACGAAAAATTGTCTATGCAGGTCCACGTTTTGGTAAGGCTCCCATATAAGTGTACCTCCCTATATCCGGTATTTTGATGATTTTAGCGAAATTATTCACCGGAATTGTTTCAAATTTGGTATTTAAAGTTCGTCATGGATACCTGTGACAGAAAATTGTCTGTGCAGGTGCACATTTTGGTATGGCCCCATATAATGGTACCTCCCTATATCCGGTATTTTGATAATTTTAGCGAAATTATTAACCGGAATTGTTTCAAATTTGGTATTTGAAGTTCGTAGTAGATACCTATGACAGAAAATTGTCTGCGCAGGTCCACGTTTTGGTATGACCTAATGGTACCTCCCTATATCCGGTATTTCGATTATTTGATTTTTATTTTTTGAAAATTGCCAAATTCGTTCCAAATGGTGGAGGGTATTCAAGGTTCGGCCTGGTCGAACTTACAGCTTTTTATTTGTTTTATTTGTTTCTATATTTCTTGTGGACCCATAATATATTTGAAAATTAAAAAAAAAATAGTTTCTTAAACTACCATTAAATTTTTAACCAACCTCCCTCCTCCCCACCTCGTAAAAAATCGATTATATTCATTACGTGAGATATTGAAAACTTATATTGTAATCAAATAACAAACATTCTTATCTGCCACGACTTTTTTTTTGTTTTGTTTTCTGTTGCTGTTCTAATCGAAGTTGGAAACATCAGTTAATCGAACTCGAAAAGTTCTTGTTTTTTCAACTGCGACTGGTGGTCGAGCTGATAGCATTGAAGCTGACTGGAATTTCATTTTGACCAGTTAGCCTCCGGCTGTTATCAGATCTACGTCAAGGTAGTTGAGTTTCTACAAAAAAAAATTTATCAGGACAAGGAAATCATTTATTTCAATCATTACGTACAAATCCGAATGAGAGATAGGCAACGACGCTACAATTTAGAAAAAACCCAAAACAATTCTGAGAAACAACAATTATGCGTTTAATTATGTACAGGCTATTTATATATATATGGTCCAATAGATCTAAATCAATTCTGGAATGTCCAAGGTCAGCGGCCAAAATGTTTGTGTGCCCAAGGGTTTAATACACCCTCCAGAATATTTTCGCGACAATATTCGGCATTTATTCTGGTGCCATGGTCGATTAATACGAGCGGAGGGCAACCATCGGCTGTTATGGCGGCCCACATCATTACCATGGCCGGCGCTTGAGTTCTGGTGGCCAACCGAATGTGCACATTTTCAGCTGCCCTCTTTGGAAAGTAAACACGATAATTTTTTTTTTCTTTTTTTTTTGCTTACAAACTGCAGGACAATGAATGTTTTCTCATCGGAGAAACCCAAATTCGGCAGTTCACCACTTTCGGACAAGCGAGGCAACTCTTTAGCTCTTTTGAGTCTATTTTCTTTCTGTTGCGGTGTAAGTACTTGCACTGTTTGCTATTTCAATGGCTTTACCTCGAGCTCATTATTTAATATTTGCCGAATGGAATATTGCGATATGTTCAGCTCACGAGCCATTTTTTGGCCAATGCGACGCGGGTTTCGATCAAGTCGCTTCTTTAATTTTCGAATAATTTCTGTGGCGTAGAAATGACAGCAGTCTGAATTTGACGGGTCGCTTTGGACAAAATCCGTTTCAGAACATTTGGAGTCCATCTAGCAATGTCCGTCCGTCTGTCTGTCCGCCCGTTTAACTGTCTGGCTCGATTTCGTAGATGAGCAATATCGGTCTACTCCTTCTATTACCTCCGCCACAAAACGTCGAAATTTTCAAAAAAGAGAAGCAATATTTTACTGCACACAAATAGAAAGGATAATCTGATTTTGTCCAACTTTGCAAATCCTAGTATTTGCATCAGTGCTAGGTCAGGTGCGAAAATGGACAATATCTGTTTTGGACAGGATCTGTTGTAAAGATGGTAGAGATCGGACCATTTCTTCTGGTGCCTCACCCACAAAGGGTCACAATTTCCAATGCTTATATTTGCCATAACTTGCGATATCTTCACAACTTGCTATATCTTAAAATTGCTCTTAACCAGAAATCTGATATGAATGTTTGATTTATCGGAATTTCTGTTTTCGCATAAAAGTGGATATCGATTTCCTACAAAGTAAATGGTATTCAAAATTTTGACCATTGGGGAACTTTTGAGGTGCTGAGGGGTAGGGTGGAGCACGAATAACTGAGCCAATATTGTCCGTTTTCTTACCTGAACTAAGTCTTATGTAAGTGTTCCGATGTGTTCCCTCCACTGAATTTTAGACCCCACTAAGCATTTACATTTTTTATCATTCTCCATCGATTTAATTCCGTCCGTTTGACCGTCTGTCTGCCCGCCTATGGAAATCATTCTGTCATTGGAAAAGAATACAGTTGGAGGACAACGTTTTGCTCAAATGTACATTAGATCAGCAGAATTTTTGGCACTGTAAATGGGACATATAAGTCCACGATTCTTTATATCCTCAGTCATATGGCTAGTGAGGGTATATATAATTTCATACGGGCAAAACGTAACTCATCGAAATAACGGTTCTATCTATGTCAGGACATTTGGAGTCGGCTGGCTGGTGCGCACGATAAGTCTCGAAAGGAGTATCCCATCCAAACTTGGTACATCGTAATATTATTTTCAAGCATAGATCATAGATCAAGTTCGGAAATGGGCCAAAAAGGTCGAAATTTTCAAAAAAAAAAGATATATATTTTATTGCACACAAAAAAAGGATAATAATTTTGCCCCAACTCAGATGGAAAAATTGACAATATCGGTCCATTAAGATTTCTGATACCTCCCTCACAAAAATTCAAAATTTTGAAAAACAAAGAAAGAGAAATAAACATCTAACTCTCTTCAAATTTCACACACACAAACATTTTTGCTTCCTCAAAATATGTTGTGTTGATAATAAATATTTGCGAACCCCTTCTGGTACCTCACCTCTCAACCGCAAATCTTAGATGAAAGATGGAATTTATGATTTCGCATAAAATATAAATATGGATATAAATGTTCAATATCCTTATAATTTTGCCCATACCAATATTTTTATCTGTATTAGATGAAGTATGGAAATTGAATATTTCGGACGACTACATCAGGCACCCCACACACTTTTTAACATTTTCTAAAAATTATCACATATTTTATATAAAGTGAAGGAAGTAACCAATATAGTCCAAAACTGGCACGTAACATTATTTATATCATATTTATTTAGGTCCGATACGAAATGGACGAATTTGGTCCATTCCTTTGGAACCTACTCCATAGAGGGTCAACAATTTGAATAATCGTAACAGAAGTCAAAATATATTTAAATAATCGAACATTGGATGAGGGTATACATCTGTCGATAAAATCACCATATACTTTTGCAGGTCCACGTCTTCGTATAGGCCCCACATGACGCTACCTCTTTAAAATCGGCCTTTTGATGATTTTAGCCAAATATTTCAGGTGATGTTTTAAATTTGGTGGCTCGTAATAGGTATCATTTCCTCTGGTAGGAATTCTTCTATATAGCCCATGGTTTGTATGTACCAAGGTAGAAAAATACAGGTAGATGCATCAACGCTTGGGAACATTGATATGTCAAAAATTTTTAAATATCTTTTCAAATATAAGTAGATTTTTATTTGTTTTCTTATACGACGTCATTCGGACGTTATAATAATACATATTTTTCAACAATTTTTACAAATTTAAAAAATTTTTCATTCAACATTTTCAATCCCAAAATGGGTTTGACAGTTCATTGTCCCAGCAGCTGTGTCGATGCGTCTACCTATATGCTTCTACCATGGTATGTACATATAGCGGATATTTGCTATTTTGAAGATTTTTTATTTCAAAGAAACCTAGAGTCTGAAATTGATATTCCTATGAGACATATTTTGGCCGTATCAAATGATACTCTGTAATCATATGACTGAGGGTGCAAAAACCTGTCCTTAATCTATAAGCAACATTCATAAAAAATTCAAGTTCTCCTTCGAACATATTGAACAGACTTTTCCTTAAATTTTCTCTTAGCTTAACCTAGTTTTTGCAAATCTTATCTTAAAATATGGCATTCTAAAATAAATAAGCCAAGAAAAAAAAGAGATATTTATACAATTCATACTTATGTTCTGATGTGTACACTTCGATGTATGACGGCTGTATGTATGTAACGGAGATTGTCGTGAAAATAAACAAAATGTATGTTCTTCGTCTTGTCGATCAATTGAAAACTTATGTTTTTTGCCAAGATATTGTCAGGTAAGATCGTCGCCTGGTGTGTCACTTTCAATGCTGATGGCGATGGTGGTGGTGGTTACCGGTGATGGAATGTAGAACACAAAAGATAAAATTGCATTGTAACATCGATAGCGAAGCAATGCAACTTCAGTGGCAAAGAGGGGGACGGACAGTAATTTATATTGGTTTTTTTGTGAATGAGGTATTGGGAGGGAAAAGGGGCAGGAGCAATGTGTACATAAATGAAGAAAGTCTTGAATGGAATTTGAAACTTATGAAATATCTTTCGTCCCAACATACTTTGTCATTTTTGTTGTTGTTTTTATTGGAGAGTAAAAGATTACCACATGTCTGTCTGAATTGATTAGAACCTAAGAAACATTTATTTGCAGAATTAATGACAGTTCTAATGGGGAAATATATGAATTGACATTTTTTGAAAGAATATATATAATGTTGCCTTTGCGGGCGTTACCCGTCTTTAGAGGACTCCAACTAGATGTATGAATTGTACATTTTTACAATGGGCCACACCAAAATGGGAACCTATATAGACAATTTTATACTTTAAGGATTCTCTTCTTCTTAAATATCAAATTTAAAACAATTTCGGAGGTAAATGTGACTAGAATTATCAAAATACCGAATATCGGTGAAATCGTTATATGTGCGCCATATGAAAACGTGAACATAAATATTAAATGTTCTGCCACCGGAGCAAGAACATACTATGAACTACAATTGCCAATTTTTGTTAAATCCGTTGATAAAGAATATCGGGAGGAATCGTTATATGTGTGTAAATGTTCTGCCACCGGATTAAGAACACACTATGAACTACAATTGCCAAATTTTGTCAAATCCGTTGATAAAGAATATCGGGAGGTATCGTTATATGGGGGCAATACAAAAAACGTGGATCTATATACACTATGTTCCGCCACAGAAGCTAGAACCCATTATGACCTACAAATACCAACTTTGAAATAAATCCGTGAAAAAATGTGACAAAAATCATTAAAATATCTAATATCGGGAAGAACCATTATGTGGGGGCTATACAAAAATGTGGACATATACTTACTATGTTCCGCCGTTGGAGCTAAAGCCCATTACGAACAACAAATACGAATTTTTGGACAAATCCGTTAAATCAAAATCAAAAATCGTAAAAACGCCGAATATCGGGAGGCACCGTTGTAAGGGGCTGTACCAAAGCGTATTCCGCCAAAAAAAAAACTTAAAACCGATTACGAACTACAAATACCAACTTTTAAACAAATCAGTGAAAAAATTTGGCAAAAATAATTAAAATAACGAATATCAAATCCCTTGAAAAATAATGCAAAAATCATCAAAATGCCTAATATCAGGAGGTACCATTATATGGGGGCTATACAAAAACGTAGACCGATATATCTCATTTTCAGTACAACCATCTTATATATAATTCAATTTTTTTTGCCAAATATTGAAGCTCAGCGTCAAATAATGTGGGCAAACAGACATACAGGCGAGCATCGTTAAATCGATCTAGAATTTTATCCTAATCATGAATACAGGGTGAGATAAAAAAAATGTCAAACGCCATAATTTTTAAATTTTTATTAATTTTATTGAATGAAAGCCGAAAATGTCGGAAATAGCATCAAATTTTAGAATAAGTTTAGATTTGTTCGAATTGGTCACCTTTGGCACGAATTATGGCCAATGAAACCGTCACACGCTGACCAAATGTTGCTCTACGGTATTTTGGCCCATTCCCGGTGAAGCGCTTGTTTGAGGTGATCGACACTTTGGTATTCACACACAAACCTTGCTTTCCACACACAATAGTTCAACGGATTGGTATCTGGCGATTTTGGTGGCCATTGTGCGCTGGAAATGAAGCGAGGAACCTCATTTTGTAACCATTCTTGGGTGGCGTGTGCTGAGACCTGCTGGAATGTCCAAGGTCTGCGAAAATGTTTGAGTGCCCAAGGATTTAATACACCCTCCAGAATATTTTCGCGACAATATTCGGCATTTATTCTGATGCCACCGTCGATTAATACAAGCGGAAAGCGATCGAAACCCGCGTCATAGTGGCCCAAAAATGGTCGCGCTTCTTTACTTTTCGAACGATTTCTGCTGATGTAGCTGTTTTCTTCCGTCCACTTCCTTGATGACGTTGAGCTACGATACCAGTATCACGGTAACGAGCGATGGCACGAGAAAGAAAAGATTTATTCACATTTAAATGCTGGAGTGCTCTGACGATAGCCACATGTGGTTTTCCAGCCAAATATAAGGAAATCACACTATCACGCTTGAATTCTATCACAAATAACTTTTTTTCTGGAAAATTCTCACCAAAATGTATGCTTGTAAACAATATAAAGAGCTGTCACTAGAATAATTTTACAGCTGTCGGACGAGTGGCTAAGAAATGACAGCAGTCTGTTGTTGGTTGCAGTTTTTTCATCTCACCCTGCCTTGAGTTATGATTATTCTAACTGTTGACCCTTTATGACGGAGATTTCGACGCAGCTGACCAATATTGTTCAAATCGTATTTAACCTAAGTTTAATATAAATATTACAACATGCCATATTTGGACTTCCTATACTCTATACGAGATATGTTCAAATTTTGGGAAAATGTGGAAATATGCGTGAGGTAATAGATATAGGGGACCGAAATATTCCACTTCATCCAATACAGATAAAAATTTGAAACCAGTAAAGAAAGTCCTAAAGTTGGGTGGGGCCAACTTTATGATACCCTACACGACTTTGCTAATTTAGTAGAGCTCCACATAACAATTAAAAGTTTTTCTGCACAATTAATTTGAAATCGGATTAAGATATATATTGGAGCTATATCCAAATCTGAACCGATCTTCACCAAATTTGACATACTAACTTCTAGACTCAATTCGGTCGGTGCCAAAATCCATCCCATTTGGACAAATATTAGACGTTTGGTTCACAAAAAAAGGTTAATAGGACGAAGTTATATATGGGAGCTATATCCAAATCTGAACCGATCTCGATAAAATTTAACAAAGGTATTTCTAAGCTGCATTTGATATATTTCCCCAAATATTGTTGTTACAGAATGCATATTACGGCTGCGGAGGACAAAAATAACAAATCGGATGAACAATATATATGGGAGCTATAGCTATATCTGAACCGATTTCGATCAAATTTGGCTAACTTATTTGGTTATATATGGCCTAACTTGGTTATATGTGCAAAATTCCATACTATTTGGACTGATATTACACGTTTGGTGCACAATAAAAAGCAAATCGTACGAAGATATATATGGGAGCTATATCTAAATTCTTACCGATTATCTCCAATTTCAATAGGGTTCGTCCTTGGGTCAAACAAATGATTTGTGCAAAATTTTATCTGGATAGGGCAATAAATGCGAACTGTACTTTGTTTACAAAAATACATGGACAACGGACAGACGGACGGATGGACGGACATGCATAAATCGACTCAGAAAGTGATTCTATGCAGATCATCAAAAGGAACTAGGGGTCTTTCTCGTTTCCTTTTGCCTATTACAAACAAAAAGCAGATCTTGTGTTATTAAAAATAATGGGATGAGTGAAATATGAAGAGAACCGGATGCTTATTTCGGATTTTATAATCACTTTGACCATTTGTGGGGAATGTACCAGAAAGAATGGTCCGATATCTACCATCTTTATAACAGATCTTGTCTTGATAGAAATATTAAGATGTACCAAGTCTGAATGGAATCGGATGTTATTTTCGTATTTTATGAGCTTCATGGATATGTAAAATTTTGACCATTTGTGGGGGAGCTACTTGATGGACGGGACCTATGTTATCCATTTTCGCACCTGACCTTGCACTGATGCAAATATTAGGATTTGCAAAGATGGAGCAAAATCGGATTATCCTTTCTCTTCCTGTGCAATAAATTACTTTCTTTGAAAATTTTGATATTTTGTGTGGGAGGTACCAGAAGGAGTGGACCGATATTGCTCATCTCTGAACTTGATCTAAGTTTGATAATAATACTACGATTTACCAAGTTTGGACCAAATCTGATACTCCATTCGGGAGTTATTGTGCGCACCAGCCAGCCTAACGGACGGGCGGACGGACATCGCTAAATCGAACCCAAGTGTCCTGAAACGGATTTGGTTCAAAGAGACCTAGGGTCTAAAACCGTTATTTCGATGAGGCACGTTTTGGCCGTATCAAGTGATATATGCCCTTTCTAGACATGTGGCTGAGGGTTGCCACATGTTGCCGGAAATTTTCAGAGTTAGCTGTTTGGACTTAGTGAGATAGTGACGCAGAAAACCAACCTCAAAGAGAATTCGTGCCTAAAATAGACGTATAGGTAAGAATTCTGAACTTGTGACGAAATATCCCCAGAAGAGATTACAGGCCCGGTGTTGAGTCGGAAATTGCAGTTTTGGCAAAGTTGTTGAACTTATGGCAAGGAATTGTATTAACCCTTATTCCTCAAAAATCACTTTTCATTCCCGCAAAATTTACACGTGTCCATAGGTGGAAAACAAACGATGACCTAGATCGAAATGTTTACAACTGCACCTCGATAAACCATAAATTAAAACAACCAGCAAATCAAATGAATCGAAACAAAAGTCTGACAGACAACAGCATACAAATAACTATAACATTAATAAAAGAACAATACTATCGAAAACAAATTGATAAAATTATTTTCATAACAAAAAAATAATAATTTATTAAATTAAAAAAAAAAAAACATTCAATCATATTTTCATGCTCCAGGCCATCAAAACATATTTGTATTATAAAGCACAACAATTGATGGAGGTCAAATGCAGTACAGATATGGATGGCTGAATGGATATCCAACGAATTGATTGACTGCTTGACAAGACCAAACGATATCAACGATAACTGTCCCCATTCCAGTCTTGCGAGTCTTGCAAGACAGTCTTGCAATGATTAATGAATGGCGATTTGTGTAAATATTTAGTTTAAACGAGAAAGGGATATTGAAAAAATATTATTTTTATTAGTAACGAACTTAGTCAGATAAGATAAGGGATTAACTGTAAATGTTCATAATAATATGATTAATGACTTATGGAAATGTTAAGCGATTTATAAACAATTAATGTATTAACAACTATAAGGAGAATTGCACTTTAATAGTTTATTCCTGATCCATTACAAAATAAGATTAGAAGCCACCAGAGCTAGAAATATAGAAATAGAAATTCACAAAATATTTAATAGCGTCGCAAACAGAATTATCCAGAATTGCTTCGATGGATAATTATTATCCATATTATTATTATTATTATTATTATTATTATTATTATTATTATTATTATTATTATTATTATTATTATTATTATTATTATTATTATTATTATTATTATTATTATTATTATTATTATATTATTATTATTATTATTATTATTATTATTTTATTATTATTATTATTATTATTATTATTATTATTATTATTATTATTATTATTATTATTATTATTATTATATTATTATTATTATTATTATTATTATTATATTATTATTATTATTATTATTATTATTATTATTATTATTATTATTATTATTATTTTATTATTATTATATTATTATTATTATTATTATTATTATTATTATTATTATTATTATTATTATTATTATTATTATTATTATTATTATTATTATTATTATTATTATTATTATTATTATTATTATTATTATTATATTATTATTATTATTATTATTATTATGATTATTATTATTATTATTATTATTATTATTATTATTATTATTATTATTATTATTATTATTATTATTATTATTATTATTATTATTATTATTATTATTATTATTATTATTATTATTATTATTATTATTATTATTATTATTATTATTATTATTATTATTATTATTATTATTATTATTATATTATTATTATTATTATTATTATTATTATTATTATTATTATTATTATTATTATTATTATTATTATTATTATATTATTATTATTATTATTATTATTATTATTATTATTATTATTATTATATTATTATTATATTATTATTATTATTATTATTATTATTATTATTATTATTATTATTATTATTATTATTATTATTATTATTATTATTATATTATTATTATTATTATTATTATTATTATTATTATTATTATTATTATTATTATTATTATTATTATTATTATTATTATTATTATTATTATTATTATTATTATTATTATTATTATTATTATTATTATTATTATTATTATTATTATTATTATTATTATTATTATTATTATTATTATTATTATTATTATTATTATTATTATTATTATTATTACAGTTAAAGGATTTTACACGATCGCGAATAAAAAAATTA
The DNA here is from genome assembly GCF_030504385.1 of Musca domestica. NCBI lineage: Eukaryota > Metazoa > Arthropoda > Insecta > Diptera > Muscidae > Musca > Musca domestica. The sequence goes on along the minus strand of NW_026712172.1, from coordinate 8,808,052 downwards.
ATTCCAAGGCGCTTCCAACTGCGCCTGATTAAATAAAACACGGATATTTAATTCTTTAACAATTATAACGATTCACAATTTAATGATACTCAAAATAATTAATTCACACTTTAATGATACTCAAAATAATTAATTACATAGAATATATTAATATTTAATGAACTGTACTCGAAATAGCCAAAGCCAAGACTGCCGGTTGCCTTCCAACTTTGTTGACTCGATGGTTCGATTGATTCCGTTCGACCAACACGCGCCAGTATGCAGGTGCTGATACTGCAGAAAGAATTTCTCATCGCTTGCAATATCGAAATTGGATCGGAAGCGCGTGTTGCAATCAAAATGAAATGAGCTTAAGTTGCAGAAGCGACAGTGTCGCCAATGTCGTTAACTCCTCCCTCCTTAAATATCTGCGTCCCGCAGATCTGCGAATCTATAGAGGGTAGCTGGACACGTAGCTTTGGGAGATTTAATTTCCTCGTTTGCTGATACCACAACCAACCAATGCAACACTATTTATTTCCGATTGGTCTAGCAAATTTGTATTGATAATTCCGCTCTTAGCCAGCTGACAGGCTCGAACAATTTCATTTACTTCATCCTTCAAGATTGTGACCTCGTTGATGGTTCCTTGTTCTATAAGGGTATAATCTTTACCACTCGTGATATTATTTATCTTGGTAATTAATTCATTGATCTTCTTGATAACCTGGTTCGTCTTCTGCCCAAGCTCTTCATTAATTCTGTATTGTTCATTATTATTTATGATGATATTTTCTTGGCTCCGTAGTATATTGTTCCAGTGTGTTGAATCGGGGCTTCCAGCAAGCCATTTCCACGCTGATCCGATCCAATCGATTGACCTAAGCGTTCTTCTTTGTACATTCATCAACTCATTAAGGCGTTCCTGCATCTGCAATATGTGGTATAAGATGAATTCCTTGTTTTTACTCGGCGGGATGTGTCGTTCAATAAGAGTTGAGATATTTGCTGCCGCATTCATGTATTGTTCCAAGTTGATGACATGTATTATCTTGAAGTTACCATCGACTATCCATCCATTACCAATTTTTAATGAAACCAGCGATGTTTTGTACTGGTGGATTTGTAAACCGTTTATAAAACCAATCAGGTTGAATGCAATGAGAAAAAATGACCCGAGATGCATGGTTATAATTTCTATAATATAATTTCTGAAAATAGTATAAGGTAGTTATGTCAAGAGGGATGAGGCGGTGATATGACAATGGAATGTGTTAATGATAATTAGTTAAATTTAGATTTTTGTATATGAAATACTTTTTTTTTTTTTTTTTTTTAGATGCGATTATATTTTTTTGTTGCAATTATGCAGTAAAATGTGAGATTTCTTTATGAGCCAGAATGTGGATAGTTCCTTGGTTTACTTTGAACGCTAAATGATGATCTAATACCATGCCGCCGTCGCATCCGTAGCCCGTGATGCAACTCGCCAGACCATGGTTTAGTGCATCATCCGGAAGCTAACCGATCTGAGCTAATTTACTTATATTTTTTTACATTGTATATACAATTTTTATATTCATATTTATTCATTCTTTCTTTTCTTTGTGTTATTTCTTTCATATTTTCTTTTTTATATGTACTTATTTCTTTCTCAATAGCAGAGTTATTATCAACTTTCTAGTAGATGAGCAATCAATGGTCTCTTAAGCCATGGACCATGTTTGCATTCTACGATCAGTATCAATCACTTCCGCCGAGATTTCTGTAGTAGTACCATTTAGTATATTTATTCATTCTTTCTTTTCTTTGAGTTATTTCTTTCATATTTTCTCTTTTTTTTAATGTGCTTATTTCTTTCTCAATCTTCAATAGCAGAGTTATTATCAACTTTCTAGTAGATGAGCAATCAATGGTCTCTTAAGCCATGGACCATGTTTGCATTCTACGATCAGTATCAATCACTTCCGCCGAGATTTCTGTAGAAGTAGCCTTTAATTTTGGAAACTGACCTTTTTCTCGAACGTACCATGGGGACTTCGTATTGGTCCGGTTTAGTCGGGAGCAAGCATGCCTCCCCCAACCTACTAGGGTACGATTTATCCATCCCACTTACAGGAAAGCTCTTGTTAATGGTAGTTATCCTCAACTATTGTTTTATGTTCATAATTCTCAATGGACTCGTACAATTTGTCTCATTTTATTTTTTTCCTCAATGGATTCGTACAATTTTTTTTTAATTCTCAATGGACTCGTACAATTTGTTTCATTTTACTTTGTTCCATTTTATTTTATTCATTTTTAATACGTAATCTTTTGTTTACTTATATGCAAGATGTATACTTTACGTGAACGAAACAAAAAGGATCAAAAATAATTATAAAGTTAGATTTTTCTTTGGACTTTTACTATTCAAATTTTTTATATGTTCTTTGTGAATCCTTCGTCCACTCCTTGTCAACACCGTTACTCTATTGTCTTTTTCAACTATTTCTTTCCTATATAGCGCTTTGTTTTTTCCTTTGATGGTTTTAATAGCTACATATATTCTATCTCCCTTTCTATATTTTTTTGGGCACTGCCTTTTTTTATTCATTTTTGCATTGCGATTTGCCATGTGTTTTTTAAGTAACTGCCTGAGGTCCGTATTAACTTTCTTTTGTTCAGATAAAAGATTTGCATAATTTGCTTTGCCATTCCTATTAAAAAATAAGTCACATGGTCTTTTCTTTGTTGTTGAATGGATAGTATTATTGTATCTATCTACACATACTTCAATTAATTCTTTTACTGATAGATTCGGGTATTCAACTCTTAGACATCTATAAATTTCAATTATTGTTGAATGTAGTCGTTCAACCTGCCCGTTTACTTCACTTCTTTGTACCGGCGTTAGATATAATTTAATACCTAGGGATTTGATTAATGATTCAATCAAGGGGCTTAGGAAGCTACGTTCGTTATCAGTAACAAGAATTTTTGGCACTGTGAAATAATGTAAAACTTTAATTATTTTTTTCTGTACTTGGACCAACGATCTATCCTTAATAGCAAAGAATTTAGCGAATTTGGTAAACTTGTCTATACAAGTAATGAATTTTTGTTCCTGAATTTCCATGATGTCCATGTGGAGGATTTCACAAGGAAATTTAGGATCAAGTGTTTCTTGACGATGTATTTGTGGAGGTTTTCTGTCGTACTTGCATCTATTACAAACGTCACAGCTAGCAACGTATTTCCTGATGTTAGCGCGCATATGCGGAAAGTAGAATTGCTCTAAAATTTGTTCACCATTTTCTCTGGGATTACGATGAGCTCTTCTATGCTCGGTTTCTATTATTTCGAATTGACGTTCTTTTGAAGTTATATCTGTAACTAGTTTCTGAGCAATTCTCACTTTATATTTTGAGAAATGATCGATATAAACTTCTTGTAAGTCACCAAGAAGACCTTCTGGTGCTTTTATTCCGTTAAGGAGATTTGGTCGAAGTTTTTCCTTGAGCAGGGTTATAAGTTTTTCCTGAGACCAATTTTTCGAGGAAATGAAATGTCTCGTATACCCACGGTGTGGTTCTTCGATCGCTGTCATTTCCATTCCCATTCTTAATATAATCTGATTCCTAAAGACGTTTATAGGTACCTCCACATGGGGTATCAAGTCAGAGGCATCTTGTTCTGCACTGTGAACTGTTGCCATTGATGAAAGATCGTCTTCTCGACCCTCTGAAGCAGTTAGAGTTTCATCTGAGTTCGTGCTCATTCCCTCACTCGCCGTTTCAGTAGAAGAGTGATATAAATGATGTGAAGCGGTCTTTAACCTTGAAAGAGCATCAGCCACATAGTTTGATTTACCAGGTTTATAAATCAACTCGTGGTTATATTCCTCTATACGTGCCTTCCACCTTTTTAATTTGGCATTAAAATTCCTATTCCCTAGTGCAAACGTCAAAGGCTGATGATCAGTATAGATCCTGATTTTCTTTGCCCCGTATAAGTAATTTCTGAGATTATCAAGGGCCCATACAATGGCCAGCATCTCTTTCTCGTTCGTGGCATAGTTTTCCTCAGTTTTATTGAGAGACCGAGATATGTATGCTATGGGTTTATCCTTTCCCACTTCGCCTTGTGACAGAACGGCACCTAACGCGGTATTAGAGGCATCCGTTGTTAAGTTAAAAGGCTTCTCAAAGTCAGGGAAAGATAGTAACTCTGCTGTAGTTAACATAGATTTCAGTCTATCGAAAGACTTCAAGGACTCGTTATTTAGTGTAATTGGCACCTTTTTGGATTGACTGGCTTTTACTTGGGCATATTCGCCTCTTGTAAGATTTGTAAGGGGTTTTGCGACTTTAGCATAATCTCGAATAAATCTCCTATAGTAGGAAGTCATTCCTAAAAAGCTTTTCAACTCTTTCAAGTTCGTGGGGGGTAACAAATTTTCAATGGACTTTACCTTGGCTGGATCTGGTTTGATTCCTTCAGAACCAACGATATAGCCAAGAAATTCCACCTCCGATTTCATGAAATGTGTTTTATCAAGATTCACCTTAAGATTAGCCTCGCGAAGTCTCCCAAAAATAATTTCTATATTCCTCAAGTGATTTTCTATATTTTCTCCAATTACTATTATATCGTCAATGTATACAAAACAGAGTTTTCCTATATACTCACGGAGGACATCATCTATCATCCTCTGAAATATTGCAGGCGCATTCTTAAGGCCAAAAGGCAATCTTAAGAATTCATATTTACCGTTTGCCGTTGAAAAAGCAGTCTTTGGGATGTCCCTTGATTTCATGGATATTTGATGAAAGCCTGATGTAAGGTCTATCGTTGTAAAATATTTTGATTTACCTAGACTAGCTAAAGTCGACGTAATGTCCGGAATTGGGTAGGTATCTGAAATTGTCACAGCATTTAGGCGTTTAAAGTCCACTACCATTCGGTATTGTTTTTCACCATTAGGTTTAGGTTTTTTGGGCACTACCCAAATAGGTGAATTGTAAGGACTCTTTGAAGGTCTTATAACTCCTTCCGAAAGTAATTCCTGTATCTGTCGTTCTACCTCTTCCCTCATACAGACTGGGTAAGGATAACTTTTAGTATATATTGGTTCCTCCGTAGTTGTCCTTATTTCTGCTTGAACGTTTGTCGAGGCAAGTTCGCTACCATCAAGTGGTCCAAAAAGTGGTTTGTATTTATCAATGAGGCTTTCTATTCTTTTCCTGACCTCTGGTGCATACTCTTCGCCTAATACATAATTTGATTCATTTGTTACTTTTTCTTTTAATGGAATTTTAAAACAATTTTTCAAAACTAAAACATTCTCCTTTCTATCCACTAAAGCACCTAACTCTTTAAGGGTGTCGTCTCCTATTATACCATCAAAGGTTTTAAGCGTTGGCAAAACATAAAACTCAACGGGCTCACTTATCCCTAAAAATTTAAAAAATGGTCCAATTACTTTCCTATCTATGTTAATATCTCCTCCCACTGATCGAACTTTTATTGGTTTTTCTAATAGTATGCTACCATGTGATAAGTGTGGGTTGCAAAAGTTCTTGTTAGAACCCGTGTCGATCAAAAAACACAAAGTACCGCCATTAACAGAAGGGTAGTCTATATAGGGTAAGCTTGATGGCCTTCCCCCATAAAATTTACTTCGCCTACAGTTTCTTCCTGACAAGAGTCTCTCTCCGGCCCATTTTCAGCCATGAGGTCCTCGTCAGAAAAAGTTTCTATGTGATAAAGTTTTGCCTGTTTATGCCCTGTTCTTTCTTCATAAGCGCCTCTTTTTTCAGCTGTCCTAGGATGGTTAATGTAATTTACGCGACGAGATTGTATTGTCCTATCAATATCCATTGGTTCGTGTTTTATGGCCGGATACCGTGGAGGTAACGCTGGCTTATTATAATTCGCATGTTCATTTACCCGAAATTTAGAATAATTATTATTATGCTCCCAATTTCTAGGCTGAGAATTTTTATTCAGCCATCCCGATCGCTTAGGGAATGATTTTGGAGGTCTTGAAGGCCCAGGACGATAAGTCGTTTCTGTGGAGATTGAATCATAAGCCTTCGTCTTCGAATAAATTATGTTATTTCGCATGGTCAGATTTTGTAACTCCAAACAAGCGGAATACGCTTCAGGCAACGTTCCTGGCCGCTGTATTATAATCATACGGGAAAGCTCTGGTTTTAATCCGCGTATGAATATGTCTAACGCTCTATTCCTGTATGTTCCTACTAAGGCTTTGATCGTTTCCTCACTGTGGGACTCTGTTTTTAATTTATTAATGATGAGTGAAAGTTGATGGTTGACTGTCGAATAAAACTCATCTACGCTTGAGGATCCCTGGGACAGCTGGTTGAGCTGATGTTCCAGAGTTTGAATATCCCGTTTATCAGCGTAGTGCAGGGAAAGTATTCTTTTTATTTCCGTCCAATCACTGTCAAATACATTGTAGGATACCAGGGCTGTGTCGGCAGCGCCCGTAACTTTTTGACGGACACTTTGTATAATTGCTCGATAAATAGGTTTGTCCCTAACTATTTCAAAGTCCTTCAGTATAGTTTCCACTGAATGAACCCAGGAAATATACTGAGTGGGATTGCCTTCAAAGGTTCTTAACTCTTTCACACTGTCGGGGAGGCGACTTATATCTTTCAACTCTGTTTCAGTCCGCGGTCGTTGAAGAGATCCTTCGTCGGTGACCAGTGGTGGTATCGCGGCCACCCGCCTATTTTCTAGACGCTCTATTCTATCCAAGACATTTCCTAAAGCATTGTTGCTCAAACTAGCTTCTATCGTCCCTATCCTGTTTTCTACCGACTTCATCTGTTCCATAAACCGATTTATGGCTCCAGTCATGGTCGTTACCGTGGCCCTAAGTTCTTCCATTTCTAATTGTTGACAAGGGGGAGAAAATAAAAATATTCACGTACCTGTTATGTCCTTTATGAAGAAGGTCCTTCTTGTTTTCACTTCACTTTACTTTTTTTTTATAAAAAAAATTCTTCTTTATATTTATCCTTTCTTAATTTTCAATTTATTTCTGTATTTAACTTCTTCTCTTCTTTTTAAATAAAAAACTTCTTTATATCTCAATTTTATTATTTTTTAATTTTTCAATTCTTTTTATGAAGAAGATCCTTTTTGTTTTCACTTCACTTTACTTTTTTTTCATAAAAAAATTCTTCTTTCTTAATTTTCCATTTATTTTTGTATTAAACTCTTTCTCTTTTTTTATATACTTTTATTTCTATATACTTTTTTATTTCTCAATTTTATTATTTTTTTTGAATTTGCAATTTTTTTTTTTGATTTTATCCTTTTTTAATTTTCAATTCTTTTTTTGAATTTTTATACTTCTTTAATTTTCAATTCTTTTTTGAATTTTTATATTTTGGTGAGCCTTGGCTAGGCAGCGCGACGCGACCGTTTAAAACCCTTTTACTCCTCACGGAAGGACCGTATTTCTCCGGTTTGGAGATCCACTTTTATGATCGTGGATACCTACTGAGGTACGGTTTACTTCACTTTCGCCTCGGTAACCTACGGTTATATGTTTCGGTTGGATAACTATCAGGAATACCGGATTAGCGAAGGAGGAGTTAGATTTTGTGAATTAATTTATAACTCACAGGACCACTAAGCACTTAAGTCAGGGTCCCTGCTCGGGCGCCAGTTAAAGGATTTTACACGATCGCGAATAAAAAAATTAATTCCAAGGCGCTTCCAACTGCGCCTGATTAAATAAAACACGGATATTTAATTCTTTAACAATTATAACGATTCACAATTTAATGATACTCAAAATAATTAATTCACACTTTAATGATACTCAAAATAATTAATTACATAGAAGATATTAATATTTAATGAACTGTACTCGAAATAGCCAAAGCCAAGACTGCCGGTTGCCTTCCAACTTTGTTGACTCGATGGTTCGATTGATTCCGTTCGACCAACACGCGCCAGTATGCAGGTGCTGATACTGCAGAAAGAATTTCTCATCGCTTGCAATATCGAAATTGGATCGGAAGCGCGTGTTGCAATCAAAATGAAATGAGCTTAAGTTGCAGAAGCGACAGTGTCGCCAATGTCGTTAACTTTACTATTATTATTATTATTATTATTATTATTATTATTATTATTATTATTATTATTATTATTATTATTATTATTATTATTATTATTATTATTATTATTATTATTACTATTACTATTATTATTATTATTATTATTATTATTATTATTATTATTATTATTATTATTATTATATTATTATTATTATTATTATTATTATTATTATTATATTATTATTATTATTATTATTATTATTATTATTATTATTATTATTATTATTATTATTATTATTATTATTATTATTATATTATTATTATTATTATTATTATTATTATTATTATTATTATTATTATTATTATTATTATTATTATTATTATTATTATTATTATTATTATTATTATTATATTATTATTATTATTATTATTATTATTATTATTATTATTATTATTATTATTATTATTATTATTATATTATTATTATTATTATTATTATATTATTATTATTATTATTATTATTATTATTATTATTATTATTATTATTATTATTATTATTATTATTATTATTATTATTATTATTATTATTATTATTATTATTATTATTATTATTATTATTATTATTATTATTATTATTATTATTATTATTATTATTATTATTATTATTATTATTATTATATTATTATTATTATTATTATTATATTATTATTATTATTATTATTATTATTATTATTATTATTATTATTATTATTATTATTATTATTATTATTATTATTATTATTATTATTATTATTATTATTATTATTATTATTATTATTATTATTATTATTATTATTATTATTATTATTATTATTATTATTACACTGTGAGACAAAATTCATTATTTTTTTTAATAATTAAAGGAAAATTAGGTAATGAAAACAAGTAAAACCAGTAAAGAAAGTCTTAAATTCGGGCGGGGCGGACTTTATGATACCCTACACCATTTTGCTAATTTAGTAGAGCTCCACATAACAAATAAAAGTTTTTATGGGAGAATTCAATCATACACGCCATGATTATAATTATTATTTAAAGTTCAAAGGACTAAATATGCCGAAGCATTTGTATCTTTTAAATTCGGAATTGTATTGCCCATTTGGTGCACAATTAATTTGAAATCGGATAAAGATATATATGGGAGCTATATCCAAATCTGAACCGATCTCGATAAAATTTGGCAAAGATATTTCTGAGCTGTATTTGATATATTTCCCTGAATATCGTTGTTACGGAGTGCATATTACGGTTGTGGGTAACAAATATAACAAATCGGATGAATAATATATATGGAAGCTATAGCTATATCTGAACCGATCTTCACCAAATTTGACATACTAGCTTCTAGAATGAATTCGGTCGTAAGTGCCAAATTCCATCCCATTTGGACAAATATTAGACGTTTGGTGCACAATAAAAGGTAAATCGGGCGAACTTATATATGGGAGCTATATCTAAATCTGAACCGATCTCGATAAAATTTTGCAAAGGTATTTTTGAGCTGTATTTGATTTATTTGCTCAAATTTCGTTGTTACAGAATGCATATTGCGGAGGATAAAAATAACAAATCGGATGAACAATATATATGGGAGCTATAGCTATATCTGAACCGATTTCGATCAAATTCGGCATACTTCTTTTCAGACCTAATTTGGTTGTATGTGCAAAATTCCATACTATTCGGGGTAATATTATATGTTTGGTGTACAATATAAGGCAAATCGGACAAAAATATATATGGGAGATATACCTAAATTTTGACCGATTATCTCCAATTTAAATTTAAACAACTTCAGAGTTGAAGTTGGGTCCTCGAGGTGTGAAATCAAACAAATATGACGGAGTAAGCAGTGAACGCTGTCACAAGTGCCCTTCGTTCAAGCTGTGAGAAATCGTGTGCAATCTGTTCTGACATATGCGTGGTGACTGCAAGAAAACCCGCCTTGAAACAAGAGTGGGTTCATTAAGATTGGTTGGGTTCTGGGACACAGTAATATAATGGGGAATGGTGTGATGTGATGGCTGATGAATTAACTGGATCCCAGTCGATTGAACTACCGATTGATGAGATTGTTAAGCCGCCAATAAGTTAGTATGTCAGGTACTTCAAAAAATCTCCTATCGAAGAACCTGGAAGAAGACGACACTTGGAAGCAGGTTGAAGGGTATCTGAGGTCATCTGACCCGTAATATCGATGAAGGGAATAAACTCTCTTTTATCACTCTCTTATCTCACCAGGATGGAACAACTAGAGACTATAAAAGATGGAGAAGAGATAGAGACGATTAAATATCTATTTTGAAGAACACCCATGTTATACAACAAGAGACATGAGTAGGAGATAGAAACTCTAACGTTCTTCTCAGACATAGAACCGATCGGCGCCGTGCCATAATCCCCATTTAAATTATGGAGATTTTGGCCGACATTTTTTCGGTCATAACCTCCTCCTAATTAAATAGGGACTGTGTCCCAAAAAATTGGTCATGACCCCCATATTAAGGGGGGTGATGTCCATAACGATTGTTGCCATAAACATCGTTATGAATTAGGTATTTTAAACCTGATTACGGCAAAGCATTTTTTTTGAGGGAAATTCCTCCTTACCCAGTTATTCGACCCCAAAGTTTGGATACAAAATCCTGGTTTTATCCGGTTCTACAAAATGGGTAACATTTGAAAGCATATGAAAATACCTATTGCACGAAAATTGGTATTTTTGTACCGAAACTTTTTGAATAACCTCTTAAAAGTCGAAAATCTCCATTAAGGGTGACCTTCGACCGGGGTTTGAGATTTTCTCCTACGGAGTATGTCCAACACCGGATACACAACCCATAGTTTTGGTAAACTTTTTGTAAACCCAATTTTAGCCTTGTTTTCTTTCTGGGGACTATGTCCGAACAATTTTCGGACCTTTTTCTGAAGCGAACATAATTTCCACAATTTTATGGGTGTTGTGACCAAAATAAAATCAGATATAATTATGTCCGCGGAGATTATATCCGGCCACCGAGCCCATCGCAATTTACAAGTTTAGCAAAGGCATTCCCAGGCTAGGCAGAGCACCCTGCTGACTACACTTTTCTCTATAAATATTTTCTTCTCCTTCTCGGTTCCATATCTCTCCTATCCCCAAAAACTTTTATTTCTTCCTTGGATGAACACAATGGACCAAAGATCTTCGAGTGAAGCTATTGCGGGCTGCCGTGTAGCTGCGCATCCTTAAACCAAACCAAAATTAAGCACTTCATTGTACCTTTTTAGTACAAATAACCTATATGTGAAGTGTCAAGATTTTAGCTATGAACAAGTTAAAAAGCAATAAGTTCGGCCGGGCCGAACTTTGAATACCCTCCACCATTTGGAACGAATTTGCAAAATTTCAAAAAATAAAATACTTAAAAAAATCTGTTTATATTTTAAAAATACCGAATATAGCCGTTTTTTTTTTTTTTTTTTTTTTTTTTGGGGTCTATACGACGTGGACCTACATAGGCATTGTTTGTAATAAGGCATTACCATATTCAAATTCGAAAACTTGAAATAAACGGTGAATAATGTAGCTAAAATCATCAAAATATCGTACATATATAGGTAGCGTTATATGGGGGCTATACGAAGACGTGAGCCTGCATAGACAATTTTCTGTCATAGGCTGTAGTATCCATTACGAAGTTCAAATAGGACATCTCAAACAATTTCGGTGGGTATTGTACCCAAACTCGTCAAAATACCGAATATATGGAGGTACTGATATGTGGGGCCTATACGAAGACCTGGATCTGCCCATTATGAATTCCAAATACGTAATTTGAAACAATTCCGGTGAACAATGACGATAAAATCATCAAAATACCGAATATTGGGAGGTACCGTTATATGGGGGCTATACGAAGACGTGGACCTGCATAGACAATTTTCTGTCATAGGCTGTAGTATCCATTACGAAGTTCAAATACCAAATTTTAAGCAATTCCGGTCGCTGAAATCATCAAAATGAGGAATATCGGGAGGTACCGTTATATGGGGGCTATATAAAAACGTGGACCTACATGGCCCATTTACGAACTTAACATTTTTGCAAAATTTTAGCCTTCAATCTCAATTCGTTGGACAGTTAGTGTGAATACAACAGACAGATGGACAGAGAGACGGTCAGACAGACAAATAGACGGACATCGCTAAATCGACTAAGAATTTTACGCTGAGCAAGAATATATATATTTTGTTGGGTCTGACATGAGTATTTCGAGGAGTTACAATCGGAATGACAAAGTTAATATACCCTCCACAGTATGGTGGAGGGTATAAAAATATTTTGTAATACCTTCTTTAGTACGAATTTTGGCAAACATTCCCTTAACTAATGTGTCGCTACATTTTGAAGATTCTAACTTCACAAGTTCAGGTCGTTACTAGTACATAAACACATCGAATCAAATCAGGAGAAAATATATGCACATTGCCCTGAGGTGAAGTAAGTAAGTCCCCTTCTCCCACCAACCATCCAATCCCAAACTAACTTTCCCAATCTACAATGCAACCTGTTTCTTCATAAATTTATATTTCGCCAAAAAGTTTCAAATAAATCATTCGTAACCTATTAATAACTTTCACACAAACCAACATTCTTTCTTTCTTCCCCCCTCAAGTTTATTGCATTATACCTTGCACCAAAAGTGAAAGACGAAGAAGAAAATAAATAATTCATAACAAAAACCAAAAAGGCGTTAAAAGTATTATTGACTTAAATATTAAGGGAGTCGAATTGATACAAATTTGAGTCCATATACTGGCGAAGAGTGGGAGGGTGCGGGAAAGAGAGGATGGGTGGGGGATGATTATACAGCCCGCAAACAATGAGATGCGTTTAATAAACCCACGGACGTTACACCCATCCAACCTCAAACAAAAGAAGAGTGCTATTACATCTTCAAATGTCCTGGTTTCGCTGCAGACAACAACGTTCCAGTCATCGTTCCACAGCCACGTCCTAATGCGGTGGTGTTAACAATCTGAAGCACTATAATGACACGTGGCAGCTGCTTTTAAAATTCAATTTCCGTCATGTAATCCCTGGTTAACATCGTGTTGTTCATTTTTGTGTCTACGAGCGTTGACTTGTTTACGTCCGCTCCAGCCGGTCGTTGTTGTTGGTCTGTTTGGTTTTATGGCATTTATTGGCCGAATAACATATTTTTTGTGCAAGCGGCAGTCAAACGCTTGCTCATCAGACACCAGTAGTCATTTGTGATTGTTTTTTTGTCTGACCAAGTCCAATTTTCGACCCACCCACCTACCTATCAGCCAACCACCGCCGCCAAAACATGAAGCGGGGGTGTTTTCGCCCTGTTCTTCCAAATGATGTAAGCAGGACAATTGAGTTGTTACATTCGATGTTCCGGTAGATGCAAAGGCAATTGTTTTCCTTTTGGGAGCGGTTACAGGAAACATATTGTTCTAGATTGTCTCAGGCGATGAACATTAATCGCTGGCAGTTAATAAGTTTTGGGGTAATAGAGGCGAGGGCAGAAGGGCAGTTTTTCTGGTGTGAAAATTAAGTCATTGCAAACGTGATTTTAAGAACAATGCAAATGTAGCCGGGCAAACTTGTTGAATTAGAACAGAAAGCCATGGAATGGATAGAACAATACCAATTGTCAATTTCCCTTAAGCCCGCCTAGAAGAAATTATTAAACTGGCCAAAAAACATTTTTTTTTTCAAAAATTGCAGGAAATATCGGTTGATTACACTGTGCCACAAAATTCTACTTTTCAATAATTACAGGAAAAATCCAACAGATTGTGAAAGTAACCCTATAGAAATAGAAGACATATGTAACGGCGTTTAGAAAGTCTACATCGCAAAGTAACAGGAAATAGTGGGGGCCGAAAAAATTATTGGAAATATGATCAGAACCCTTCCAATAATTCAAAATTAGGGGGAATCTTTATATAAGGGCTATACCGAAACGTGGACCTATACTCATAACATTTTCTGTTGATAAAATGACAAAGTTCTAGGTCATTGCCATTGCTCAAGAACCATATTGTACAATTTATTACTTTTCGTACCCTTAAGGTACATATATTTATAAACTCGGCAGTATCTCAACTCTCTACATTGTAAGAGGCCCTCATGATAAATTGTATAATTTTAGATTCTTCACAAACGTTTAAAACTAATGCAGTAACATTTTATACTTTTCGTACCTTTGAAGTCTGAACTTCAAAAAATCGTTAATATCAACATCCGCATGTAGAGTGAGACTCATACCTAATTTGAAGGCTCCAACTCCACACTGATATTGTATATTACAGAGTGAGATGAAAAACCTGCAACCAACTTCAGACTGCTGTCATTTCTAAGACAGCTATTAAAATAATTCCAGTGACAGCTCATTATATTGTTTACAAGCGTACAAAAGCATTTTGGTGAGAATTTTCCAGAAAAAAAGTTATTCGTGATGGAATTCAAGTGTGATAGTGTGATTTCTTTATATTTGGCAGGAAAATCACAAGTGGATATTGTTAGAGTACTCCAGCGTTTAAATGTGAATAAATCTTCTGTGTCTCGTACCATCGCTCGTTACCGTGATACTGGTAGCGTAGCCCGATATCAAGGAAGTGCACGGAAGAAAACAGCAACATCAGAAATGGTATTAAAAAGTAAAAAAGTCAAAAGTGATGGAAACCCGGGTCGCAGTGGCCGAAAATGGCTCGTGAGCTGAACATATCGCAATATTCCATTCGTCAAGTATTGAAAAAATGAGCTCGGGGTATAGCCATTGAAATTCCAAAAAGTGAAAGAACTTACACCGCAACAGAATGAAAATAGACTCAAAAGAGCTAAAGAGTTGCTTTGCTTGGCCGAAAGTGCCGAATTTGGTTTTCTCCGATGAGAAAACATTCGATGTCCAGCAGTTTGTAAACAAACAAAATGATCGTGTTTACTTGCCAAAGAAGTCAGCTGAAAATGTGCACCTTCGGTTGGCCACCAGAACTCAAGCGCCGGCCATGGTGATGATGTGGGGCGCCATGAAGCCGATGGTCGCTCTCCGCTCGTATTAATCGATCGTGGCATCAGAATAAATGCCGAATATTATCGCGATATTCTGGAGGGTGTATTAAAGCCTTGGGCACGCAAACATTTTGGCCGCAGGCCTTTAACATTCCAACAGGACACAACACGATGCGATGTCCGTTTGTCTGTCTATCTATTGTAATCACGCGAACGAATCTTTCGAACGAATCAAGATAGAAGGCTAAAATTTTGCAGACATGTTTTTTTTTTTTTGCCAGTAGGCAGGTTAAGTTCGTAAATGGGCCATGGAGGTACACGTTTTCATATAGTCCCCATACAACGGTACCTTCCGATATTCAGTATTTTGATGATTTCAGCGACATTATTCACCGGAACTGTTTCAAATTTAGTATTTGAAGTTCGTAATGGATACTACAGGCTATGACAGAAGACTGTCTGCGCAAGGTCCACGCCTTCGTATAGCCCCTATACAACGATACCTCCCGATAATCGGTATTTTGATGATTTCAGCGACATTATTCACCGGAACTGTTTCAAATTTAGTATTTGAAGTTCGTAATGGATACTACAGCCTAAGACAGAAAATTGTCTGTGCAGATCCACGTCTTCGTATAGCCCCCATATAACGGTACCTCCCCATATTCGGTATTTTGATGATTTTAGCGACATTATTTACCGGAATTGTTTCAAATTTCGCATTTGAAGTTCGTGAAGTTCGATATTACAGCCTATGACAGAAAATTGCCTGTGCATTATAAACAGATTTTTTTTCAAGTTTCGCATTTCAATATTGTAATAGCTTTTGACAAAAGTTGCCTATGCAGGTCCACATCGTCGTATAGGCTCTAATATACGGCTACATTAGGTATTTTCAAGATTTTAACAGATTTTTAAGGGATTTTATTTTATTTATTTATTTATTTTTTTTTAATTGTTAAATTTGTACCAAATCGTACCGAACTTACAGCTTTTTTACTTGTTATTACTTTGAGTGATATTTTCAATAGCTCAAGAATAATATTGTGCCATTTAGTACTTTTTAGTACCCTTTAAGTATAGATATCCAAAAATTCCGCCTTATCTGAATTCTCTACATCAAAAACTACCCTCGTGCTAAATTTTACAATTGTACCCCTTTGCAATAGTTGAAAAATAATGCAGTAACATTGCGTACTCTGTAGTAATTTTTGTACCTTTAATGTGTGAATGCACAGCTCCAACGCATACTGATTCGGTACCATTTGTGCCTTTTTGTAATATGATTTGGCCTTTAAGTACGAATTACCCGCCTACTCACAACAATAATGACTAGTACTTTAGTACTTTTCATACTTTTAGGGTACAGATGTACAAAAATTCCACCTTATCTTAAATCCCTACATTAAAAGCGACACCTTTGCTAAATTTGATCTTTACAATTGCTCAAAAACAATGCAACAACATTCTGTACTTTTTAGTACTTTCTTTATCCTTGGAGTATACATTTGAAAAAAAAATCCTAAAGTCACTCATTCCAGATTTCAAATCTCTAACTCATAGTGATCCTGTACTATTTTGTACATTCTAGTACTTTTCGTACCCCTCAAGATATAATTAAAAAAAAAATAACGCCTTTTGTTATAACCTACATTAACCACTAAATTACACAATTTTGAATCTTTGCAATCGATCAAAAACAATGTAGTAACATTTCGTACTTTTCGTGCCCTTGAAAAGCGATTTTCAAAAAAAATCATCAATTTTATCCCCTACACGTGGAGTGACCTTTATACTAGATTCCAAAGCTACAATTAATTCAGATTTGTTACTATTTTGTGTCTTTTTGTACTTTTTATGTCCCTTAAGTACGAAGTTCCTGCCTACTCATAACAGTTCACAACAAAAGTGACTGCCATACAAAATTCTAGCTATTTTCATTCGCTCAAGAATAATGTTGTACCATTTAGTACTTTTCGTGCCCTTGAAGTATAGATATCCAAAATTCCGCCTTATCTCAACTCTCTACATCAAAAGCGAACCTTGCGCTATATTTGATCTTTACAATCGTTCCAACACAATGCAGTAACATTTCGTACTTTGCGTATCCTTGGAGTAGGGATTTAAAAAAAGACATAAAGCCACTCATTCTAGACTTCAAAGCTCCAACTCATACTGATCCTGTACTATTTTGCACATTTTATTACTTTTCGTACCCCTAAAGAAACGATTAAAAAAATCACGCCTTCTATTCAAAATACAAGCTGTTTCCAACAGCTCATTAATAATTATGTAACTTTTAATCCCTTAAGTCCCATTGAAGTACAGATTTCCAAGAAATCCTGCCTCATTAATCTACACCAAAAACAAATTTCTTAAAAATTTTTCACCATTTCTGTCCTTCATACACCAAGAGTGACTCTCATGCAGGATGACAAAGTTCGAGATATTTTCAATAGCTCAGGAAAAACCATTGTACCATTTAGTACTTTTTAGTACCCATTTAAGTATAGATATCCAAAAATTCCGCCTAATCTTAACTCTCTACATCAAAAACTACCCTGGTGTTAAATTTCACAAATGTTGACCTATGCAATCTTTCAAAAACAATGCAGGAACATTCCGTACTCTTTAGTACTTTTTGTACCTTGGATGTGTGAATTTCAAAAAAAAATTAAAATATTATTCTCTGTACTAGATTTCAAAGCTATTTTGTGCCTTTTAATATTGTATCATTTAGTACTTTTGGTACCCTGGAAGTATAGATATCCAAAAATTCGTGCTAAATTTCACAATTTTGGAAATTTACAATCGCTCAAAAACAATGTAGTAACATTTCGTACTTTTTAGCACTTTTCGTACTCTTTGAAGAGTGATTTTCAAAAAATCTATAATATTGTCCTCCGCATGAGGAGGGACTCCATATTAGGTTTCAAAGCTCCAATTCATACTTGCACCGTACCATTTGTATATTTTTGTAAATATCGTACACTTAAAATAAAAAGTTCCCAAAATCCCTATGTATCTAACCCCTTAGTGCCTTGTTTTATTTGTATACCCTCCACCATAGTATGGAGGGTATATTAAGTTCGAAATATGCATTACATATATTTTTGATCAGCATAAAATTCTATTTCGATTTGTCCGTCCGTCTGTCCATCTGTGGAAATCACTCTAGCAACCGAACGAAATTAAGTAGATTGCTAAAATTTTACTCAAATGTATGCAATGTCTGCAGGACTTTCGGTATTGAAAATGGGTCATGTAGGTCCACATTTTGTTATATAACGGTACCTCCAGATATTGGGTATTATGATGATTTTAGCGACATTCTTCATGGGGAATTTTTCAAATTCGGTATTTAAAGTTCGTAATGGGTACTACAGCCTATGACAGAAAATTGTTTGTGCAGGTCCACGTCTTCGTATAGCCCCCATATAACGGGGGCTATAATAATGGATGCAACAGCCTAAGACAGAAAATTGTCTGTGCAGATCCACGTCTTCGCAAGCCCCCCATATAAAGGTACCTCCCGATATTCGGTATTTTGATGATTTTAGCGACATTGTTCTCAGGAATTGTTTCAAATTTGATAGTTGAAGTTTGAAATAAATACTGCAGCCTATGACAGATTTGTTGTTTGAGGTTCGTAATGGATGCAACAGCCTAAGACAGAAAATTGTCTGTGCAGGTCCACGTCTTCGTATAGCCCCCATATAACGCTATCTCTCTACATTCGATATTTTGATGATTTTAGCGACATTATTCACCGGAAATTTTTCAAATTTGATATTTGAAGTTCGTAATGGATACTACAGCCTAAGACAGAAAATTGTCTGTGCAGATCTACGTCATCGTATAGCCCCCATATAACGGTACCTCCCTATATTCGGTATTTTGATGATTTTAGCGACATTGTTCTCCGGAATTGTTTCAAATTTGGTATTTGATGTTTGAAAGGGATACTACAGACTAAGACAGAAAGTTGTCTGTGCAGATCCACGTCTTCGTATAGCCCCAATATAATAATACCTCCCTATATTGATGATTTTAGCTACATTACTCACTGATTTTTTTTTTTCAAATTTCGCATTTGAATATTGTAATGGCTTATGACAAAAGTTGCCTATGCAGGTCCACGTCGTCGTTTAGTCCCTAATATGACGGCTACATTTGGTATTTTTAAGATTTTAACAAAATTTTTGACGGATTTTTTTTTTTATTTTTGACGGATTTATAAATTCGTTCCAAATGGTGGAGGGTATTAAATGCTATGTATGCTTGTTTGGTCTAAATTTTGGCTACTTTTTTAATTTTATTATGTCTGCTATAGAATCTAAAAATTTGTAAAACCTGTGTATCCAAAAAATCGAATAAAATACAATTTTCCTATAACTCTCTCTCTCTTCTCTCTCCACACAAACATTTATTTCTCTCTCTTTCTCTCTCTTTGCTACACAATTTTATTACTTATTGTTATTCTAAAACAAAAAATAAAACATTAAATATTTCATTTTTCAATAAACCTCAGATCGTACATCAAAACCAACACACGCGCACATTTTAATCAAAGTCATTGCCATTTTAAAATTATAATAACAATGATGACGACGATCAAGGTATTATGATTATTAGGCAATATTGTCGGCAATAATGACGGCTGGTGGAAGGACTGCTGGTGTTCGAAGGGAGGAGGTGGAGGAGACGCTATTATAATACAAATTAAAAATTTCTTCTTTATCAACGGAAACGGAAATACGCCAACGCTGGCACTCAGCGCTGCGCAACACACCATCACCACCACCGCCGCAATCAACCAAAAGTACGCATTATCTCTCTTCGGCCTTTTGTGGTTATTGAAAGCGTGCTATCGACACCCCCGTTTTGCGGTGCAAAAAAGGCAAATAAAACATACACACACAAGACCGGTGGCTCAGAACAAACGCTTACGACTTGAAAGGGCGTGTGATTGACTTAATTGACGTTGAAAATGAGAAATTATCCAAAAGACTGAAACACTGAAACACAATGGGAACAGGCGATGATTCTCTTATAACAAAGCGCGAATAATACAAAAACAACAGAAACAAAAACAACAACCACTACCAAGACAACAGCCAACAACATTACACAAATAATAAACACCTCAATTTTAGTCAAAAAAAAAAAAAAACAGTAAAGAAAGTCTTAAATTCGGGCGGGACCGACTTGCTAATTTAGTAGAGCTCCTTTGCTAATTTAGTAGAGCTCCGAACAACAATTAAAAGTTTTTATGGGAGAATTCAATCATACACGCTATGATTATAATTATAATTTAAAGTTCAAAGGACTAAATATGCCGAAGCATTTGCATCTTTTAAATTCGGACTTGTATTGCCCATTTGGTGCATAATTAATTTAAAATCGGATGAAGATATTTATGGGAATTATATCCAAATCTGAACCGATCTTGATAAAATTTAACAAATGTATTTCTGAGCTGTATTGGCTATATTTCCCCAAATATTGTTGTTACAGAGTGCATATTACGGCTGCGGAAGACAAAAATAACAAATCGGATGAAAAATATATATGGGAGCTATAGCTATATCTGAACCGATTTCGATTAAATTTGGCATACTTATTTTCAGGCCTAATTTGATTGTATGTGCAAAATTCCATACTATTCGGGCTGATATTACACGTTTGGTGCACTATAAAAGGCAAATCGGACGAAGATATATATGGAAGCTATATCTAAATTTTTACCGATTATCTCCAATCAATAGGGTTTGTCCTTAGGCCAAACAAATGATTTGTGCAAAATTTTATCTGGATAGGGCAATAAATGCGAACTGTACTTTGTTTACAAAAATACATGGACAGACGGACGGACGGACATGCATAAATCGACTCAGAATGTGATTCTATGCAGATCATCAAAAGGAACCAAGGGTCTATCTCGTTTCCTTTTGCCTGTTACAAACAAATGCACAAAGACATAATACCCTGACCACCTTGTGGTGTAGGGTATAAAAAGACTAAGAGAAAAAACAACAAACTCCAGAAGAATCATTGAGGGGGGACAAAGAATAAAGAGGGCTGAGTACGAGGGAGAAAACGCTTCTTTCTGAAATCTTCTCCCACTCAATTCACGTTTGCCACAATTTTAAAAGAAAAAAAGACGGGGTAGACGACAACCAAAAAGGCAACTTGACAATGTCTGCTGTAAAAAGACCAACCAACAAACCCCCCCAAGTCCTCGGAAAAGGGAGCGTGCCGCCTGACTTTTGCCGTTCGCATTTAATGAAAATGTAAAACAACAATTTTAAAGCCCATTAATGTTGTGTTGCTCATTTAATTTGATTTGTTTCCCACTCCGCCCCGCCCCCCAGCTATGTGAATTCTTGTTGCTCGGGGTATTATCTTTTGGCTTATGGACTAAATGGAAGATATTTGCAGATGTATGTGTGTGCGTGTGAATATTTGTATCTTGTAAATTGTGCCTACGTTGTTTGTAATTCCTGTGGATTTTGTAATGCCGCTTTAAAATTGATTGCGGCTAAACGCAAACTAATTAACTTGAAAATTGGGTGAAATGATCCGAAATAAAGCCAGTGAATGCGCAGCTGAATGCTGATTCGTATTTGATGGGGAAAATGGTAAGCAGGGAATCAGTGTTACAAATACCAAGCATTTCAGGGAAAATTCAAATAATTTTTGTTTGGGAAATTAAGGGTCTATGACTAAATAAAACCTTTAACGTTAGATGAAACTTCAAACCTTAGGCCCCTAGGACATATATATACACCCCAAAAAAAGTACAAAAAGATTGGGCCTACAAGCTTTGCAATGTGGTAATGGGGTGAGAACTGAGGAATCATTTCATATTTATACTGTGCTACACAGGAAAGAAAAGGCGTTTTTAAGTTGGAGGGGCCAAGTTCCCCCTATTCCACATGTTTTTTTTTTAATTTTCTGATTAATATTCTTTAAATTCCTTACATTTTAGGTTTCGGCAATATTACTGATAACAAACGAGGACTAGTTTGTTCCCCAAACGAGTCCTGGGCCTCAATTCTTGTTCTATGACAATGTGAAATGAAAACTTTTATAAAGGAAAGAAATGTCAAATGAAAATTTTTATAAAGGAAATATTTTTCATTTTATATTTTCTTAGAACAAGAATCCAGCCCCTGGGCCTCAATTCTTGTTCTGTGAAAATGTGAAATGAAAACTTTTATACAGGAAAGAAATGTCAAATGAAAAATTTTATAAAGGAAATATTTTTCATTTCATATTTTCATAGAACAAGAATCCACCCCCTGTTTTTATTTTTTTTACAAAAAAAATTATTAAAAATTCTTTTTAAACTGAATCGAAGCAGGTTAATATATTTCACAGAACAGTTTTTCATGAAATTCTAAACTCCTGGAACTCACAAATATTTAAAACACATTTTGGGGGTAAAGTCGCACTTCATATGAGGATGACTTCAAAGTCTACTAAATAACTAAAATCAGGTGTGTCTTTATGTAGGAACTGCACCAAATCATGAACTTATATTAATATTTTTCTTCAAGGAAGATAGATCGGTAGATCGACTTCAACTACTCTGAAAAGGGGTTTGTCTACTGAGACCTAAAGTCTAAAACCATTATTGGTACAAACTCACCGTAGCCATAAGACTAACGGTTTTAGACTCTAGCTCTCTTTGGACCAAATTCGTTTCAGAACATTTGGAGTCGATCTAGCGATGTCCGTCCGTCTGTCTGGTACCTCCCCCACAAAAGGTCGAAATTTTCAAAAATATATATTTTTTGCCCAGAAAGAGAAACGTTGATCCGATTTTGCTCCAACTTTGCATATCCTAATATTTGCATCAGTGCTAGGTCAGGTGCGAAAATGGACAATATCGATCCACTCCTTCTGGTACCTCCGGCCAAAATTTTAAATAATTATGTAAGAGTTTAATGTAAGAGTCTAATTGTCTTCAAATTTAACAGTTCCCAATATTTATGTTAACCCAAGGTATGGTGTTAACATGGAATATATCGGTCCACTCCTTCTTGTACCTCCCCCACAAAAGGTCGAAATTTTCAAAAATATATATTTTTTGCTCAGAAAGAGAAACGTAACTCCGATTTTGCTCCAACTTTGCATACCCTAATATTTGCGTCAGTGCTAGGTCTTGTGCAAAAATTGACAATATCAGTCCTGTCCTTCTTGTACCTCCCTCACGAACGCTCAAAATTTTGAATATCCATGAAGCTCATACAAAGCGAAATCAACATCGGATTCCCTTCCAGATATGGTACATATAAAATATTTTCATCAACACCAGGTCTATTATATAGATGGTAGGGATCGGACCCTTTCTCTTGCTACCTTCTCTACACAGAATTCAAGATTTTGAAAAAACAAAACGCTCAAAGAAAGCGAAGTAAGAATCCGCCTCTCTTCAAATTTCACACATACAAACATTTTTGCTAACACAAGATCTGGCGTGAAGATGCTATATATCTACGAACCCCTTCTGGTACCTCACCCACAAAGGGACACAATTATCAATACTTTTATCTTTCTTTAGAACTTGCTATATATAAATATATGTCTCTCAACCAGAATCCTGAGATGAATATGGAATTTAAGATTTCCCATAAATTGGATTTGAATGTTCGATTTTTTTATATATTCATAATAATATTTATATCATATGTATGTAGGTCCGATATGAAATGGACAATATTGACCCATTTTTTCAAAACCCACTCCACAGAGGGTCAAGAGTATGAAAATTTGTAACAGATGTCAAAATATATATTTTAATGATTGAACATTGGCTGAGGGTATAGATCTGTCGGCAAAACCGACCGATACTTTTTTACTTATTTTTAGTTTATAAACACTAACAACTTATAACAACAACAACTACAGCAATTATAATTCGAATTTCAAAAAAAAGTAAAAAGCAGTAAGTACGAAGACCTAGACCAGCAGGGCTTAAAACTTATACAGGATGAGATGAAATAACTGCAACAGCTCATTATATTATTTATAAGCATTTGGGTGAGAATTTTCCAGAAAAAAATGTTTTTCATGATAGAAATCAAGCGTAGCAGTATGATTTTTTTATCTTTGGCTGGAAAACCACAAGTGGTTATCGTTAGAGCACTCCAGCATTTAAATGTGAATAAATCTTTTGTGTCTCGCACCATCGCTCGTTACCGCTATACTGGTAGAGTAGCTCGACGTCAAGGAAGTGGACGAAAAAAAAAACAGCAACATCAGCAGAAATGGTTCGAAAAGTTAAGAAGCGACTTTATCGAAACCCGCGTCGAAGTGGCCGAAAAATGGCTCGTGAGGAACATATCGCAATATTCCAGTCGGCAAATATTGAAAATGAGCTCGGGGTAAAGCCATTGAAGTTCCAAAAAGTGCCAGAACTTACACCGCAACAGAAAGAAAATAGACTCAAAAGAGCTAAAGAGTTGCTTCGCTTGGCCGAAAGTCGTAAACTGCTGAATTTGGTTTTCTCCGATGAGAAAACATTCGTTGTCCAGAAGTTTGTAAACAAACAAAATGATCTTGTTTACTTGCCAAAGAGATCAGCTGAGTATGTGCACCTTCGGTTGGCCACCAGAACTCAAGCGGTGATGGTGTGGGCCGGCCATGAATGGTGATAACAGCCGATGGTCTCCGCTCCTATTAATCGAATAAATACCGAATATTATTCACGAAAATGTTCTGGAGGGTGTAATAAAGCCTTAGGCACGCATGTGTTGCAGTTTTTTTATCTCACCCAGTACCAATATGTGGACCGATATATCTCATTTCCAATACCAATCATCCTAGACACAATACACACACTTCTCCCAAAATTCAGCTCTATGTCAAATATGTGGGCTGTATTGTTATTTCAACAGGCAGACAAACATATAGACATCGCTAAATCGACTTGGAATTTTATGCTGTTCCTGAATATGGGGTCTACGACGAATATTTAGTGGTGTTACAAACGGAATGACCAATTTTATATACCCTCCTTTCCATGGTGGAGCGTATAAAAATTCGAATTACCATTAAAATCATCGAAATACTACCGAAATAATTCATATTATTAATTACTTTGAATTCTCGAATTACAAATTAAATGTTACGAATTAAATCAAAAATTATTCTAATTACTACTGAAAAAGGTGTAGTATCGAAATCGTCCTGTCAATTGAGGCAACGATTTAGTCCAATTTTGTCGCATTGTATTATTTGAAACATTCTTGCGTCAATGTATTATATCGGTCTTTTTTGCCTCCTCTTATATGGTCAACATTTAGAAAAAATTGTCATCCCCGGTTCGAAGTTGAGATGTATCGGTCAAATCTTTTTAGAAGTTATCAATTACATAAAAAATTAATAGAATCCATGATTCAGTTTAAATTTTGCCCACCGTAATTTGAACAAAATTAGAGGTCAAGATATACTCTTGGATCGCATGCGGTTTATAAATTCCCCATGTGAGTAAATATGTATGCGAGACCTTAGAAAAGATTGTGTTGTTTGAAATTTGTACTAAAACTGATTTTTCTAAGATTTATATGAGATGAGTAGAAGTATTCGGGTGTATTATAAGCCAGAATGAATAGTAATTTAGAAAAGGCTGCAAGATCAGTATCTAGAATCTCTACATATCAAAAAATCGTTTAAGACAACTGTCTGGCTAATTAACAATAACACAGATTAAATCCTCAAATTTTGCATATAGATCAGTGCTGTTATGTACGTCTGAAATAAGACGGAATTTTGGGAATTGACCTTTAAAATGTTGCTTGACAATTTTCACGGAGAGCCTTAAATTGGGGTGATTGTGGTAATTCGTCATTTAAGGACTCTTAAAGTACTAAATTGTACGACACTGTTATTACGCGATCGGTTAACAATGCAATTTTCAAATTTTCATTGAGGGGCACACAAAATCCGGGATAGCAAGATAAGGCGGGAATTTGGTAAATTGGTAGATTTAGAAATCTGGTATTTCATGTTATGGTATGTTTAAGGAAGACTATCGATTGGTATGTTTGTAACTTTCGAAATGCATGAAAAGTATAAAATAGCTTTTAGATATATTCCGAAATTTTGTTATGATATTTGGTTCCATATAAAGAGGGGGTTTTGGATATTCCCACAGCATAGGTACGAAAAGTACTAAAATGAACTAAATGTGGTGTCATTGGTATAGGGTGGACGGATTGAACTAGAATCTTGGTATGAAACTACAGTTCACATGTGGTGTTAGGAAATTTGTACCATATTTGGATAGATAGATTTAGATAGATCTGGAGTCGTAAAATATAGTACTGGGGCCATTCTTGTTGTTAGGGTTGACATAAGGAGGTTATTTTCGAATTATTTGTATACAAACTAGCATAGTATGAAGGGTATATTAAGTTTGCCATTCCGTTTGTAACACCTCGAAATACATATAGCTCCCATATAACGGTACCTCCCTATATTTTATATTCTCTATTTATACCCGTCACAAGGTCAGAGTATTACGTCTTTGTGCATTTGTTTTTAACAGGCGAAAGGAAACGAGATAGACCCATAGTTCCTTTTGATGATCTGAATAGAATCACATTCTGAGCCGATTTATGCATGTCCGTCCGTCCGTCTGTCAATGTATTTTTGTAAACAAAGTACAGTTCGCATTTATTGCCCGATTGAGATGAAATTTTGCACATATCATTTGTTTGGCCCAAGGACGAACCCTATTGAAATTGGAGATAATCGGTAAAAAATTAGATAAAGCTCCCATATATATCTTCGTCCGAATTGCCTTTTATTGTGCACCAAACGTGTAATATTAGCCCGAATAGTATGGAATTTTGCACATACAATCAAATTAGGCCTGAAAATAAGTATGCCAAATTTGATCGAAATCGGTTCAGATATAGCTATAGCTCCTATATAAATTGTTCATCCGATATGTTATTTTTGTCCTCCGCAGCCGTAGTATGCACTCTGTAACAACAATATTTGGGGAAATATATCAAATACAGCTCAGAAGTACCTTTGCTAAATTTTATCGAGATCGGTTCAGATTTCGATATAGCTCCCATATATAACTTCGTCCGATTTACTTTTTATTGTACACCAAATGTCTAATAATTACCCAAATGGGATGGAATTTGACACTTACGACCGAATTGAGTCTAGAAGCTAGTATATCAAATTTGGTGAAGATCGGTTCAGATATAGCTATAGCTCAAATATATATTGGCCATCCGATTTGTTATATTTGTTACCCGCAGCCGTAATATACACTCCGTAACAAAGATTTTCAGGGGAATATATAAAATACAGCTCAGAAATACCTTTGCCAACTTTTATCGAGATCGGTTCAGATTTGGATATAGCTCCCATATATATTTTTATCCGATTTCAAATTAATTTCGCACCAAATGGGCAATACAAGTCCGAATTTAAAAGATACAAATGCTTCGGCATATTTAGTCCTTTGAACTTTAAATTATAATTATAATCATAGCGTGTATGATTGAATTCTCCCATATAAACCTTAAATTGTTATGTGGAGCTCTACTAAATTTGCAAAGTGGTGTAGGATATCATAAAGTAGGCCTCGCCCGACTTTAAGGCTTTCTTACTGGGTTTAAATTGTATTTATAATTTTAATTATGAAATACTACTTATTTTTTATAAATATTAAAGTCAAGAAATTTATGGTATCCCAAAGGTAAACCTAAATATCCCTACAAGACTTGGTTGCTTACATCCCTAATGATACCCTAATGCGTCGCTCATTAAGTAACACAGCTTTAAACAAACGATAATCAAGACAATTTTTTAATAACCATTGCCGCTGTCATTTTTAATATTCTTCAACGTGATGAATCGTGATGGCTTAATTATCATATTTTCCCTCACTAAAACAACCACCACCACCACAGTTTTTCCCTGTTGCCACAAAGTGATGAAGAGATTTTCAGCAACACTAAACCGCACATCAATCAAAAGCAATTTTTTAATAAAATAAAAAGGATAATTTTAAATTAAAACACAGGCCGAAGAGAGAGAGACGAGCTTCCTGCCGCAAAGCCACTTAAATTATGCCTCAACATAATTCCAGACGCAGGAGATCAACTGAAAAAAAAAAACATTTTATTAAAAAGGTATTCAATTTGGAAATGGATAAACGGATGAATGGACTGAGATTTTCCTGTAATTCATTAGCCACCAAAGAAGGGATGAAGGATAACTCATTAAATCTGTGTGTCCAACACTTGTTTTTATTGTAAAGTCATGATGGATATTAAAATGACCTGTCAACGTCATTTTGGGTGAGTTCATTTTGATACGAGTAGACAATGAAAATTAGCTACTTAAAATCACATTCATTTTCTGGGATTTATGAGAAGTTTTCCGGGCACAAAAAAAAACACGAACGTGTTAATCAGCAAAACATTTCATATGGTTTTCTAGTAATTTTATCTACTTCCGTTTCGGGGTTTTTCAAACTATGCTACACTCCAATGAAGAGCCTGAAAGTATGCTTTGATTTTATGGCCAGAGAACTGCTTAATCATTGGGTCATTTTCATGCGATGGCATGAAAGGAAAAAAACTATTAATATTTCTTTTTCCATTTCATGTTAATATTTTGTGCTGACCTCAGCATTTCAAAGGAGTAGAATCATGTCCACTGACCAATGGTCATTTGCTTTGCTTTGCTTGTCATAAATCTTAAATGGACAAAGGAGCAGACAAAATAGATTGTTTCGTTGGAAACGACAGGGGAATGCCCTACAGCACTACGTGTCGTTAAGTGAAATAAAACAGTGCTCGGAAAATGTGGGCTAGTTTGCACATCACGTCAGGGTCATATGAAACAGAATTTTCAAACTAACAATAAACACTTTATATATTGTAAAGTTTTGTATAGTATAAATTTAATAATTGTTGGGAGCCCCTAAAAGTATGCTATAAAAATGTCAACTACAAGATATGAAAAATTTCTTTACATATGACGCTAATATAATGCGTAAACTGGCTATAAACATATTAAATTTTTTGAGTGGGTCAGCCTAAAAGTGTGCTATAAAATGCTAAAGACAGATGTTAAAGAGTCACGTATTTATATAAAAGAATAGTGAAATAACTGACTGACTACCTGATCTAAAATCAATGTACAGAAATTTTGCACGAGGTCAAGTCTTGGTGCATAAGGCTGGGTTTTTGGAAAGGGTACTATAATGTACTAAATATTGGACACACGGAATGAGCTACAATTATGGAAAGAGAATCACTGATGAAGTGCAGAATAAATGTACCAAATGTTTTCTGGATATTCGAGCTTAAAGGTTACGAAAAATTATATAATGGTACTAAACTTCTAAATTGGTACCATTTGGTATGGATATTTGTGAATGGGTAGAAATTTGAAATTTGATATGAGAATCAAAGTTGGAATGATATATGAAGGTGGTTTTGGAAATGTGTACTAAGTGTGCGAACTGTACTAAATTTGTAACATTGTGGTTTAGGGTCAACGGATTAGGCTAGAACTTTGGAAATTTTGTATTGGGATCACTGTTAGCGTTTGGTTTGTTATGAAGAGGCAATGGATACTACAAATGCACGAAAAGTTCTAAATAGTACCATATTTGGTACAATTCGGTATTGGATGAATATATAGTGCTTGAAATATGAAATTTGTTATTAGGGTTGCTCTTCACGTATAACCTGGACATATGGAGGTGGTTCGTAAATGTGAACTATAATTGTACGAAACGTACCAAATGGTGTATATATTTGGTATTGGGTGAAGGGAAAGGGATGGAATCGTTACATTTGACATTGAGATCTCTTTTGATATCTGGAATTGAGATTTGGCAGTGGTTTGGAAATGCGTACCATATTTGTATGAAAAGTACTAAATGGGATATTTAGTTAGAAATCCAAAATTTAATATTGAGTATCTGGGATTGAGGTTTAGAGATGGGTTTGGAAATATGTACTATAATTGTACGAAAAATTCTAAATTGTAATATATTTGGTATTGGGCTTAGGGATAGAGAATAAATTCTGAAAATTGATGTTTAGATTACTAATGGTTTCTGTGTTTGAGATTTGGCGGTGGTTTGGAAATGTGACCTATATTAGTACGAAAAATACTGAATGGTACTAAATTTGCCATTGAGTGAAGGGATAGGACTGAAATCCCCGAATTTGATATTGAGTTCTCTCTTTGTATCTGGAATTGCGATGTGTTATACTATTACTGTACAAAAGTACTAAGTGATACTAAATTTGATATTGGGTGGAGGAATAGAGCTGAAACCTTCAAATTTGTTGTAGAAATCATTGTTGGTGTCTGTGGTTAAGATATGGAGGTGATTTTGAAAATGTGTACTATAATAGTTCGAACGTACTAAGTGGCACTATATTCGGCATTAAGTGAAGGGATAAGGCTGGAATCTCCAATTTTGGTATCTGGACTTAAGATATGGAGATGGCTTTGGACATTATACTATAATCGCACAGAAGTATTAAGTGGTACTAAATTTGGTATTGGGTGGAGGAATAGAGCTGAAACCTTGACATTTGTTATAGATATCTGTGGTTAAGAAATAGAGGAAGTTTTTAAAATGTGCACTATAATTGTTCGACAATTACTAAGTGGTACTAAATTGGATATTGAGTGTAGGGATAGGGTTGAAGTCCCCAATTTTGGTATCTGGGCTTAAGATATGGAGATGGCTTTGGAAATTTATACTATAATCGCAGAGAAGTACTAAGTGGTACTATATTTGGTATTGGGTGGAGCTATAGAGGTGAAACCTTGAAATTTGTTATAGATGTCATTGTCGGTGTCTGTGGTTAAGATATGGAGGTAGTTTTTAAAATATGTACTATAATTGTTCAAAAAGTACTAATTGGTACTAAATTGGGTATTGGGTGAGGGGATAAAGCTGGAATCCTAAAATTTGATATTGAGGTCTCTCTGTTGGTATCTGGGATTGAGAAAGGTGTACTATATTTGAAGGATAAGTACGAAATAGTACCAAATTTGGTATTTTGGATATGCCTACTATAATTGTATGCCTACTATAATTGTACTAAATGGTACTAAATCTGATATTGGAGGAAATTATAGACCTGAAATCCTGAAGTGTGATATTAAAGTCAATGTTGGTATCTAAGGTTGAGATTTGAAGATTTATTTGAAAATGTGGTGGTGGGTAAAGGGATCGAAATAAAATCCTGCACATACATACAATAATTTTTCGAAAAGTACTAAATGATACTAATTTTAGATCACTGTTGGCGTCTAGGATGGAGAAGTCGATTGTATTGAAAACGTGTAAAATTTGGTACTGGGTGAAGAGATAGTGCTGAAATTCGGAAATTTGATATTGAAGCCACTACTTACGTAGCCACTATACTTAAACATGGACGATGAAATAATTTTGGACTAAAAAAGTAAACATTTAAATGAAAGATTTTGACACGTTTCTGATGTAAAAGCCAAACAATTTCCCATGTTTCTTTCCGAAAAAAGAAAAACTTGAAAAATACATGGTGAGATAACGAACTGCAACAAAGTCAAACGTCATAATCTTTAATTTTTTTTTAAAATTTTATTGAATGAAAGCAAAAGATGTTGGTAATAGCATCAAATTTTTGAATAAGTTTAGGCATTCAAACAACCAATGAAACCATCACACCCTGCCCGAATGTTGCTCAGCGGTATTTTGGCCCATTCCCGGCGAAGCGCTTGCTTGAGGTGATCGACACTTTGGTATTTTTTAGTGCCAACCTTGGTTTCGAAAATACTCCAGACACAATAGTCCAACTGATTGGTATCCGGAGATTTTGGTGGTCATTGTGCGCTGGAAATGAAGCGAGGAACTACATTTTGTAACCATTCTGTGGTGGCGCGTGCTAAATGCGATGGTGCTGAGTCCTGTTGGAATGTCCAGGGATTGCGGCCAAAATGTTTGCGTGCCCAAGGCTTTAATACACCCTCCAGAATATTTTCGCGATAATATTCGGCATTTATTCTGATGTCAGGGTCGATTAATACGAGCGGAGAGCTGGGGCGACCATCGGCTGCCATGGCCGGCGCTTGCGCTTGAGTTCTGGTGCCCAACCAAAGGTGCACATTTCAGCTGACCTCTTTGGCAGGTAAATACGATTATTTTGTTTGTTTACAAATTGCAGGACATCAAATGTTTTCTCATTGGAGAAAACCAAATTCGGCAGTTCACCACTTTCGGCCAAGCGAAGCAACTCTTTAGCTCTTTTGAGTCTGTTTTTTTCTGTTGCGGTGTAAGTTCTTGCACTTTTTGGAATTTCAATGTCTTTACCCCCAGCTCATTATTCAATACTACGGACTACGTGGTACTCACGGTAACGAGCGATGGCACGAGACACAAAAGAGTTATTGACATTTAAATGCTCGAGTGGTCTAACGATAGCCACTTGGGGTCTTCCAGCCAAATATAAAGAAATCTCACTAACAAGAAGATACAGGGTTGCCCATATTCGACGGACCTTTAGGCCCTTTGGGAATCGACGAGGCTTGTCCGCAGGCAACATTCTTTGCGTCAATTGAATTTTGTACTCGAACAAATGCAAATCAATGCAAATAATCCGTTGTAAAGTGGACCGAGCCATGCCCAACTGCTGAGAACGGCGTTTTTGGGATGTTCTTGGGGCCCTCTCAACCCTGGCTCGTACGGCAGCGATATTCTCTGCCGATCGCCTTGGTCGACTTTTATATGGCCTCTTTGGATTAGAAAGAGCCTTGCCAGTCGAAAATTTGTCGTATAAACGCTTATTGGTGTTCTTAGAAGGCGCACTTCTCACTTTTTTTAATTTTTTAAAAGCACGTTGAGTTTTCACAATTGACTTCTTCTGTTAAATGTAAATTTCAACTATTTCAGAGCGCTCGCGTGGCGTGTATTGGTTCATGGTAAAAATCTGCTTTGACTGACGCTTCAAACGCGGTATGTCATTAAGCGATGTGACATCTCTGTCAAAAGTTATGGCGTTGCCAGATGGGTCCGTCGAATATGGGCAACCCTGTATGTAAATTGAATTAAATATGTGTACAATTTTTATTTGTGAAGGGATAGTGCTGAAATTCGATATTAAAGTTAATATTGGTATGGAGTCGATGAAATAATTTTGGACAAAAAATTGGATATGGGTCCATAGTGCAATGGTTGTACTTATATCCTTCTCGGTAAACTTCAAACGAACGATTTTGACAACTTTCTGGTGTAAAAGCTAAACTTTTTCCCTTTCCGAAAAAAAGAAAAGAAAGAAAAAAAAGCATTGCAGGAGAAATACTCAGTGCAATATTTACCACAGACGATGATAATGAAATTCTATCGTAGGTTTAAGTAAAACTTGACACTTTTATAGATGTTTTACATGTAAGCAATATATTTATTTTCTGTGTATTTTTCTGTTTGTCTTCTATCGTTTAGTTAAATAATTTAATGCTGTGATAACATGAAATATAAAAATCAAAATGTATTTTTGTAGATCTCCCTGAAGATGCAAAGTAACCCATTGCGAAATATCGGATTTTAATAAAGAAAAAACCCAGACCAAAAGCTCAAAGAAATATTTATTTATTAAAATTACATTGGAAAAGGTCGATTAAAAAAACAAACTTGAATTATATGAAAAACTTGAATAATATATGTATAAAACCTTGCAAATTTAGTATGATGTATGAAGTTTTGTTGACAACATTTTGCCAAACTGATTTCGTATTCGGAAAAATGTGACTAAGGTTATCCGCGTTGCAATCCCCCACTTAATAGGAGATCCCCAATTTTAGGCAGAAAAACGATCCAAACTAAACTATAGGAACTCAAAGTTTGCTTTTCGTAAAACTAATCTTAGGGTATAGTAGGTGCGTGTCTACCAATTTTCAAATAGTTTTAATTTTCCTATGTATGTCCTATGTACATATATTCACATTAAATTTGTTTATATGGCTAATGAAATAAATACATATTTCAAAAGAAGCTACCAAGAAATCAGCTCCCTGCCATCGCTCTATTATTATCTATAGTTCACACTTCAATGAAAACAGACTGCCGTTGAAAGTAACTAACGAAAATACGGAACGGTCAAATAGTAGCCAAAAGCAATATGCTACTAATAATCCCACTCTCATTCCGAGGACGAAAAGTCAGAGCACTTATCCATTCTTCTAATCCAAAACAAGACAACATGTATCGCTGGTGCCAACAAAAGATAAGCACCCAAAAAAAATCAGTAGACCAGCCATGGACAACACGACGCGTGCCACATGCTTTTCATATCGACCATTAACATCATCGACATCATCATCAGCAGCAGCATTTCTATAACTTGGACGACAAGATTTCTGTTTGTTGGTATAAATCATAAACAAACAAAAATATTAATCGCCACCATGTAATCTACACCCCCACAACCCCCTTGCCACCATGAAAAGAAAACACTTTGTGACAGACAAAGAAAACCATTGCTTATGAATTATAAGTGTCAAAGGTCGTACGATTCATTATCTGTTTGCCATCGCTGTAAGGATCATTGCTACCAACATTGATGATGGTATTTGTCGATATAAATGAATCTTAGTTTTAATAGCCAAGAAAATATTGACTTGTGTGTGGGTACGTGCGTGTGGTCTAAATAGCCTTTTGATAATATTTTGATGTTATCCACCTAAAAGTATGCACCATATTTAGTTATAGCCTAATGGTATGCTAAGGTCAATAGAATGACAATGAATATTTACGGGCCATTAAAACACTTTGCTTTCTTATATATTTGTAGCTAAGTTTGTAGTGGAGTTTTTATGACAAAGTACAAGGTTGTAACTTCATAGAGCTCAGGCAAGAAACTTTCTTGATATCTACAAAAAATGTGGATAAATCACAAGTTTGTGTAAATTTGACTAAACGGTAAATTCGAATTATTTCCGGATACATTATTGTGTCCGATACAAAAACAAATATGTATTAAACCAAGCCGGAATCAATTTTTTGAGATTATTTTTTATACCCACCATAGTATGGAGGGCATATTAAGTTTGTCATTCCGTTTGTAATACCTCGAATTATACGTTTTAGACCCCACAAAGTATATATATTCTTGATCAGCAGTAAATTATATCTCGATTTATCAATGCCCGTCCGTCTGTGGAAATCACTCTAGCTTTTAAAGGAAGTGTGAATGGGTATTATGTCTGCAGGACTTTTGATATTGAAAATGTAGGTCTACGTCTTCGTATAGCCCCCATATATCGGTACATCCCCATATTCGGAATTTTGATGATTTTAGCGACATTATTCACCGGAATTGTTTCTAATTTGGTATTTGAAGTTCGTAATCAATACTACAGCCTAAGACAAAAAATTGTCTGTGCAGGTCCACGTCTTCTTATAGCCCCCATATAACGGTACCTACCGATATTCGGCATTTTGATGATTTTAACGATATTATTCACGGGAATTGTTTCAAATTTGGTACTTGAAGTTCAAAATGGACACTACGTCCTAAGACAGAAAATTGTCTGTGCAGGTCCACGTCTTTGTATAGCCCCCATATAACGGTACCTCGCTATATTCGGTTTTTTGATGATTTTAGCGACATTTTTCACCGGAATTGTTTCAAATTTGGTATTTGAAGTTCGTAATGGATACTACAGCTTAAGGCAGAAAATTGTCTATGCAGGTCCACGTCTTCGATTTAGGCCCCATATATCAATACCTCCCTATATTCGGTATTTTGACGATTTTATGTCCAATACTCACCGAAATTGTTTGAGATGTCGCATTTGAAGTTTGTAATGGATGCTACGGCCTGTGACAGAAAATTGTCTATGCAGATCCAGGTCTTCGCACAGCTCCGATAAAACGGCACCTCCCTACAGGTTGGGTCGACGGACCCACCTGGCAACGCCATAACTTTTGACAGAGATGTCACATCGCTTAATGCCATACCGCGTTTGAAGCGTCAGTCCAAGCATGTTTTTAAAACATTAAAAAATGTGAGAAGTGCGCCTTCTAAGAACACCATTAAGCGTTTATACGAAAAATTTTCGACTAGTAAGGCTCTTTCTAATCCGAAGAGGCCATATAAAAGTCGACCAAGGCGATCGGCCGAGAATATCGCTGCCGTACGAGCCAATGTTGAGAGGTCCCCAAGAACATCCCAAAAACGCCGTTCTCAGCAGTTGGGCATGGCTCGGTCCACTTTACAACGGATTATTCGCATTGATTTGCATTTGTTCCTGTACAAAATACAATTGACGCAAAGAATGTTGCCTGCGGACAAGCCTCGTCGATTGGAATGAGCTCAAAGGGCCCAAAGGTCCGTCGAATATTGGCAACTCTGTATATACGATTTGATGATTTTAGCTACATTATTCGCGTTTATTTCTAGTTTCGAATTTGAATATGGTAATGCCTTATTACAAACAATGCCTATGTATGTCCACGTCGTATAGACCCCAATATAACGGCTATATTCGGTATTTTTAAGATTTTAACAGAATTTTTAACGGATTTTATTTTTTGAAAATTTACAAAATTCGTTCCAAATGGTGGAGGGTATTCAAAGTTCGGCTCGGCCGAACTTACTGCTTTTTAATTTGTTTTAAATTAATCCAAAAGCAATCCATTTTACCAAATGCAAAAGAAACCATAAAATCTATACCAACGCTGCAATTGAAATGCCTAACTGGGATGGTAAAAAATTTTTAAAAATTTACAAATTCGTTCCAAATGATGGAGGGTATTAAAAGTTCGGCCCGGCTGCTTTTTAATTTGTTTTAAATTAATCCAATTTTACCAAATGCAAAAGAAAACATAAAATCTATACCAACGCTGCAATTGAAATGCCGAACTCTGATGGTATTATAAAGTCTAAAGTAGACCTCGACAACACATCGCCTATAGGCATTTCACCACACCTAACACGCAATCATAGTTTTTACCATCGATCCGTAAAGTCGCCTTCAAAACTGCTCGCTTGTTAGCCAACAACAAATTTTCTTTGTAGAGAGACAGAAGCTTTTCAGCTTTAAATGAAGTAGGAAGTCCGGAAATTTCGTAGATTTAAAACAATTTCGGTGAATATTGTCGCTAAAATCATCCAAATACCGAATATCGTAAGGTACCAATATATCCGGACTATACGTAAACGTGAGCCGACATGGACTTTTTACAAACTTAACCTGCCTACTGGAAAAATACACATGTGTTCAAAATTTTAGCCTTTAATTTTTTCGAAAAATAGCGTGTTTACAACAGTCAGACGGACATCGTTAAATTGACTTAGAATTTTACGCTGATTCCGAATATATACAGAGACGGATGAAAAAACTGCAACCAAATTCAGACTGCTGTCATTTCTAAGCCACTCGTACGACAGATGTTAAAATTATTCCAATGACAGCTCATTATACAAGCATATTAAAGCATTTTGGTGAGAATTTTCCAGAAAAAAAAGTTATTCGTAATGAATTTCAAGCGTTCTTTATATTTTGCTGGAAAACCACAAGTGGCTATCGTTAAAGCACTTCAGCATTTAAATGTGAATAAATCGTTTGTGTCTCGTACCATCGCTCGTTACTGTGATACTGGCAGCGTAGAACGACGTCAAGGAAGAAGTAAAGGCGGCTGAGCTGAAAATGTGCACCTTCGGTTGGCCACCAGAACTCAAGCGCCGGCCATGGTGATGGTGTGGGCAGCCATAACAGCCGATTGTCGCTATCCGCTCGTATTAATCGACCGTGGCATCAGAAAAAATGTCGAATATTATCGCGAAAATATTCTGGAGGGTGTAGTAAAGCCTTGGGCACGCAAACATTTTGGCCGCAGACTTTGGACATTCCAATAGGACTCAGCACGCGCCACTCAAAAAAGTGAGGTTCCTCGCTTCATTCCACTGCACAATGGCTACCAAAATCTCCGGATCCCAATCCGTAGGACTATTGTGTCTGGCGTATTTTGAAAAGCAAGGTTAGCACTAAAAAATACCAAAATGTCGATCACCTCAAGCAAGCGCTTCGCTGGGAATTGGCCAAAATACCGCATAGCAACATTCGAGTGGCGTGTAATGGTTTCATTGGCTGTTTGAAAGCCATAATTCGTGCCAACGGTGACCAATTCGAGCAAATTTAAACTCATTCTAAAATTTGATGCTATTTCTGACATTTTTTGCTTTCATTCAATAAAATTTAAACAAAAATGTAAAATTATGGCGTTTAACTTTGATGCAGTTTTTTTATCTCATCCTGTACATTCATAATTATTTAAAAAATTGTAACTTTGTGATTGAGGTATCAAAAAGACTAATCGATTTCTTCTATTTTTTCATCTGACCCATGCTAATTTGAAAGTAAAAAGGATTTTTTTTAACAGAATTGGACCTGCTGGTAAAAGTCATGCTTCTCAAAGGACTTCTTGGTAAAAATCATAGATATTTCCTGAAACAATTTTCTGTAAAACTCGATCATTTTTATGAACGTTGTTTAAGGATATATTATTAATGAAATGTCATTATGGAGTTCATATTCAAAAATCGTCAATGTTAATGGATTTTAGTGACAAAAGTTCCACAGATTTGAAACGGAAATTTTCCTACAAACATCATTGCCCAAACTTTCCTCCTTCGAAAAATTGAACTTTAACCTATGTTAATGAAAGTTGAAAGACTGGTTGACTTAATGATTCATCAACACCCAGCTGAAGCTAGAATCTTGAAATTTTGAGTGTGGGCCATTCTTGGTCCGAAAGTATCAGATAAGGATGCGTTTTTGATAATTCGTAATAGAACACGACGAAAAGTACTAAAGGTATTAAAAATTGAACTTTTTTTTACTTGACGAACCAATGGTGATTTGGAATGAAGGAGTGTTTGTAGCTGTACCAACAGTTTTTTTAATATTCGCACCATAAGCGTACGAAAAACTAAAAACTTGAAATTTGGAATGGAAATCAAGGATGAGGAGTCAATGGCAGGATGCAAGGAAATAGTTTTAGAAATGTGTACTTATGTGCACGAAGATAACTAAATGGTACTACATTTTGTACAATTAGAATTTGAAGGAAGGAATAGAGTTGAAATCCTGAAATTTGAAATTAACATTACTGGCGGGAGTAGGATTGGAATATGAAGTTTTCGAAATTAGTGCTAATGTGCACGGAAAGTACTAAATTTGGTACAATTTCGATTAAGGTGAAATTATGAATAAAGATTATTATTGCATTGTACTAAATGGTACTAAATTTTATACAATTTAAATTTAAGGAAAATCGGTAGAGTTGGAATCGTGAAATTTGGTAATAAGGTTACTGTCGAAGTGAAGGATTGCGATATGGAGGTAAATTTAGACATTTGTACTTATATGTACTAAAATGTTAAAAATTTGATACAATTTGGATTTGGGTAAACCAATAGAGCGGAACCCTGAAATTTGGAAATAATATTGTCACTGTCAGAGTAAAGGATTGGGATATGATGGAAAGTTGTACTTAAATACTCTAAAATGTACTAAATTTGGTACAATTTAAATTAATATCTACTGCTCTATCGAAAATCTGAAATTTGGAACTAAGATTACCATTGGAGTATAAATTGGGATATGGAGGCAGTTTTTGAAATTTTGTAGTGAATGGTACTTAATTTGGCATTGGGTGAACAGATAGTGCTTGAAATCTGATAATTGGCATTTAGGTCACTGTTAGTGTGTAGGGTTGAAATTTGTAGCTGGTTTTGGAAATACGTACTAAAAAATTGTATTTGATACTAAATTTGGTATTTGGGTAAGGGATTGAGTTGAAAGTATAAAATTTGGTAGTAGAATAATCTTTTTGGATTAGAAAATACGTACTAAAAAGTGCACAAAGTTCTAAATAGTAATAACTTTGATATTTGGGAAAGGAATAGAGCTGGAAATCTATAATTTGGCGAGAGAGTTCTTGATGTTGTGTAGGATAGACAAACTAAAGGGTTTTTCGAAATTCGAACAATACGTGTACCATAGGTACTGAAATTTCCTAGATTTGGTACCGTTAGGAATTATGTGAATGGAAAGTGGTAAAAACTTGAAATATTTCCACATAGAAAATAGCAGGTATTTGTAATTAAAACAAGTAAGCAAAGGCTATAGTCGTACGGGGCCGACCATGTGATACCCTACAACACCACAATATGTAAGAAGCCCCCTTATGTCCAAATCTATTTTGGAAGATTTCGTTTTTGAAATAATGTCATGGAGCACTGCCCAGATATTAACTATAGCTTTTTGATCAGGGATATTTACTTAAAATTTTTGCACTCGGTCGTGCATTTAGCTATTGTGGTCCATTTTACAACTAAATATAATCCAATGGTCATCCAAAATTCTAGAACTCTTCCCTTAACTATCTTCTCGGGAGTGTCGATTGGCTTCAATTGAGTGTAAATTTTTTCGGTTTTTGGTTCATTTGAGCACCTAAATATTTTGCGATCATCTCCAAATGCAAGAGGCCTCTGCTCTGTATCTCTAAATGTATACACATCTATATGATTTGCTTATCTACGATAATTGGCTACATTCGTCATCGAAATCAACATAAAAAAGCCAGAAGTTCGCCTTTTTTGTATAACGCCTGTAAGTAATGTTAGTATTTTTTCACACAAAAGTAGTGGTCCATTCTAACCGCTGTTCAAATTCTAATTTCGTGCCAGATTGTGTGTCCTTTGGTTCCTGTTTGTGACCCTTATAACGGCTGCAAAATCAGGAACATTTTTAGTTGTTGGTCTATTTCAACCCCCAAATACATTGCGGACGCCTTTGAAAACAATAGGCCTAGCCTATCTGAGCCTAACCTTACCCTTGTGAAGATTTTTGCGAGGATCGGACGATAATTGAAATCTGTATATAATAACCCCAACCTGTGTTGTAAGGTGAAAAAATATTACAAAATATACACTTCAATATTATAAGTCAAATTGAAAAAATCACATGCGATAAAAAATATGAAAAAATAAAAAAATGTCACAAAATACTACAAAATTTATATTATCATGATTACAGGCATCATTTATGCGATTTTTTTTTTATTTTATACTTTTATGCCAAGATGGCATTCTTAATTGACAAAATTTGTCAAAATCGGTCCAGCCATTCTTGAGATATAAGCATTTTAGCTAACATCCCCTTCCTTTGTACATATTTCGCTATATATATCCGACATTTTTACTAACGGTATCAATGCAACGGTCAGGACTGAACTGTTCGTCTTTTTATGATTTCGCCGGGATCAAAAATATTTGGGGTTTAATGGAAAATTTGACTTTTATTTAACACAAATGTTATGGCCTATTTCACCCACTAAATATTACCCGAGGACCATCAAAATTGGAAGGCTTCTGTCCAGCCTTAAGCTCTAGAACCATGCTAACTTCCGCTTCGATTGGTCTATAATTGCAACCTGTAGAGCAGCTGCAAAATCAGTAAATTTTTTAGTAGTAGGTAAGCAAAAATACTCTGAAACTCTTTTACTTCAGTATCTCTGAAACTTTAATGCAAGGCTAGGCAAAGAGTATCCCTTGGGATATCTGTGTGTTTACCAACACAATTCTAAAAAATAAATTGTTTTGAATTTTCTGTCAAATTGGTTTTGAGAGAATATTTAGTTTTGTTCGAGCAGCCGATGAGGAAGGTGCTGTCGGATATTTTAATGAATACACCGTAAGAAATAATTGTGTACATAAATGTAACATACTGCACATTTTCAGAGAGCTTTATAAATTTTTCTTTTTTAATAGAATTTTTTATTGGCTTTGCAATATTTGATTCAAATCGAATGCACACTTCAGTACTTTTGACTATTTCATTTTGAGTTCAGAAAAAGGTGTGACAATGATGGCCACAAAAATATTTTCAGTTCCATTTCAATAGTGAATGAAAAAGGTTCCGGGCCACTTAACATAAATGTTCGAGCAGTCGATGAGGAAGGTGCTGTCGGATATTTCTATGAATGCACCGTAAGAAATATTGGAGCACAAATATATCTTACTACATATTTGAAACAAATATTTCCGAAATTGTAAAAATTACAAATTTTAAGATTTATATTCTTTGATTGAATTCTATTTGACAAAATTTGCATTCGAATTCACATGTTAGGAAAAGACGTTTATTTCATATTGTTAGATAAATGTATTGTCCTTCCAAATTAGTGGACATTTTCATATCCCTTGATTTCTCTGAAATGATATGTCGTACTTAGTCAAGAACAGGATCTGAGAATGACTGTTTGTAATTCATAGAAATAATATTTTAGGACCGAACCCAGGATATGATTTGTTGATCAGCATAAAATTTTACGACTATTTACGTATGTCAGTCTGTGGTAATCGGTATTACTTTTTAAAGGGTCAACTTAGATGGTTAGCATGTTATGTCCGAAATTATTGAACACAAATAAGATCAAAATTATATAAATTTTCTGAAAATGTCAACTTTTATGTATATTTATTTTTAAATGAATCATAATTGAAATAATTGTGCAAATATGTCTCCGAATTTTCTGATCAAAATATTAATTTTTACCAATAAAGTTGTTTTAAAAATAGAAAATTTTTAAAATTGAAAATTTAAAGATAACAAATTATTTCTCACTCTGTAAAGAGAGGCGAAAAACACTTGTAATATTTTGTTATTTCAAAACACATACAATCCCAAAAAATTTTTGAGGCTCTCTGCCTAGCCCTGCTTTAATGGCAGATATATCTTTTTTATATTCGGTGTTTCAAATATAAAACTTTATACCTATGTCGCTATTTTTTAAATATTTATGTTGGTATATTCCAAATTTACAACCTTTCATGAGATTTTCCACAAAAAGTTCAAAAATCCTTCTTTCCAGGCGTTTGTGTTCGTTAAACCTTTACGATGCAAATTAAAGTTCGCGCTCAGGCATGTAAACAAGCATAACAGAGGAGATGGGGAGAATAACGCACAACACAAAAAGGATTCAGACCATTAAATTCCGGATGCTAGACAAGAGCAAAAATAACGGGTAGTAAAGTAAAGTTCCCAAACGAAAACGGCGAAGACAAAACGCAAATAACTCAACATAAAAAACCCGAAAGAAATTTGCATGCAGCTTTTAGGGTATTTGGCAGAAGCAAAGCTAACTAAAACAACAAATAAAAGAAAGATAGAAAAAAATGTACTCAGAACATAAATAAAATTATAATTTATATATTTTTTCGCCAAACTCCACACAACGATGGGGGTATAAATAACAGAAAAATTAAACAACCCTTCCGGTTCGAATAAATCATCGGGAAGAATATCTTCGGATAAAATGGTTATGATAGTTAAATGGTTAGCTGGAAAGACAATGGCAAGGGCATATGCTTGG
The DNA here is from genome assembly GCF_030504385.1 of Musca domestica. Taxonomy (NCBI): domain Eukaryota; kingdom Metazoa; phylum Arthropoda; class Insecta; order Diptera; family Muscidae; genus Musca; species Musca domestica. The sequence goes on along the minus strand of NW_026712172.1, from coordinate 8,764,497 downwards.
CCATGGGTTGAAACAGTTTATTAAAAACACTACCACCCTCCCACTCACTTTAACCCTTCTCCTTAGTCCATTCTTCTTTGGGAAACTGTAAAAATTGTCACAAGCTTTTCATTGTTCTTTATTATCACCCTTCTCACACTTCATTACAAAACCACAATGTCTTTTTTAAAAACAGAAAAAAACAAAAACATTATTTTTCGGTTTTAAAATCTAATCTTTAAAATGTTTTGTGCACACACTCACAACCACCCACTCACCACTTGCCGAGAGAATTGTCCTTTTTCCATTCAAAAAACTGCTGCAGATTGAAACTTGTTATGATTATGCAGCGGCGGCGACGGCAGTACTTCGGACTTTTTCTACAGCAGCTATTCGTACATTTCCGTTTCCTGTTCTCATTTGTGTTGTTCGGCCAAGCCAACTATAGCAAAAACTAAAAAAACACAAACAACTGCACAATGATTCCGTTACGTTCCGTTGAAATGTTAAAACTTTTCTGTAGTATCCTTGTTCAGGACTTCTTTAGATTCGCAGCAACTATTGTGTTGTTGTCGTTGACGATGATGATGGTGATGATATTTGTTTACAAACCATTTAGCAAATAATTTTGTAGGATTTGCCGAGCATAAAAAAGCAGCGACACAGATTGGATTGCTTCGCAATATTGCATAAAAGGATTTGAAAGTACACTGAGCAAAAAAAATGTATTCTCAATATTTGGGAGTGTCTTTGAGAGGCTTCCAATACAGCTTTTTATACCCTCAGTTATATGGCTAGAGAGAGTAAGTATCATTTGATAGGGTCAAAACGTGCCTCTTCGAAATAACGATATTAGACCCTGGGTCTCTTTGGACTAAATTCGTTTAATGAGATTTGAGTCGATCTGAGGATGTCCGTCTGTTTGTCTGGCTGGTGCGCATGAATTCGGAGGAAGAAAATGTAAGAGATCTGAACTGATATCGTCGAAATTTTTGACAAGGGCATTTTTTGGCTGCATCTGCAACATTGTACCGGATACTATTGTTGCGGAGTGCATACATAGTATAGCTGTGGAGGACTTAAATATCAAATCAAATGAAATACATATATGAGATATATAGCTATATGCGAACCGATGTTCAAACCCATATATACAGGGTGAGATAAAACAAGTAAAAAAATATTAAGTTCGGCCGGGCCAAACTTTTAATACCCTCCACCTTAGGACATTAGAAGAAATGTGACAACAACCATTAAAATGCCGAATATTGGGAGGTATCGATATAGGGGGCTATACCAAATCGTGGACCTACACATGCAATTTTTCGCCAATGGAGCTAGAACCCATTATGACCTACAAATACTAATTTTTAGACCAATCCGCGAAAATATGTGGCAAAAATTATCAGAATACCGAATATCGGGAGGTACCGTTATATTGGAGCTATACCAAAACGTGGACCTATAATTACAATGAACTGGGACCCATTATGAACTGGGACCCATTATGATCTACAACTACCAATTTTCAGAGAAATTCGTGAAAAAATGTGTCAAAAATCATCAAAATACCGAAAATTGGAAGGTACCGTTATATGGGGACTATACCAAAACGTGGACCTATACATACAATGTTTCGCCACACGAACTAGGACCCATTACGACCCACAAATACCAATTTTTAGACAAATCCGTGAAAAAATGTGGCAAAAATAATCAAAATACCGAATATCGGGAGGTACCTTTATATGGGGGCTATACCAAAGCGTGGACCTATACATGCAATGTTTTGCCACACGTACAGGGACCCGTTATGACCTACAAATATCAATTTTCAGACAAATCCGTGAAAAATGTGACATAAATCATCAAAATACCGAATATCGGGAGGTACCGTTATATAGGGACTATACCTGAACGTGGACCGATATATCTCATTTTCAATACCAACCATCCTAGACACAACATAAATTGCTCTGCTAAATTTTGGCGCTCTACGTCAAATAATGTGGGCTGTATCGTGATTTCAACAGACAGACAGACAGACGGACAGACAGACAGACGGACATCGTTAAATCGACTTAGAATTTTATGCTGATTATGAATATATATACTTTATGGGGTCTACGACGAATATTTAAGGATGTTACAAACGGAATGACAAAGTTAATATACCCTCCTTTCCAAGGTGGAGGGTATAAAAACTGCAAAAAATCAAACGATATAATTTTTACATTTTTTTTTTTTAATTTTATTGAATGAAAGCAAAAAATGTCGGAAATAGCTTCAAATTTTAGAATAACAGCCTGTTCCACGATCTCGAAAGAAAATTTGTGCGAACGAAGGCTAATCACTCACTTTCGTATAAGAATGCGTTCCATTAACTTTCGTTCTTTCTTTCGCATAGCCTTACGTGATTCAGTGTTGCTTAATATTTTTTTGGAAAAATTAATCGCGAAATAAAGCAAAAAAAGCGTAAAATGTCTAATTTAAACGCGAAAAAGCAGCAGTGGCTCTGTCTCAACTGACATTTCAGTTGTAAACAAACAAATTGTAAATAAACAAACAAAATAAAATTTCTAGTGATTGTGTTCAAACTATTTGTGCTCTTAGAAAATAAAAAAAAGAATATTTCCGTAGCCCTATTTTTTATGGAGGAGGTTCGAAATGTGCCACGGAGGCATTTAAAAGATGCTTCGAATTTATTTGAAGTACCTAACAACCAGTAAGTATGATTGTATTTTTACATTTTTGAAATAATAAAAAATGATTTTTTCTAGGCTTGTGGCCAACTTTCGTGTGTCGAAGGAAGTTTTCGGGCTCTTTTGGATATGATGGAAGAGAAGTGGGTGCCCGGTTGCAGAACTACCCAAATCCGCCCCGATTTAAAACTTCTTCTGCTGCTTCCAAAAATTGGCATTCCTCTGGCGAACACAGGATTCTCCTCCATTTACTCAACTAGTGCCCGCAGCTGTGTAGTTGATTTTTTCGTGCTGGAATTGAGAAAATAAAAAAAATATATATTTGTTGTTCACATATTAAATTGAATTTATTATTTTTACTTACATTTTTGTTTCCATTTTCAATCAAGCAATGTTTATGTTTAAACAATTTTCCTTAATTGTTATCATACGATAGCAAACTCACAAGTGACTGATTTTGACATTTGTGTTCGCATGCGTACGAAAGAAAAAAGATAGTGGAACGCAAAATTACACTGAAATGCTTACGTTTTCGTTCGCTTTGATTTTCGTGCAAATTTTCGTTCTGATAGATTTTAGTGGAACGGAAATCAGCTGTTTGTCGTGTAAAAGTTGTGCGAACGTGTTCTTTCGATATCGTGGAACTGGCTGTAAGTATAGATTTGTTCGAATTGGTCACCTTTGGTACGAATTATGGCCTTCAAACGGCCAATGAAACCGTCACACACAGCCCGAATGTTGCTCTGCGGTATTTTTTCGACACTTTCGTATTTGTTAGTGCCAATCTTGCTTTTCAAAATACTCCAGACACAATAGTCCAACGGATTGGCATCCGGAGATTTTGGTGGCCATTGTGCACTGGAAATGAAGCGAGGAACTTCATTTTATGACCATTCTGAATTGGTCACCTTTGGCACGAATTATGGCCTTCATACGGTCAATGAAACCGTGACATGCTGCCAGAATGTTGCTCTGCGGTATTTTAGCGCATTTCCGGTGAAGCTCTTGCTTGAGGTGATCGAAACTTTGGTATTTTTTAGTGTCAACCTTGCTTTCCAAAAAATACTCCAGACACAATAGTCCTACGGATTAGTATCCAGAGATTTTGGTAGCCATTGTGCGCTGGAAATGATGCGAGGAACCTCATTTTGTAACCATTCTTGGATGGCGCGTCTTGAGTGCGAGTCCTGTTGGAATGTCCAAGGTCTGCGGCCAAACTATTTGCGTGCCCAAGGCTTTAATATACCCTCCAGAATATTTCCGCGATAATATTCGGCATTTATTCTGATGCCACAGTCGATTAATACGAGCGAAGAGCGGCCATCGGCTGTTATGGTGGCCCACACCATCACCATGGCCGGCGCTGGCGTTTGAGTTCTGGTAGCCAACCGAAGGTGCACATTTTCAGCTGACCTCTTTGGCAAGTAAACACGATCATCTTGATTGTTTACAAACTGCTGGACAACGAATGTTTTCTCATCGGAGGAAACCAAATTCGGCAGTTCAGCACTTTCGGCTAAGCGAAGCAACTCTTTAGCTCTTTTGAGTCTATTTTCTTTCTGTTGCGGTGTAAGTTCTTGCACTCTTTGAAATTTCAATGGCTTTACGCCGAGTTCATTTTTCAATATTTGCCGAGTTGAATATTGCGATATGTGCAGCTCACGAGCCATTTTTCGGCCACTGCGACACGGGTTTCGATCAAGTCGCTTCTTTACTTTTCGAACCATTTCTGCTGATGTTGCTGTTTTTTTCGGTCCACTTCCGAGACGTCGGACTACGTCACCAGTATCACGGTTACGAGCGATGATACGAGACACAAAAGATTTATTCACATTTAAATGCTGGAGTGCTCTAACGATAGCCACTTGTGGTTTTCCAGGCAAATATAAGAAATCACACTATCACGCTTGAATTCCATCACGAATAACATTTTTTCTGGGAAATTCCCCATCAAAATGCTTTTGGACGCTTGTAAACAATATAAACAGCTGTCGGACGAGTGGCTTATAAATTATAGCAGCCTGAAGTCGGTGGCAGTTGGAAAATGTTTTTATTTCTAAATTACTTCCATATTTCTCTCTGTGTACAACAAAAGTGGCCCCTGCCCAACCATTTCTCTTCATATACTCGACAATAGCTTCTTTCACAAGCATGGATATTTGTTTTGCCAACTTAATCTGTGTTCCATTTGCAGCCAATATTTTGGCTATTGGCTTTGCAAATCACTTTTTATGGCTCTTCTCATAGCCAAGATGCCTGCTCAACATTGTTCTGGCATCATAGCTAGCGAAAGGATATGCATATCACAATCAAAAAGAAACGACTACGAGGGTAAAAATCTAGGCTAACCAAGAGGGTGGCAATGTTGGGTGTTCAAAATCACTTGCCCGAACATATGTGTTGGTTGTGTTTGAGGGTTGGCTGCGGAATCACGTTTTTTATCGAGTTTGTTTTTCCGCTTAAAGTATTTCCTTTTTATTGGCTTTTCCTTTTCTGCCCCTTGCGCCACCAACTTGACAACTTCATTGTGATTTTTTATGGCCTTTTAACAATATTAAGTGCCATTGTTGCGTCTCTAGTCCTTGCAGCATTCGGTTCGGCCGTCTGTCCGTTTGGGTCGTTCGTTCTGCTCCATAGGCCACGACAACGATCCGGTCTGACATTGTTGTCAATGTCGTTGTCAACATCATCATTATTGCTAATCTAAACAAATTTTTTATCATTGAACCAAAAGTCAAGCTGGGAAAGAGATAAGCGTATCTGGATGAAAAAAAAAAACTCCATACGGGGGAGAAGGTGGACAGACATTGGCCAAGCATAAAGGAAGAAATACAACAACATATCCACTAAATCTTGGTAGTTTTTTTTTTTTTTTTTTGTGTAAATTCTGCTTTTTTTTGTTATTATTGTTGTTAAGCATTTTCTTCGACTGGCTGTGAAGGGTCAGAAGGAAGAAAATGAAAGACAAGTGTGCTTGGGTTAAGTAAAATATTGTCAATCAATTCAATTAGAACAAGTGTACCGGGTGAGAGGGGGCGATGGTTGTGTCTTTATCTTTTATAGGCCAGCCAACCAAACCAAGCACATTGACAATGCCCACCATACAACGTTAGTGATTTATGGTATTGTCTCTCCTCATCCCCATCTCTTGCCATCTCGAACGAAACTTGATATAAATTATTCATGATTGTCCTTGTTGAAATTTGTTTTTTCTTTTATTCCATTCTTAAATTGGCCATTATCTCAGGGGGAGTGATTTCATCGATGTTTTCTCGATGGAAATTTAATTAATTTATTGGTTAACAAGTCATTGGAGAGATTCAATGTAGTTGAGAGCTAAATAAAAAGGTTATCAGACCTGCGGGAGACTAATGTGACGGACTCCTAAAAGTGTGCTTTATTTTTTCTTGGGTATATTTAAAGCCTAACGATATGCGAGACGTTGTGGGTTTTCATGACCGCTGAAGGATTTAACATTAAGGCTCATTTATAGATCATGTTATAGTCATACGTAACGACACTTTTTCCATTTATATTTAGCATTTTATGTAGCATACTTTAAGCAATCCCAACAATTTTTTGACTCACAAGTAACGTCGTAATTAAAAATTATTTTATTATGCTATAATTTTATATAACAATATATACTGTATTATAAACTATTTATTTTTAGTTAAAAATTGGTGGGGAGCGCCTTAAAGTATACTATAATAACAAGTTAAAAAGTATCAGTCGATATTGCCGCCAGATATATACCCTCAGCCTTTGTTCAATTATCTAAATATATTTTGACTAGTGTTAAGATTATTCAAACGTTTGATCCTCTATGGAGCAGATCCCGAAGGAATGGGCCAATATTGCCCATTTAGTATCGGACCCAAAAATATGATATAAATATTTCGACAGATGTGCCAAGTCTAAGTGGAATCGGATGTTAATTTGGCGTTTTATGAGCTTCATGGGTACTCAAAATTTCAATATTTGGTGGGTGGGGGTGGGGGTACCAGAAGGAGTGGACCGATGTATTCCCCCTTCACACCAGACCATGGGTTAATACAAATATTAGGATGTGTGAAATTTGAAGACAATCGGACTTTTACATCACATTTAATGAGATTGTAATTATTCAAAATTTTGACAATTTGTGGGGGAGGTACTTGATGGAGTGGACCGATATTGTCCATTTCCACACCTGACCTAGTACTGACGCAAATTTTTGGATATGCAAAGTTGGAGCAGAATCGGATTATCCTTTCTCTTTCTGTGCAAAAAATATATTTTTTGAAAATTTCGATCTTTTGTGGGGGAGGTACCAGAAGGAGTGGACCGATATTGCCCATCTCTGAACTCGATCTAAGTTTGACAAAAATATTACGATGTAGCCAATTTGGACCAAATCGGATACTCCCTTCGAGAGTTATCGTGTGCACCAGACAGACAGACAGACGGACGGACGGACATCGCTAGATCGACTCCAAATGTTCTGAAACGGATTTGGAGACCTAGGTTCTAAAACCGTTATTTCGACTAGGCACGTTTTGGCCTCTGTAGCCATATGGCTGAGGGTATAAAAATGCGAAGACATTCGTAAAATTACAGGTTATTCGGTTCAAAATTGTGAGCGAAATCCTCCTTTTTGATTTATATTTAATTTGATACACATAAAATTTATGTTTTTTCGCCCACTTTTGTTGTTTAATACACATTTCTACCCCTTCATACCAGAACATACACTTATGCAATATATCTAAAATCTAATGATCAATATAGGAAATTAGAAGGTTCTAGCTCTAAAGGTATAGAACTTTCCTTTAAAATACAGTTTTCGGTAGCTTTTACTACTTTTTGGTACAAATTTTCAAAAATCTTACCCCCTACTGAATGTCAAATTCCAAGATTCCCTTTCAGTCTATGTGTATTAATAATTAAAAGTGTACACATAATTAAATTTACACATAATTAAAAGTCTGCTGCAAATATGTTAATTGTAAAATGTAAAAAAAAAAAGTAAAAAAGCAGCTAAGTTCGGCTGGACCGAACTTTCAAAAATTTCAAAAAACTTCCAGAAATTACCACTTATATGAAAACTATTATATGGAGACTATACGAAGACGTGAACCAGCTTACGAAATTTGTTGTCATAGGTGTAGAACCCATTTCGAACTTCAAATACCAAATTTGAAACAATTCCGGCGAATAATGTCGCTAAAATCATCAAAATACCGAACATCGGGCGATACCGTTACATGAGGGATATACGAAGACGTGGACCTGCATAGAAAAATTTTTGTCATAGGCTCTCCATTACAAACTTCAAATACTAAATTTGAAATAATTCCCGTAAATAATGTAGCTAAAATCATGAAAATTCCGAATAACGGGAGGTACCGTTTTATAGGGGCTGTACGAAGACGTGAACCTGAATACGATTTTTTTCCACAGGTTGTAGTGTCCATTAAGATCTCCCAATACGAAATTTCAAACGATTCCGGTGAATAATGTTGCTGAAATCATCAAAATACCGAATATCGGGAGCTACCGTTATATGGGGGCTATACGGAGAAGTGGACCTGCTACAAAAATGTTTGTCATAGGCTATAGTACCCATTACAAACTTTAAATATGAAATTTGAAATGATTCCGGTAAATACTGTCGCTAAAATCATGAAAATACCGAATATCTGGAAGTGGACCGACATGGCCCATTTACGAAGTTAATCTGCCTACTGGTAAACCATGCATGTATGCAAAATTATAGTCTTCTATCTCAATTCGTTCGAAAGATAGCGTGATTGCAACAGACAGACGGACAACGCTAGATCGTCTTAGAATTCTACGTTGATCTAGAATATATATATTTTGTAGGGTCTACTGTAAATATTTCGAGAAGTTACAAACGGAATGACAAAGTTAATAACTGTACTTAATGGACGAAGCTGAAATGTACGGAAGTACGAAGCTGTTTTGTGTACTGAGGTCCCTGTTTGTGATTAAGGGATTTTGTTATAATGAGTTGGTTTTACAAATGTGTACTACAAGTGCAGGAAAAATACTAAATAGTAATATATTCTTAAATGGTACCATTTGGTGTTATGTGAACGAATAGAGCTAACAATTTGAAATTTGATATGAGAATCAAGGTTGGAAAATAAGTTTGAAATATTTTGATAGTGGTACTAAATTTAGAATAGTTTGGTTTATGGTGAACGGAAGAAGCGTACTGCAAGTTTACGAAAAATATCACACAGTACAATATTTGGTACACTTTGGTATTGGGTGAACAAATAGTGCTTGAAATCTGAAATTTTGCATTAGAGTCGCTGTTCAGCCTGGGTATATGGAGGTGGTTTCAGAAATGTGTACTCAAATTGTACGAAAAGTACTGAATGGTACTTTATTTGGTATTGGGTGAAAGGATACAGATAAAATTTTGAAATTTGATATTTAAATTACCGATGGTGTCTGTGTTTGAGATTGTTGGTGGTGGTTTAGAAATGCATTCTTCATCTGTTCGTAAGTTATTAAATTGTAATAAATTTGGATTGGGTATCTAAAATTAAGATGTAGAGGCGGTTTTGGAAATGTGTACTATTATTGTATGAAAAGTACTTAGTGGTACTAAATTGGGTAAAGGTATAGAGCTTAAATCCTGAAATTGGATGTAGATATCACTGGTGGAGTCTGTGATTTAGAGAAGCAGCTGGTTTTGGATACGGTTGTTATAACTGTACTAAATGGAACTAAATTGGGTATTGGGTGAAGGGTTGGAGCTGGAATCCAAAAATTTGATATTGAGGTCTCTTTTTGTATCTGATGGTGGTTTTGCAAATGCTTATATAATTGTTCGAAAAGTACTTAGATTAGATTAATTTAGATATGCCTACCCAATACCAACGATGAAGAAATAGAGCTGAAATTCTGAAAATGGATATTGAGGTCACTTTTGGTTTCTAGAGTTTACATATGGAGACGTCCTATATTTATACGAAAATTACTAAGTGGTACTTAATTGGGTATTGGGTGAAGGTGTAGAGCTGAAATCCTGAAATTTTATATTGATGTCTTTATTGGTATCTGGTGGTGGTTTGAGATCAGGTGATGGTTTTGAAAATGAGTACTATAATTAGTACTAAATTGTACTAATTTTGGATGACTGTCGGTGTCCAGGATGGATTGTTTCGGGTATGTTACTAAATGTTCTGAAATTTGATGTTGAGGTCACTTTTGGTTTCAAGTGTTTACATATGGAGACGTTGAAATAATTTTGAATAAAAACATTGGATGTGGGTCCATATGTACAATAGTTTTATTAATATCTATCTCAGCAAACTTCGAAATGAAAGATTTTCCAGAACTTTCGGCGTATAAGGTAAACATTATAAGTTAAAAACTTGAAGAATATGTAAAATCTTGAAAGTCTGAACATTTACTATGATGTATGAAGTTTTAATTAAAAATGTTTGTCAAACTGAAGAAATTATACATTTTAAGTACTAACAAGTAAAAAGCTGTAAGTTCGGGAGGGTTCGGGTTTACTACCACTTGGAATTTGGCAATATTCAAAAAAATAAAATCCGTCAAAAAATCTGTCAAAATATTAAAAATACTGAATGTAGCCATTATATTAGGGTCTATACGACGACGTGGACCTGCATAGTCAACATTTGACACAGGCCATTACAATATTCAAATGCGAAACTTGGAAAAAAATTGATGAATTATGGTACTATTATATGGGGGCTATACCAAAACTTGGTATAGAACTTCAAATACCAAATTTGAAACATCTCCGGTGAATAATGTCGCTAAAATCATCAAAATACCGAATATCGGGAGGTAACGTTATATGGGGGCTACACGAAGACGGCTGTAGTATAAATTACGAACTTCAAATACCAATTATGAAACAATTCCGGTGAATAATGTCGCTAAAATCATTAAAATGCCGAATATCGGGAGATACCGTTATATGGGAGCTATTCGAAGACGTGGATCTGCACAGACAATTTTCTGTCTTAGGCTGTAGTATCCATTACGAACTTCAATGCCAAATATGAAAGAATTCCGGTGAATAATGTCGCTAAAATCATCAAAAACCGAATATCGGGAGGTACCGTTATATGGGGGCTATACGAAGGCGTGGACCTGCACGGACACTTTTCTGTCACATGCAGTAGTATTCACTACGAACTTCAAATTCTCAAATTTGAAACATTTCCGGTGAATAATGTGGCTTAAATCACCCAAATGCCGAAAATAGGGAGGTACCATTAGATGGGGGCTATGCGAAGACGTGAACCTTCACAAACAATTTACTATCTTAAACTGTAGTATCCATTACGAACTTCAAATGCTAAATGTGAAACAATTTCGTTGAATAACGTCGCTAAAATAATCAAAAACCCGAATATCGGGAGGTACCGCTATATGAGGGCTATACGAAGACGTGGACCTGCACAGACAATTTTCTGTCATAGGCTGTAATATCCATTACGGACCTCAAACACCTGACACTTTGCTTCTTATATATAGACATAGATTAAAGTTAGATAAAGCGATCAAGGGATTACTCCTTTAAACATCAGAAAGCTGGACATTGCACATGTCGTAGAAAGCACTTCTGCTTAATTGCGTACTAGCATTCACAATTTTGTCTTTAAGTTCTACAAACGAAATAGGCATACCACCTTATTCCGAAATTAAATACCCAAAAATACCGAAATTTAATAACAATTTTCCGGCGGGTGGTTGCATAGATTAAAATCGAAGACTAAAAAACTAAAACCTCAACAAAACGGCAGCTACTATCCATTTAACTTTTTACACATTTTTCTTAAACATACCTACCAACAGGAACCCTTACAAACATACGTATTCACCAAAATCAACGCTCCGTTGCCGAATATTAAGAAACTGCTGGGCTGAATAAATGAAAGAAAAGAACATTCCCATTATGCCCGTCGTCTGGACGATGCAGAGTGCAATATTAATTTCAAATGAAAATCTCAGCATTTGAGGGTTATTTATGAGCCACCTATCCCCTTCCCGGCTGCCACTAATAAACGTCATCAACGCCACCCACTGTGTGTAACAATATCATTAACCAGATTTCAATTTGTGTTACAAAGTGTTTATGACTCTTTTCCGCTCGGTGCACCCCCACACCCCAGGGCTAGGACGGTTATTAAACTGCGCATTTAAACGTTTGTGTGGGGGAGTTGGAGAAATTCTCACAGTTTAACTCTCTTTTTTATTTGTATGACAAACACACACACACATTTTTTGTTTCATTTTTCTAACTGGGTGTTTGTTTTTACCCTGGGAAACTCCACCCCTTTAGAGCAGAGAGTATAACATATAAGAAATGCTGTTTTCTCTCTTTGCAGTACGCCCCCAGTTGTGTTTCTCTCCAAAATAGAAAGAAATAGAACCTTGTGAGAAAACTTCCCATAACATTTTCCCCCATGAGAGTAAATATCTTCTCCCCCACCACCCACTCATTCACATTAAAGGAGAAAAACTCTCCACACAAATGTGAGCGCATTTGATTTGACATTTATGACCAATTTACTTGCCGATTCCACCCGGGGAGGTCATTTGCTAAGAGGCCAGCCAGAAGAAAAAAGAAACAATATATTTTTAATCAAAGTCTGGATAAACAGCAAGAAAAGACGGTAATCAAAGTAGGTACTCCTCGGTGTCCACAACAAAAATGACAACAACAGCTAAGTAACCTGGCAAACACAAGTGATTGATGGCCATTGGAATGGCTGCTAATGAGACAATGATGTCATCATTAAATTACCAATTGTGTCAATGAGAATTTTTATGTGTTTTCATGCACCTACATACTTATATATGTACTTTAAATGAAATATATCCAAAGGTAAAAGCGTTTTAATGAACAGATAAATGAATGGAAAATAAGGGAATTTCTGGAAAATCAGTGAAATACGAAATCCTTTTTCTATCAAGGAAGGAATAAGGCCTCGGGTTAAAATATTAATTTAACTTATTGTTAAATTTATTATACAAATAAATATCCGCAAAACAAGAGCTTGATTAAAGCATGTATCCTTGAGAACAAAATTCAGGTCCAACTATTATCCGATTGCGATGAAATTTTGCAAACAATATTTGTTTGGCTCACGGACGAACCCTGTTGAAATTGGTGATAATCGGGTCAGATTTAGATGTGGCTCCCATATACCTTCAACTAAATGGCTAATATAAGTCCAAATCACCTGTATTTTGGTACATCGCATCGAATTCAGTCTAAAAGCAAGTAAATGAAATCGGTTCAGATATAGCTGTAGCTCCCATATATATGTTTCATCCGATTTGGAGTTTAAAGTCCCTCACATTCTTAATATGTCTACAGAAGAATGATATTTGATACCGGACATCAGATACTGCTCGAAAATACATCTGTCAAATTTTATCGTGATCGGTTCAGATTAGGATGTAGCTCCCATATATATCTTTATCCGATATCAGGTTTATTGTGCACCAAATGGGTAATATCTGTCCAAAAGTCCTGAATTTTGGTACATTCGACCGAATTCAGTCTAGAAGCAGATACATCGAATTCGGAGAAAATCGGTCCAGATATAGCTATAGCTCCCATATTTATAAGTTTCATCCGATTTGGTGTTTAAGTCCCTCAAATTCGTAATATGCATTCGACAACAATGGTATTTGGTACCAGATATCTTATAGAGCTCGGAAATAATATCGAGAACGGCTAGGATTTGGATACAGCTCCAATATATATCCTTAATCCGATTTCAGGTTTATTCTGCAAATAATGGCTAATATCAGCCCAAATGGAGTGAATTTCGGGACGTACGTTTCCATTTTGTTTAACTCGACTCCGATATATATTTATTTAATACAATCCTTCTCCAAGTGATTTCATGCACTCTATAGCAAATTATAACTGGTCTAAAACCAAATGTTATTAGGTGGTGTGATCTACTTGAAATAAATTCGTTTGGTTACGGGAGATCTACTAAATATGCGTAGTTTTGTAGGTTATCATATAGTCAGTCCCGCCCGACTTTTGACTTGTCCTTACTGGTTTTTAATTCATTCAAATTCAACTACTCTGTTCTTGAACCGACAACCGATTTCTCCTTTATGATATCGAAAACCAGTAAGGAAAGGTCAAACTTCGTGTTTTTAGAAGAGCGCCCGTAACAAAACAAGTTTATATTGGACCATACCAACTATGAACCAAACAACATTGCTGTATAGTGATATAACTTCGATAAAGATATACTGGAGCTAGAGATATACTGGACCGAGTTTCACCACATGGAAAAATTTGGTTGAATATGAAAAAACTCCATTCAATTTGGGCTGATATTACATATATGGTGAGCAATAACCGTAAAATCGGATAAAAAAATTATATAAGCTATAAAAAAATCTGATATCTTGGCAGAGGTGTTTTCGAGCAGTAACTGATGTTCGGTATCAAATATCATTGCTGTGGAGTGCATATTACGCATGTGAGGGACGTTAATACCAAATCGGATAAAACATATATGGGAGCATAGCTATATCTGAACCGATTTTCACCGAAATTTGAAGCACTTGCTTCTAGACTGAATTCCGTTGGAAGTGCCGAAATTCAGTCTATTTGGGCTGATATTAGCCATTTGGTGTACAAAAAATAACTGAAATCGGACAAAGATATATATGGCCACTATATCCAAATCTGAACCTAAGGAGTTGTATCTGATATCTGGTACCAAAGATCATTGTTTGGGAGTGCGTATTACGCATGTGAGGGACTTAAAATCCCAAATCGTATGATACATATATATGGGAGCTATAGCTATATCTGAACCGATTTTTACCAATTTTTATGAACTTACTGAATTCGGTCGGATGTGCCAAAAATGCAGATAATTTGGACTGATATTGGTTATTTGATCCACAATTTACCTGAAATCGGTTGAAGATGAATATGGGAGCTATATCTAAATTTAAATCGATTCTCACCAATAGGGTTCGTTCTTGGACCAAACAAATATTGTTTGGAAAATTTCATCCTAATAGGATAATAAATGCCAACTGCATTTTGTTCACAAAAATACATAGACGGACGGAATAACATGCATAAATCGACTCAGAAAGTGATTCTATGAAAATCCTCAAAAGTAACGGTGGGTCTATCTCGCTTCCTTCTCCATGTTACAAACAAATGCACAAAGACATAATACCCTTACTACTGTGTGGTGTAGAGTATAAAAATGCCAGACTAGAAAAATCTTACAGGTTCCGAAACAGACCAAAAAACTTCAATTGTTTAAAAGATAAATAAGACGTGTTCCTGTACCCGTCCTATAGTACTGCGTTGTACTAGTTTCAGAATTTCTTACTTGACAACCATTCCCGCACATTGCTGCCTGCTTTTTATTGTTTAAAATATTGATTTTGAAGGGTTGTCATCTAATTTTGAAATTTATAACAATTTTCCGTTCCCGTTCTTTCTGGGAAAATCAGTTTCCTCGAGCATCGAATCCAAAATATCTTACGTCAATACTTCAGAATATGACAATTTTTCTATTTCTATCTATACATGTAAAATCGACTAAAGCTATAAATTGAGCATATTGGTCAAAAAGAAAATACGAACCTTTGAAAATTATTGTGCATACTGGGAACTGACCGAACAGAGACATGGACCGCCAAAAGCGAATACGATTACTAGTTCGAACTCAAATTTCCTGAAACAGATTTCATTCAAAGAGACATGGGATCTTAACCCGATACTTTAATTTCGACCAATCAAATGATCTATACCTCATGTAGGCATAAGACCAAAGAAATTTTTAAATACTGCACCCCTTTCACGTTTAACAACAACAATTATTCAGGCTGAAATGTGTTAAACATTAAAAAGACTCTGTACACGAGATATACCTATAAATATTCCCACAAAAATAGTAAATATAATTTTTTTTCAAAGTTGGTTGTATCTGTCCATATGCAAACGTCTAAAATCCCATAAGAAAGCCTACCTTCTACACACTCCGGAAATAAATTCGGAAATTGTGTCAAAGAGACATGAAACGTACCTGCTAGTATTTTGATGCATGTTATACACTGCTTGCACATCATTTGATTCACCGCTGATATATGGAACTGATCTGGGATTCAGCCGCTCATCTCCACCGAATTTGCTGCCAAACTTAATCTTCTTCAGCCAAGGATTTCTCAGATATTTTTATCATTAAAACAGTTATTGTAAATTGAACATTTTCACAATATGTTGTACGAATTTCCCTTCGAAAATAATTTATAAGTTGTGTATTTTCTAATTTTAATTTCAAAGCCTATCTGGGTCGATAAAAGACACATACACATTTTTTTTATCGTCAGTGCCATTGCAGTACATTTTGGCGTAGCCTCCTTTTCTGGATCAACCTAATAAGATACAAAAATGTGCTATGTTCCAGAGCACAATGCTGCAATAATATCCTTGCAATATCCTTAAAAAAAACTAGTAAAAAACATTAAGTTACCCTCCACCTTAGGGTAAAGGAAACATTTTTATATAAAAGTATTTGAACTCAAACGTGTTTCACTTTAAACTATACCATTAAGACCGATTGCATAATGCAGTTAAATTTATCAAATAACCATAAAGTGAGTGAGGCCGCTATATGGGCCATACCAAAACCTGAACTCATATGTAGGCAATTTTATACTTCAAGGATTGTCATCTATCAAATCTTCTAAAATGCCAAAATTTTAACAAATAAGTGGGTAAATAAAGTAGGATTATCAAAATGCCGAATATCGGTGGGTATAGTTACATGTGCGCTTTAGGAAAACGTGGAACTAAATATTCAATGTTCTGGCACCGGGATAGAACTCATTATGATCTGCAAATAC
Organism: Musca domestica; assembly: GCF_030504385.1. Lineage (NCBI taxonomy): Eukaryota > Metazoa > Arthropoda > Insecta > Diptera > Muscidae > Musca > Musca domestica. Next base: position 8,747,908 of record NW_026712172.1, on the reverse strand, counting down.
CAATTTTTATCACAATATCGAATATCGGGAGGTACCGTTACATGGGGGCTATACCAAAAAGTGGACCTATACGCCAAGTGTTTCGCCAAACGAGCAAGAGCCCATTATACCCAACAAATACCAATTTTTAGACAAATCCGGTAAAAAAAATGGAACAAAAATCAACAAAATACCGAATATCTGGAGGTACCGTTATATGGGAGCTATACCAAAACGTGGACCTATACCTTCAATGTTTCGGCACACGAGGAAAAACTCATTATGACTTACAAATACCAATTTTTAGACAAATCCGTGAAAAAAAATGTGACAAAAATCATCAAAATACCGAATATCGGGAGGTACTGTTATATGGCGGCTATACCAAAACGTGGACCGATATATCCCATTTTCAATACCAACCACCATTCACACAATACAAATTGTTCTGCCAAATGTTGAAGGTTTACGTCAAATAATGTGGCTGATATGTTGATTTTGAAAGATTGTCATCTAATTTTGAAAATTACAATAGTTTTCCGTTCCCGTTCTTTCTGGGAAAATCAGTTTCATCGAGCATCAAATCCAACCGACAAAAATGAGATTTTCAAGCAACATTCTCTAGAAATATCTAAAAATTCCCTGATTACATCGGTGCTGCAAAATATGAACATTTTTCTAATACATTTTTCAAATAATGTGGGCTGTATCGTTATATCGACTTAGAATTGTATGCTGATGATGAATATATATACTTTATGGGGTCTACGATGAATATATAAGGGTTTTACAAACGGAATGACAAAGTTAATATACCCTCCTTTCCAAGGTGGAATGTATAAAAACATAAAGTACATAAGATGAACATTAAATACCCTCTACCTTTAGCTGAAGAAAATGCTCTCCATTTTTCCTCCACTCCACTCATAACTTGAAATACCAGGTAGATCGGTTGTGGAATGCAGTTAAAGTGTGGAGACTATATAGGACTCATACTCACGCGGGAACCTATATTGACAAAATTGAAAAAATTCTGTGAAAAAATGCGACTTGGATCATCAAATACCGAATATCGGTGGGTACCGTTATATGGAAACCTTGGACCAACATGGAGAATATTTTGACACCGGTTGTTTAACCCATTTTGAACTACAAAAACCAAATTTTACAAAAATTCGTTCCGGACATAGCTAAATCGACTCAGAATATTATGCTGATCATGAATATAAGTATATATTTTATGGTGTCCACGACGAATATTTAGAGGTGTTACAAACACAAAAACAGATTTAATATGTCCTCCTCTCCATGGTGAAGTGCATAAAAATCGGATATCTTAGTAAAAAGTTTTACATTTTTCCAGTTATGGAAAACTTATTTCAAATTGTTCTCTTTCAAAGTATTTTTCTCACCCCAAAATGCAATAATGTAGTCCTCCGTGTTCAAGTTTTAAGCCTTATGGTACATCCACGCAAACAAACAAATCCAATTTAGTTGTTAAATTTTTGATTTGACATTTAAAATAAGCTAAAATTCTGAAATTTAAAATGAAGTTGTGGGTACATAAGAAGCTTGAAGTCTTCGTATGGCATAATTTGTCACATATCATAAAGGGATGTCAAAGTCGCACTCGAATCCTGCCATCATTTTTTCCTTATAATTTGACATTAATATGCCTAGACATGATGCCAAGCTACTTATGTACCCACACCTTGATAGTCATTGATGGAGTGCAAGATTTTTGGAAATTTAAGGAATTTTAAGGTTATGAAAATTTTTAAAATTGTACTAAATTTCTTAAAATTTACCATTTGGTATTATGTGAAGGATAGAGCTAAAAACTTGAAATTTTGGTATAAGAATCAAGTTTGGGAAGTAAGTTTGATACATACACATGGTTTGATATACACACATGGTGTGCTATAATTATTCGAAAGTATTAAGTGGTACTAAATTTGGTATTGAATGAAGGAATGAGACTGAAATCCTGAATTTTGATATAGGTGTACGTGGGTAAGATATGGAGGTGGTTTTGAAAATGTGTCCTATAATTGTTCCCGAAATTTGATATTGAGATCTCTGTTGGTATCCGGTGTTGAGGTCTGGTGGTGGTCTTGCAAATGCATACCTTAATTGTTAAAAAGGACTTAATCGTACTAATTTTGGGTTGATATGGATATGCGTACTAAATGTTATTAAATTTGATATTGGGTATGGAGGGATAGAACTGGAATTCAGAAATTCCATAAGACGTTTAAATAATTTTGGAGAGAAAAATTGGATGTGGGTCCATTGTAAGGCATCAACATTTTTCTATTATTCTTTCCGAAATAGGAACAACTTGAATAGCATATAAAACCTTAAAAATCTAAAAACTTTAATACGATCTATGAAATATTGATTACATTTTTTGGCCAAACTGAACCAATTGTGCATTTTGAGTACTAAAAAGATCTAACACGAACTGTTGGAACGAATCTAAAATTTTAAGGTGGACTTTTCGCTAATGAAGCTATTTCAATATAAAACCTTATATAAAGGCCATACTTTAGTACTTCTAGTGCACTTATAGTACCTTGTTATTTCAATTTAAAATTCTAGCTCTATCCGTATTGTCAATAAAACAGATTTAATTTTTAGTACCATTTAGTAAATGTATAGGTCGAATTTGCAAATACTCGCCCTAATCTCGTTTGTTGTGCTTTATGAGTGCAAAAGATAAGTGAAGAAAATGTCGATTTTCATATGACTTTAACTTAATGTGTAATGTGCCAACTCAACGTTGACATACATACAGGGTGAGATAAAAAAACTACAACCAACTTCAGACTGCTGTCATTTCTAAGCTACTCGTCCGACAGCTATTAAAATTATTCCAGTGACAGCTCATTATATTGTTTACAAGCGTACAAAAGCATTTTGGTGACAATTTTCCAGAAAAAAAGTTATTCGTGATAGGATTCAAGCGTGATAGTGCGATTTTCTTATATTTGGCTGGAAAACCACAAGTGGCTATCGTTAGAGTACTCCAGCATTTAAATGTGAATACAACTTTTGTGTTTCGAGCGATGGTACGCTGGTTACCGTGATACTGGAAGAAAACAACAACATCAGCAGAAAGGGTTGGAAAAGTAAAGAAGCGACTTGATCGAAACCTGCTTCTCAGTGGCCGAAAAAAATATTCCATTCAACAAATATTGAAAAATGTGCTCGCGACAATGCCATTGAAATTCCAAAAAGTGCAAGAACTTACACCGCAACTGAAAGAAAATAGACTCAAAAGAGCTAAAGAGTGGCTTCGCTTGGCCGAAAGTGGTAAACAGCCGAATTTGGTTTTCTCCGATGAGAAAACATTCATTGTCCAGCAGTTTGTAAACAAACAAAATGATCGTGTTTACTTTCCAAAGAGGTCAGCTGAAAATTTGCACCTTTGGTTGGCCTCCAGAACTCAAACGCCGGCCATGGTGATGGTGTGGGCCACCATAACAGCCGATGGTCGCTCTCCGCTCGTATTAATCGACCGTGGCATGAGAATAAATGAGGAATAATATGACGAAAAAAATTCTGGAGGGTGTATTAAAGCCTTGGGCACGCAAACATTTCGGCCGCAGACCTTGGACATTCCAACAGGACTCAGCATCGCATTCGGCACGCGCCACCCAAGAATGCTTAAAAAATGAGGTTCCTCACTTCATTTCTAATGACACAATGGCCACCAAAATCTCCGAATACCAATCCGTTTGACTATTGTGTCTGGAGTATTTTGGAAAGCAAGGTTGGCACTAAAAAATAACAAAGTGTCGATCACCTCAAGCAAGCGCTTCGGCGGGCATGGGCCAAAATACCGCAGAGCACCATTCGGGCAGCGTGTTACGGTTTCATTGGCCGTTTGAAGGCCATAATTCGTGCCAAAGGTGACCAATTCGAACAAATCTAAACTTATTCTAAAAGTTGATGCTATTTCCGACATTCTTGGCTTCCTTGCAATAATATTTAAAAAAAAAAAAAAAATTAAAAATTATGGCGTTTGACTTTGTTGCAATTTTTATCTCACCCTGTATATATGCATGCTTAATTTGCGTTTCTTTCTTTATGTATAACTCTTAACATGATGTGTAATCTCGCCTTAACCTGTACAAAACCCTAAAGTCAATTATAAGAATAAATCAAAGTTGTGCCTCAACTCCTTCCACATTCATCAGAAAAAATGACCTACACAATCAAACCAAATCATATTTGTACAATTTATCATAATTTCCCCTTACTTTCCGGCATTGTTTTCCCAACAGTGTCACAAAGTCCTGGGAATATTATTTGTGTGACACTTGGTCATAACATGAACGATTTTTTTTTTTTTGGTTTCTGTTAAAATCTGACCTATTGATCCCCATAATATTCATTCATTCAAACCAACTTCGACAAATGGAATCACAACCCTTTCGTTTTTATTTTGTTATTCTCATTGTTGATGGCGCATGGGAGGCGCGGAGGGTATTGTGTCATGGAAAGGCTTTTACGACGCCCGGCCCACGCAATCATTTGATGACAATTAACGTTAAAATGCCAACAGCAATTACGCCACACCAGCCGAACAACCACCAATTGTCGAACGACAATTGTCACAGAAATTATCATTCGTAAAATGTGTGGGGGTTGGGGGGGGGGCTTTCGTTTGAAACCTCCATTCAGCCATCCAAGTCAAGTTGCAGCAAACCAAACCAATGAAAAGGAAAAACAATTAGCAACGGAAATGCGCAATACCAACGGGAACAAAGGGATAGATTTCAGAGCCAGTCACAGTTAACGGCATCAGGTGGCCGCCGAATGCTATATAAAACAAGGCAACTACAAAGTCTGGTATTGTTGGATTTCCGTGGAAAAATAGTGAGTAGAGTAATGAAAGAACTGATTGACTGACTGACCAAGACTAAACGTCCAGACGCAACGGCTGAAACTAGAATCTTGAAATCTTATGATAAGGCAGTGTTTTTTGGAAATTCGTACTAAAAGGGTATGAGAAGTACTAAAATGTACCAAAATGAAAAAATTGTATTTTACAAACGGAATGAGTCAGCAATTTGGAATGAGAATCACTGATGGAGTGCAGGATAGATGTACACCAAGGTATTTGATAATTCAAACTTTAATGTTGCGAAAAGTTCTAAAATGGTACTAAACTTCTAAAATGGTTCCATTTGGAATTATGTGAAGGGATAGTGGTAAAATCTTCAAATTTGGTATGAGAGTTAAGGTGGGAAAGTAAGTTTAACACATGAAAGTGGTTTTGCAAAAATGTACTACGTGGGTGAACTATACCAAATGGCACTCAATTTTGAGCAATTGGGCTTAGGCTGATAGGATGGAGCTGAGATTTTGAAGTTTTGGCATTAGGATCCCTGTTCGTGGTAGGTTTGAGAATTAAAGTTGGTTTTGGAAACTTGTGCGAAAGACCATCATCACATCGTAATCCTAGAAACCAACAGTCCCTTCAATATCAAATTTCAGGATTAAAGCTCTATCCATTTACTCAGTTTCCTAGTATAAACTCATGTCCAAAACGCCTCCATCTCTCCACCCAATACACAACAGTAACCGCGATACCACCTTCTTTCAACTGCAGACACTGTGATATTCATATCAAATTTCGAAATTTTAGCTCTATCACTACACCCAATAACAAATTTAGTACCACTCAGTACTTCCCGGACAATAATAGTACACATTCCCAATATCACCTCCATATTTTAATCACAGACACCAACAGTGACATTTATATCAAATTTTGGGATTTCAGCTCTATTCCTTCACCCAATACCAAATTTAGTACTTTTCGTACAATTATAGTACACATCTCCGAAACCACCTCCGTATCTCAATTCTACATACCAACAGAGACCTCAGTATCAAATCTCGGGATTTCCGCTCTATTCATTCATCCAATACCTAATTTAGTACTATTTACCACTTTTCGTACAATTATAGTATACATTTCCAAAAACAACCTCCACAGACACCAACAGTGACATCTATATCAAATTTTGGGATTTCAGATCTATTCCTTCACCCAATGCCAAACATAGTATTTTTAGTACAATTATAGTACACATTTCCAAAACCAGCTCCATATCTCAATTACACAAACCAAAATCAAAATTCGAGACTCCAGCCCAATTCCTTAACCCAATACCGAATTTAGTACCATTTAGAATTTTTCGTACAAATATAGGACGCGTTTCCAAACCACTGCCGCATGTCCAGGCTACACATGAGCGACCCGAATACCAAATTTCAGATTTCATGCACTACCTGTTTACCCACTAGCAAATGGTACCAAATACAGTACTTTTCCTATACTTGTAGTACACATTTCTGAAATCACATCTTAATTACGAACCTACTACCATCACGGGCTCCAATACAAATTGTCAACATTTCTGGATTATTAATTCACACTAAGCCAAACAGTTCAAAATTTAGTACGATTTAGTTTATTTCACACACTTAGTACACATTTCTAAAATCACCTTCATATTTCAATCTTACTTTCCAACCTTAATTTTTATACAATTTTTTTTTTGCCTTATCCGTTCACATAATAACAAATTGTAGCAATTTGGAAATTTGGTAACATTTCTGAACATTTCCTAAATTTTAAGTTCGAATTTCCAATAACCCCTTGGTGCATCTATCCAGTCCTCCATCAGTGATTCTCATTCCAAATTTCAGAATTCCAGTTCCATGGGGTTATCAAAATTCCAATTTTTACCAAATTTAGTACCATTTAGTACACTTAAGTACGAATTTCTAATGCTTCCTACATACCCCAATCCACCACTCCCACGGTATTCCCAATTCCAAATTCTGGGATTCAACCCCTATTGGCTCGTCCAAATTGCACCAAATCTAGTACATACAGGGTGAGATGAAAAAACTGCAACCAATTTCAGACTGCTGCCATTTCTAAGCCACACATCCGACAGCTGTTAAAATTTTTCCAGTGACAGCTCATTATATTGTTTACAAGCGTACAATAGCATTTTGGTGAGAATTTTCCAGAAAAAAGTTATTCGTGATGGAATTCAAACGTGATGGTGTGATTTCTTTATATTTGGCTGGAAAACCACAAGTGGCTATTGTTCGAGCACTCCAGCATTTAAAAATGAATAAATCTTTTGTGTCTCGTACCATCGCTCGTCACCGTGATACTGGTAGTGTAGCCCGACGTCAAGGAAGTCGACGGAAAAAAACAGCAACATTAGCAGAAAGTGCAAGAACTTACACCGCAACAGAAAGAAAATAGACTCAAAAGAGCTAAAGAGTTGCTTCGCTTGGCCGAAGGTGGTGAACTGCCGAATTTGGTTTTCTCTGATGAAAAAACATTCGTTGTCCAGTAATTTGTAAACAAACAGAATGATCGTGTTTACTTCGGTTGGCCACCAGTACTTAAGCGCCAACCATAAATAAATGCCGAATATTATTGCGAAAATAATCTGTAGGGTGTATTAAAGCTTTGGGCACGCAAACATTTTGGCCGCAGACCTTGGACATTCCAACAGGACTCAGCACCATCGCACTCGGCACGCGCGCCTCCCAAGAATGGTTACAGAATGAGGTTCCTCGCTTCATTTCCAGCGCACAATGGCAACCACAATCTCCGGATACCAATCCGTTGGACTATTGTGTCTGGAGCATTTTGGAAAGCAAGGTTGGCATTAGAAAATACTAAAGTGTCGATCACCTCAAGCAAGCGGGAATGGGTCAAAATACCGCAGAGTAACATTACGGCAGCATGTGACGGTTTCATCGGCCGTTTGAAGGCCATACGTCGTGCCAAAAGTGACCAATTCGAACATATCGACTCTTATTCTAAAATTTGATGCTATTTCCGACATTTTTTATTTTCATTCAATAAAATTTCAAAAAAATTTAAAAATTATGACTTTGTTGCAGTTTTTTTATCTCACCCTGTATATGTACAAATTTCCAAAACTACCTAAATACCCAATCCTACAATCCGACAGTAATCTTATTTCCAATTTTAAGGATACCCGCTCCATTGATTTATCCAAATCCAAATTTTACCAAATTAAGTACCGTTTAGTACAGTACTACAGCCCCATAGAAATATTAATTCCAAATTGCAGGATTCTAACTCTATTGGTTCTCCCAAAATTTAAAATGTACCAAAGTTAGTACACACAAAAGTACGAATTTCCAAAACTACTTACATTCCTCTGTCCTAAAATGCAATAATAATCTTATTTCAAAATTTCATAATTCCAGCATTATCGGTTTAACCCAATTCAAGTCGTACCAAATTTAGTACGATTTAATACTTTTCATGCACATAAGTACACATTTCGAAAACTTCCTCCATATCCCAATCCTACACTCCGCCAGTAATGTTAATTTCAAATTTCAGGATTACAACTCCATCCGTTCCTCTAAATTCAAATTCTACTTAATATAGTACCTTTTAGTACTTTTCGTATGCATGAGTACATACTTGCAAAACTACCTCCTTACATCGACTCTATCCCTCAACCTTGATTCCCATTCCAGTCGTTAACTCTAATCGTTAACATGATACGATACGGTACTACATTTAGTAAATTTTAGTACTTTTCGTACACTTATGGTGCGAATTTCCAAAAACCCTTTGATACATCCATCAGTGGCCATCATTCCAAATTTAGGAGTTCTAGCTGAACAGGTTCGTCAGATAGAATCTTTTTATACCCTACACCACATAGTGGTAAGGGTATTATGTCTTTATGCATTTGTTTGTAACAGGCAAAAGGAAGCGAGATAGACCCATAGTTACTTTAGAGGATCTCCATAGAATCACTTTCTGAGTTGATTTATGCATGTCAGTCCGTCTGTCCATGTATTCTTGTGAACAAAATGCAGGTCGCATTTATTATCCGATGGCCCAGGGACGAACCCTATTGAAATTGGGTTTAAAAATTTAGATATAGCTCCCATATGTATCTTCGTCCGATTTGCCTTTTATTGTGCACCAAACGTGTAATATCAGCCCGAATAGTATGGAATTTTGCACTTACAACCAAATTAGGCCTGAAAATAAGTGTGCCAAATTTGATCGAAATCGGTTCAGATATAGCTGTAGCTCCCATATATATTGTTCATCCGATTTGTTATTTTTGTCTCTGTAACAACAATATTTGGCGAAATGTATCAAATGCAGCTCAGAAATACCTATCCTAAATTTTATCGAGATCGGTTCAGATTTGGATATAGCTCCCATATATAACTTCGTCCGATTTACATTTTATTGTGCATCAAGCGTCTAATATTTGCACAAATTGGATGAAATTTGGCACTTACGACCTAATTGAGTCTAGAAGTTAGTATGCCAAATTTGGTGAAGATCGGTTCAGATATAGCAATAGCTCCCGTATATATTGTCATTCCGATTTGTTATATTTGTTACCAACAGCCGTAATATGCACTCCGTAACAACGATATTCAGGGAAATATATCAAATACAGCTCAGAAATATCTTTGCCAAATTTTATCGAGATCGGTTCCGATTTGGATATAGCTGCCATATATATCTTTTTCCGATTTCACATTAATTGTGCACCAAATGGGTAATACAGGCCCGAATTTAAAAGATACAAATGCTTCCGCATATTTAGTCCTTTGAACTTTAAATTATAATTATAATCATAGTGTTTATAATCGAATTCTTCCATAAAAACTTTTAATTGTTATGCGGAGCTCTACTAAATTAGCAAAGTGGTGTAGGGTATCATAAAGTCGGTCCCGCCCGACTTTAGGACTTTCTTTACTGGTTTTTAATTTTATTTCTTACTTTTTACTGGCGCGCTATAGTTTATGATCAGATTCTAACGCCGTTTTATATGTTACAGCGGCCATGAACTCTTTGCCACCCCTAGCGGAAGTCATTACGGTTGTATGCAACAAAGGGTTGCTACTTTGTTTGTCTGTGCTCACTCACTCCTAAAAAGTTTCCTAAAACGGAATTTCTCTTCGAGATTTCCACCCATTCCTTGCCAAGCCACTTACACAACACGACGCGACACTTCGCTTGCATCTTCGGCGAGAAAGGGGTTTTACAACACTTTTCTTGAGGAAATGTGATATGTTTGGAAATAATTTGTTTACAACATTTTTATTTGTGATGTGGTGTGGATTGTTGCTGTTGTTTTACACCTACTCACATGTGAGGTTTGGTTTGTTGTTGTCTGTGGTTCGATGGGAACTTACTGTGATCCAGCGCACAGGATACCAGCGCTGACCTTATTGGCATGCAAACGTGTGTCTGAGGTGCGCTATTGTATTTAAAGCTAATGGATTTTGACTTTAATTTCCTTTGAAGCCTGTGAGTGGCGCAGCTGAGGGAGGGCGGACGGATGACGGCAATCATTAGAACTAAAAGCCTGGCAACAACAAAGATTCGTGATTTTATTTTTTTTATTCCTCAAACATGAGAATGTATATTTAAATTGTTCATAAACAAATTATATGCATATAACCACTTATATAATAAATACGACATTACAACCGTGGTGAGCGGCGACGGGGTGAGAAGGTCTTCCCATTGTTTGTTTGATATGGAAATGAACCCAATAACCAACCAGCCATACTCATTGTTATGCATATCATTTGGATGTTGTTGTTGTTGTTATTGTCTTTATGAAGGCATATCCTTGCAGCTAATGGATGTCGAATGGATGGATCGCTGATCGGGAAGTGTGTCGCAGTAAAAGTTATTACAACAATGTAAATGATTTTTTTTTTTTTTTGGTTGGTGGGTTTGAGAGTCATCGTGTTGAATGGAGATGGTTGGTTGGTTGGTTGGTTGGTTGGTTAGCTAATGATGACATGAGAATAAATACGGACGGATTCCCCATACAATGATTTGTTATCACATTTGTATATCAGTAGCGTGGGAAGTGTTGAGAATCACACACAAACACACACATACACATATCCCAGTGCAGACATGCACTAAAAGTATCGATGTCAAAGTTTGCCGCCAAACAAGGAAATCAGGTCATGTGAAAAATGCTACTCTCAAATTAAAAATAAAAGGAAATATAAAGTGTCCTTCATCATGCGAGGTTTGGTGGCGATTTTAAAATGAATATGGAATGTTATTAAATTGAAATAATTAATCGTGGAAAAATTGCACTTTGTTGGCCATTATTACCAATGCCAGATATTAAGAGATATCGGACTTTTGATACGACAACGCACATTGTAAGATTGGGAGAAATATAAGGAGCTTTCCTAAGTGAATAACATTTTGTACAACAACTAAATAAGGAAATGATGAATATAAATATTTTTGTAGATATCAGTTCGGATTTGGTCTGCATATATATTTTTCGCCAATTTGCCTATATGCAGGGTGAGATAAAACAAGTAAAAAAGCTGTAAGTTCGGCCGGGCCGAACTTTTAATACCCTCCACCATTTGGTACAAATTTGGCAATTTCCAAAAAAAAAAATTTGTTAAAATCTTAAAAATACCGAATGCCTATACGACGACGTATACCTGCAGAGGCAACTTTTGTCATAAGTTATTACAATATTTAAATGCGAAACTTGAAGAAAAATCTGCTTATAATGTAGCTAAAATCATCAAAAACCGAATATAGTGGGTACCGTTATATGGGGACTATACGAAGGCGTGGACCTGCACAGACAATTTTCTGCCTTAGGCTGAAGTATCCATTACGAACTTCATATGCGAAATTTGAAACAATCCCGGAAAATAATGTCGCTAAAATCATCAAAATACCGAATATCGGGGGTACGGTATATGGGGGCTATACGAATACGTGGACCTACGTGGCCCATTTTCTGTTTTATGCGGAAGTATCTATTACGAACTTCAAATGCCAAATTGGAAACAATTCCAGCGAATAATGTCGCTAAAATCATCAAAATACCGAATATCTGGAGGTACCGTTATATGGGGGCTATATCATAACTTGGACCTACATGGCCCATTTACGAACTTAACCTCCTTTGTTCGAAAGATAGCGTGATTACAACAGACAGACAGACGGACATCGACTTAGAATTTTACGCTGATCAAGAATATATATACTTTGTTGGGTCTAAGATCATTATTTCGATGAGTTATAAACGGAATGACAAAATGAATATACCCTCCGTAGTATGGTGGAGGGTATAAAAAGTGCAACAAAGTCAAACGCCATAATTTTTACATTTTTTATACCCTCCACCATACTATGGAGGGTATATTCATTATGTCATTCCGTTTATAACTCATCGAAATAATGATCTTAGACCCAACAAAGTATATATATTCTTGATCAGCGTAAAATTCTAAGTCGATGTCCGTCTGTCTGTCTGTTGTAATCACGCTATCCTTCGAACGAATTGAGATAGAAGGCTAAAATTTTGCACACATGTTTATTATGCCAGTAGCCAGCTTAAGTTTGTAAATGGTTCATATAGGTCCACGTTTTCATATAGTCCCCATATAACGGTACCTCCCGATATTCGGTATTTTGATGATTTTAGCGACATTATTCACCCGAATTGTTTCAAATTTGATGTTTGAAGTTCGAAATAGATACTACAGCCTAAGGCAGAAAATTGTCTGTGCAAGTCCACGTCTTCGTATAGCCCCCATATAACGGTACCTACCTATATTCGGTATTTTGATGATTTTAGCGACATTATTCACCGGATTTGTTTCAAATTTGGTTTATTCTTGATCAGCGTAAAATTCTAAGTCGATGTCCGTCTGTCTGTCTGTTGTAATCACGCTATCCTTCGAACGAATTGAGATAGAAGGCTAAAATTTTGCACACATGTTTATTATGCCAGTAGCCAGCTTAAGTTTGTAAATGGTCCATATAGGTCCACGTTTTCATATAGCCCCCATATAACGGTACGTCCCGATATTCGGTATTTTGATGATTTTAGCGACATTATTCACCCGAATTGTTTCAAATTTGATGTTTGAAGTTCGAAATAGATACTACAGCCTAAGGCAGAAAATTGTCTGTGCAAGTCCACGTCTTCGTATAGCCCCCATATAACGGTACCTCCTGATATTCGGTGTTTTGATGATTTTAGCTACATTATTCACCGAAATTGTTTCAAATTTGGTGTTTGAAGTTCGAAATAGATACTACAGCCTAAGGCAGAAAATTGTCTATGCAGGTCTACGTCTTCGTATAGCCCCCATATATCAGTACCTCCTTATATTCAGTATTTTGACGATTTTAGATACAATACTCAACGAAATTGTTTCAGATGTCGTACTTGAAGTTTGTAATGGAAGCTACAGCCTGTGACAGAAAATTGTCTATGCAGGTCCAGGTCTTCGTATAGCTCCTATATAACGGTACCTCCCTATGTACGGTATTTTTATGATTTTGGCTACATTATTCGCCGTTTATTTCAAGTTTCGAATTTGAATATGGTAATGGCTTGTGACAAACAATGCCCCAATATAACGGTATTTTTAAGATTTAAACAGAATTTTTATTTATTTATTTATTTATTTTTTTTTTAATTTCCGAATTTGTTCCAAATGGTGGAGGGTATTCAAAGTTCGGCCCGGCCGAGCTTACAGCTTTTTGACTTGTTTTTGTTTGTTTTGTTATTGCACGTCGCACAGGCCCAAATATAACGGCTATATTAGGTATTTTTAAAATGTTAACAGAATTTTTGGCGAATGTTATCCTTTTCGAAAATTTTCAAATTCGTTCTAAATGGTGGAGGGTATTCAAAGTTCGGCCCGGCCGAACTTACTGCTTTTTTACTTGTTTTATTTTATTGAATGAAAGCAAAAAATGTCGGAAATAGCATTAAATGTTAGTATAAGTTTAGATTATTTCGAATTGGTCACCTTTGGCACGAATTATGGCCTTCAAATGGCCAATGAAACCGTCACATGCTGCCGGAATGTTGCTCTGCGGTATTTTGACCCATTCCCGCTTGCTTGAGGTGATGGACCCTTTGGTATTTTATAATGCCAACCTTACTTTCCAAAATACTGCAGACACAATAATTCAACGGATTGATATTCGGAGATTTTGGTGGCCATTGTGCGCTGGAAATGAAGCGACGAACCTCTTTTTGTAACCATTCTAAGTCCTGTCCAAGGTCTGCGGCGAAAATGTTTGCGTGCCCAAAGCTTTAATACACCCTCCAGAATATTTTTGCGATAAAATTCGGCATTTATTCTAATCCCACGGTCGATTAATACGAGGGGAGAGCGACAATCGGCTGTTATGGCGGCCCACACCATCACTATGGCCGGCGCTTGAGTTCTGGTGGCCAACCGAAGGTGCACATTTTCAGCTGACCTCTTTGGCAAGTAAACACGATCATTTTGTTTCTTTACAAAATGCTGGACAACGAATGTTTTCTCATTGGAGAAAACCAAATTCGGCATTTCAAATATGTCGGCCAAGCGAAGCAACTCTATAGCTTCGCTTCTTTACTTTTCGAACCATTTCTGCTTATGTTGTTGTTTTCTTCCGTCCACTTCCTTGACGTCGGGCTACGCTACCAGTATCACGGTAACGAGCAATGGTACGAGACACAAAAGATTTATTCACATTTAAAAGCTGGAGTGCTCTAACGATAGCCACTTGTGGTTTTCCAGCCAACTAAAAAAATCACACTATCTCTCTTGAATCCCATAACGAATAATGTTTTTCTGGAACGTTCTCACTAAAGTGCTTTTGTACGCTTGTAAACAATATAATGAGCTGTCACTGGAATAATTTTAACAGCTGTTGGACGTGTGACTTAGAAATGTTAATCTAAGCGTAACTCCCAAATTCTTCGAACTCTTTGTATCGTTAAGGATATCACATTTCCTAAAAAGTATAATTACACCTTTTCTCCACCCATCTAACCACCATATCTAAATCCTAGAAACCAACGGTAACCCAAAAATCATAGTTAAGGGTTTAACCACTATCCGATCACTCAATGGCTTTCCGAACAATCATATACCAACAATGTCAAATTTCAGAATTTCATCTCTATCTTAAGACCCAATCTCACAAAACCACCTCCCTCTCTGCATCCTACACACCAACAGTGACCTCGATATCAAATTTCAAAATCCCAACTCTATCTCAACACCCAACGGCACATTTTGGGGCATTTTGCACTTTTCGTATGTCCAAATACGTATTTCCAAAACCACCTCCTTCTCTCAACTACAGACACCAACAGTGAAATCCATAGCAATTTCAGATTTTCAGCTCTATCCCTTCATCCAATACCAAATTTAATAGCATTTATTTCTTTCGTACAGTTGAAGTACACATTTTCTAAACAATCTCCATATCTCAACCTCAGGTACCAACGGTGACCTTAATATAAAATGTCAGGATTTCAGCTCTGTAATTTCCCTTATTACCATTTAGTAAAATTATAGTACACTGTGACATCCATATCAATTTATTATCTTTCATGCGATACCAAATTTAGTACTTTTCGTACAATTATAGTACACATTGCTAAAAACACTTCCATATCTTAAACACAGACACCAACAAAGACCTTTATATGAAATGTCAGTAATTCAGCTCTGTAATTTTCCCTAACCAAATTTAGTGCAATTATAGTACCTATATCCAAAACCAGCTCCTTCTATCAACTATAATTTCAAATTGCAAGTTTTCAGCTCTATCCCCTTCACTCAACACCAAGTTAATTTTCGTACCATTATACCAAACCAGCTCCATATCTCAATTCCATATACGAACAGAGACATCAATATAAAATTTGAGGATTTCAGCCCTATCCCTTCTGAATACCAAATTTCCGAGCTTTATCTCTATCCCTTCATCTAATACCAAATATAGTACCATTCAATACTTTTTGATTCAACAGCGACCATAATAAAGTTCACCCAATACCAAATTGTACTAAATATAGTACTATTTTGAATTTCCAAAAGCCCTTTGTTACATCTATCCTGCACTCCATCAGAGAATGTCACCATCTAATATAACTTTTCGTATCCTTTTAGTACACATTTCTAAAAACCTAGTGCAAAATTTCAATGTTCTAGCTTGAGCCGTTTCGCCTGGGCGTTATTTCTGGTCAATTATTTCACTACTCTTTATACACTACCCCACTCTGTGGTAAGGGTATTATGTCTTTGTGAATTTGTGTGTAACAGGGAGAAGGAAGCTAGATAGAACCATATTTACTGTCCGTCCGTCTGTCCATGAGTTCTTCTGAAAAAAATTTGTTTCATTTATTATCCGATTGAGATGAAATTTTGCAAACAATATTTATTTGGCCCAAGACGAACCCTATTGAAATTGGTGATAGTAGGATCAGATTTAGATATAGCTCCCATATATCTTCAACCGATTTCGTGTTAGTTGTGCACCAAATGGCCAATATAAGTCCAAATGACGAAATGAATGAAATTCTGGCACATCCAACCGAATTTAGTCTAGAAGCAAGTACATCAAATTTGGTGAAAATCGGTTTAGATATAGGTATAGCTCCCATATATATGCTTCATCCGATTTGGGATTTTAAGTCCCCCACATGCGTAATATGCACTCCAGAAGAATGATATTTGGTTCCGGACATCATATACTGCTCGAAAATACCTCTGTCAAATTTAATCAAATCGGTTCAGATTTGGATGTAGCTCCCATATATTTAACCGATTTCGGGTTAATTGGGAACCACATGGCCGATATCTGTCCAAATGGACTGAATTTTGGCAACTACGACTGAATTCATGCTATAAACCAGTACTTCAAATCGGTTCAAATGTAGCAATAGCTCCCATATATATGTTTTATCCGATTTCGGGTTTAAAGTCCCTCACAAGCGTAATACGCATTCCACAGCTCTGAAATAAGTGTATCAAATTTTGTCAGGATCGATTCAGATTTGGATATAGTTCCCACATATATCCTCAACCGCTTTCGGATCAATTGTGCATCAAATAGGCAATATCAATCCAAATGTCCTGAATTTTGGCACATCCAACCGAATTCAGTCTAAAAGCAATTACATCAAATTTGGTGAAAACCGGTTCAGATATAGTTATAGCTCCCATAAATATGTTTCATCCGATTTGGTGTTTAAGTCCTTCAAATTCGTAATATGCATTCGACAATAACCATATTTAGTACCAGATATCTTATAAAGCTTGGAAATACTTTTGCCAAATTTTATCGAGATCGGATAAGATTTGGATATAGCTCCCGTATAATGTATAATATCAGCCCAAATGGAGTGAATTTCGTACGTAAGTTTCCATTTGGTGGATATATATTTTCTTTAACATAATCCTTCTCGAAGAGATATCATGCACTCTATAGCGATATTATTTGGTATACTAGATGTCTCCGTCAAATTTAGAAATCGATTTAGAATTGGGTATGCCTTACATATATTAGTTCCCTCTGAAACCAAACTATAACTGCTCTAAAGCCAAATCTTTATAGGTGGTATGATCTACTTCAAACAAATTGTTATGTTACGGGAGCTCTACTAAATAAACGTAGTGGTGTAGGGTACCATATAGTCGGCCCAGTCCGACTTTTGACTTTTCCCTACTGGTTTATATATATATACTAGCCGAACCCGGTGCGCTGCGCTACCGCTTTTGATTTTATATGCATTCAAAATTTTATATACGTATATTTGTTGGTTAAAAAAAATAGAGCGGCATTTCTGTTGCAATTAAATAATTTCCTGAAAAATAGCATCCTCAATCAAATTGGAGGTACATACCGTATTTGGTGCATCAAATATGTGAAATCGGCCGAGAATATATTTGGAAGCTATATTCAAATCTTAACCAATTAATAATTAATTTGTCAAATGTATTATTTTAACCAAATTCCGCCACACATTCTGAATTTCATTGGAATCGGACATACATATCGTGTTTGGTGCATAACATACATGAAATCGGCCGAAATATACATAAATGAGCTATACCCAAATTTCAACCGATTTCAATACAAATTGACAATTTTTTTAGTACCAAATTTCGTCTCTCTGTCTGAATTTCATCGGAATTGGACGTACATATCGCGTTGGGTGCATCGGCCAGATCCTCAGGTAAATTCTTCCATACTTTTTCTGTTTGATATACTAAATAAAATCTATGTATGTGTTTGTACAATATGCATGGATGAAAAAGTACTTGATTCTAATTGGAGGATAAATTTGATTTGCTCGGTATGTTATCAGTACCATTTGTGTAGAGGCCAATGAAATAATAATGTTACGCCCACTTAAGGTGGGACATATGATAAACATCGTAGCCATTAGAAATTTAATTGATAAGGAAAATAAAAAAAATGTGATAAGAGGAAATGGTTTCACAAAAGGCTGTGTTATCATATCACTGGCTGTAGTTGGTAAATAAAGATAGGAAGTAGAATTATTTCGAAACACAATGCTTATTAAGAAACACACATACACACACAAGTTTTTGGAAATAGTTTTTGGAAAAGAGACTCCACCTAATTTCGTTGTTCGGACATTGAAGAGGACTTTATAAAATAAAGTATTATTTCGCTGCTGATGGAGGAGATTGTCAGGCAACAATATTTCATTGATGTTGGAAATCATAAAATTCTAAACGATTATACCTGATACTAACACCCATAAAATGGACTAATTTTCTATTTTTCGACTATGCTCTCCAAAAAACCAAACAGTTAAGCTTAAGACTTCCAAAAAAATATTTTCAAATTGTTTCCACAAAAATAAATCACCAGATTGTCAAAAAAGTAGAAGTAGAGTTGCAAGAAATTAGTTCAGCAAGAATTTATAAACTGTCAGCAAAGGGACTTTTCCTGACATTCCTGTTACACCTTAAACTTCTAACAATTGTTATACATTTCAGGGTATCCAGACGGACTTGGTCGCTCAGGTCCAAATTTTTAAACATTTAACTTCAACAGGCCTGACAACAACGATGACGCAATTTTTGGTACAGTATAGTCAGAAAAAGTCCATAAATCTTTTTCAGATTGTTAACTTTGGACCAATATCTTAAAACCGCGACTACCTCCCGATATTCGGTATTTTGAGGATTCTGGTCACATTCTTCCTCGAAATTGTTTCAAATTTGCTATTTAAAGCCCGCCATAGGATGAGATGAAAAAACTGCAACCAACTTCAGACTGCTGTCATTTCTAAGCCACTCGTCCGACAGCTGTTAAAATTATCCCAGTGATAGCTCATTATATTGTTTACAAGAATACAAAAGCATTTTGGTGAGAATTTTCCAGAAAAAATGTTTTTCGTGATGGAATTCAAGCGTGATAGTGTGATTTCCTTATATTTGGCTGGAAAACCACAAGTGGCTATCGTTAGAGTACTCCAGCATTTAAATGTGAATAAATTTGTGTCTCGTACCATCGCCCGTTACCGTGAGTGATACTGGTAGCGGAGCCCGACGTCCAGGAAGTAGACGGAAGAAAACAGCAACATCAGCAGAAATGGTTTCGGCGTCGCTGTGGCCGAAAAATGGGTCGTGAGCTGAACATATCGCAATATTCCATTGAAAAATGAGCTCAAGGTAAAGCCATTGAGATTCCAAAATGTGCAAGAACTTACACCGCAACAGAAAGATAATAGAATCAAAAGAGTTAAAGAGTTGCTTCGCTTTTCCAGCAGTTTGTAAACGAACAAAATGATCGCGTTTACTTGCCAAAGAGGTCAGCTGAAAATGTCCACCTTCGGTTGGCCACGAGAACTCAGGCGACGGTCATGGTGATGGTGTGGGCCGCCATAACAGCCAAAGGTCACTCTCCGCTCGTATTAATCGACCGTGGCATCAGAATAAATACCGAATATTATCGCGAAAATATTCTGGAGGGTGTATTAAAGCCTTAGGCACGCAATCATTTTGGTCGCAGACCTTGGAAATTTCAAAAAGACTCAGCACCATCACACTCAGCACGCGCCACCCAAGAATGGTTACAAAATGAGGCTCCTCGCTTCATTTCCAGTGCACAATGGCCACTTAAATCTCCGCATACCAATCCGTTGGACTATTGTGTCTGGAGTATTTTGGAAAGCAAGGTTGGCACTAAAAAATACCAAAGTGTCGATCGCCTCAAACAAGCGCTTCGTTGGGATTGGGCCAAAATACCGCAGAGCAACATTCGTGCCAAAGGTGACCAAGGGTCAAAACGATCTAAGATAGGAAGCTAAAATTTTGTACAGATCAGTCTTTCCAAGTTCGAAGATATTGTATAGCCCCAATACACCGATACCCCCGGTATTCGGTATTTTGATGATTTTATACACATTTTTGAATGGAATTGTCTGGAATTCCACACAAGGAGTTCTTTGTGAGTACTTTACCCCCCGGAAGGGAATTTTAACGGTGCCTTTCTATATTCGCTTTTCTCATGATTTTCGGCACATTCTTTAATGGAATTGTCTCAAAATCCACACCAGGAGTTCATTCTGAGTACCTCACTCCCTGGAATAGATTTATCCATATGAGTCCACGATATAGTATATCCCCCATATAACGGTACCTCTGGATAATCGGTATTTTGATGATTTTAGCCACATTTTCAATGGAATTGTCTCAAAATCGATACAAGGAGTTCCGTCTAAGTACTTTACCTCCTGGAAGAGAATTTTCTATATATGTCCACGATATCGAATATCCCACATACAACGGTACACCCCCGATATTCAATATTTTAACGATCTTAGGGAAATTATTCACGGGAGTTGTTTTAAATTTGGTATTTAGAATTCGTAATGGGTAGTACAGCCTATAACATATGCTATAACCGGCGTATGTTACCCCACGTCTTCGTCTCCATGTTACGGTACCTCTCTATATTCGGTGTTTTGATGATTTTAGCGAAAGTATTCACCGGAGTTATTTCAAATTTCGTATTTAGAGTTCGTAATAAGAAGTACAGTCTATGCCAAAAAATTGCCTATGCAGGTCCAGGTCTTTTGTATAGACCCCATATATCAATACCTGCCTTTGTTCAGTATTTTGATGATTTAGCTACATTATTCACCGGTATTTCGTATTCGAATATTGTAATGACTAATGACAAAAGTTATCTATGCAGGTCTACGTCTTTGTATAGACCCCAATACAACGGCTATATTCGGTATTTTTAAGATTTTAACAGAATTTTATTTTTTTTATTGATTTAATTTTTTTGAAAATTTCCAAATTCATTCCAAATGATGGAGGGTATTCAAAGTTCGTGTATTTTACTTCTTAATATTCCTAACATCACCCCTGCCACACAGTCATAATCACATCATTAACACTGCATTTAAAGTAAATCTTATGACAGCATTTAAAACCTGTTTCCCTAAACCCTTTCCATGACCATACTCTCGCCACGAATTACATTGCTGACAAGCATCATTTCAATTGAATTGTGAAATGCCATCAAAGAAATCCCCAAACAAAATAAAGCATTACAACTTCCGTTGGGCTGTTGAAAGAAGAAACCGGATGAAATCTTCTTAATTCCTAAAAACAGGAAAGAATTGGAGAAGAACGTAATGAACTAAAAAACAGAAAACTGTAACTAACGTAAAAGAACAAATCATTTCCTTGGCCGACAAACACCCCTTCTTGCGACTAAACAGAAATTTTGAAGGAGTAGTCAACGGCCATGGACAAAAGTCATTTTTTATTCATTGCTCCCAAACAAAAAATGAACAAAGTCCATGTGGGTAATACTACAACATAGAATGCTCAAAATGGAAACACAAAAGATTGATTCTTCCGGTCAATACAAATCAATGTGGAGAACAATGGCGGACACACAGACTCACATGGTGACATGACAGACAAAATATGCTGCGACAGACAATTGTCAAGTGTTATAAAAAGAATTTCCCCGATGTGTGTGTGTGTATGTGTGTTATACTTAGTGAGGAGAAAGAACAAAGTAATAGCAGCATCAACAAAATAGGAACTACACTTTGGAAATCCTTGAAAATATTCAACAACGTTAAATTAATTATGTATTCTAATCATAATTAGATCATGTTCTAAAAGAGTAGTCTCACATTTGTAAATAGATTATGCAGTTATCGTTAAATTATTTACGACCCCTTTTTCGAATCCCATATTAGCCTTAAATTTGCGATAAAAAAGTGCAACAAAGTCAAAAGCTATAATTTTTACATTTTTTTAATTTTATTGATTGAAAGCAAAAAATGTGGGAAATAGCATCAAATTTTAGAAAAAGTTTAGATTTGTTCGAATTGGTCACCTTTGGCACGAATTATGGCCTTCAAATGGCCAATGAAACCGTCACACGCTGCCCGAATGGTGCTCTGCGTTATTTTGGCCCATTCCCGGCGAAGCGCTTGCTTGAGGCGATCAACACTTTGGTATTTTTTAGTGCAAACCTTGCTTTCCAAAATACTCCAGACACAATAGTCCAACGGATTGGTATCCGGAGATTTTGGTGGTCATTGTGAGCTGGAAATGAAGCGAGGAAACTCATTTTGTAACTATTCTTGGTTGGCGCGTGCTGAGTCCTGTTGGAATGTCCAAGGTCTGCGGCCAAAATATTTGCTTGCCCAAGGCTTCAATACACCCTCCAGAATATTTTCGCGATAATATTCGGCATTTATTCTGATGCCACGGTCGATTACGATTTCGATACCAGCGGAGCGAGAGCGATCATCGGCTGTTATGGCGGCCCATACCATCACCATGGCCGGCGCTTGAGTTCTGGTGGCCAACCGAAGATGTACATTTTCAGCTGACCTCTTTGGCAAGTAAACACGATCATTTTGTTTGTTTACAAACTGTTGGACAACGATTTTTTTTTCATCAGAGAAATCCAAATTCGGCAGTTCACCTCTTTCGGCCAAGCAAAAAAACTCTTTAACTCTTTTGAGTCTATTTACTATCCGATGCGGTGTAAGTTCCCCGATCTCATTTTTCAATATTTGCCGAATGGAATATTGCAATATGTTCAGCTCACGACCCATTTTTCGGCCACTGCGACGTGGGTTTCGATCAAGTCGCTTTTTTACTTTTCGAACCATTTCTTTTCTTCCGTCCACTTCCTTGACGTCGGGCTACGCTACCAGTATCACGGTAACGGGCGATGGTACGAGACACAAAAGATTTATTCACATTTAAATGCTGGAGTCCTCTAACGATAGCCACTTGTGGTTTTCCAGCCAAATGTAAATAAATCACACTATCACGCTTGAATACCATCACGAATAACATTTGTTTCTGGAAAATTCTCACCAAAATGCTTTTGCACACTTGGAAACAA
Organism: Musca domestica; assembly: GCF_030504385.1. Lineage (NCBI taxonomy): Eukaryota > Metazoa > Arthropoda > Insecta > Diptera > Muscidae > Musca > Musca domestica. The sequence continues at coordinate 8,724,639 of NW_026712172.1, read as the reverse complement.
TAAAATGAGCTGTCATTGGAATAATTTTAACCGCTGTCGGACGAGTGGCTTAGAAATGACAGAAGTCTGAAATTGGTTGCAGGTTTTTCATAACACCTTGTATTTGATGTGTACGATAACCAAATATTTTGTACAAAATATTACAAAATGTTGTTATATAACCCAAAGTATTATCCAGTATCAGTAAGAATCACGCAGTATATTCAACCGATAGAAACAATAATTTACTTATTTTAATTATTATTCGGACTATTAACATTCATCATTTTATTATCCAATAATAAACTAATATTTCACTATTACAAGTTAAACAAGTAAAAAATCAGCTATGTACCGGGCCGGGCCGAACTTTCAATACCCTTCACTATTTGGAAGGGTCTTGAATAATTTAAAAAAATCCGTCGGAAAGTACCACTTAAATGAAAACCGTTAACTGGGGGAACATACGAAAACGTGGACCTGCATAAATAATTTTTGACCATAGACTGTAGTATCGACTCCAAACTTCAAATACGAAATTTGAAAAAAATCAGTTTAAAATTGTCGCTAATGTCATTAAATTTGAAACAATTCCGGTGAATAATGTTGCTAATATCATTAAAATATTGGAAAAGGGAGGTATAGTTATATGTGGGCTAGACGAAGTCGTGGATCTTCATAGACAATTTTCCGGCATATTTTGTAGTACTCATTATGAGCTTCAAACTTTAAATACGAATTCTGAAACAATTGTGGTCAAAAATATCGCTAAAATCATCAAAAAAATAAATATGGGGGGCCCTTATATCGTGAATCTATATAGACAATTCTCTTTCAGGGGGTGAAGTACTCAAAAGCAACTCCTTGAGTGGATTTTTTGACAATTCCATTGAAAAATGTGGCAAAAATCAAAATATGAAATATCGAGGGGTAACGTTATAAGGGGGTCATACGATATCGTGTACCGGTATAACCCACCTTCGAACTTGACTGCCTGCACACAAAATACAGACGGACGGACGGACAGGACTAAATCGTCTTAGAATTTTATGCTGAATAAGAATATATACACTTTGTTAATTCTAAAATTATTATTTCAATGAATTACAAACGGAATCACGAACTTAATATACCCTCCATACAATGTATGGTGGAGGGAATAAAAGCTATTGTCAGTTTATTTAAATATATTTTGATTTGTGTTTCGATTATTCCAACTGTTGATCCTTTATGGTGGAATTTTCAAGCGTGTGCCAATATTATCAATATCGAATCCGAAATAAGACAGATGTAAAGTTTGCAACTTGCCAGATTTGGACTATATCGACTACTTCCTTCACTATATTTGAGATAAATGATAATTAAAAAAAATGAAATGTGAGAAACGTACTAAATATAGGTATCCCACTTCATCTAATACTGATAAAGATATATTCCAATTTTATGCGAATAATTAATCACAGCTTTAACCTTGTGTGGGGAAGGTACGAGAAAGAGGAGACCGATAAATTCCAAGTTTCCAATTCCGTATTCACATCAGATCCCTTGAGAGAAACATTTACATATTCCAAGTTGGAAAAAATCACAGACTTGTTTCGCAAGTTACAAATATTGGCTATTGGTACCACAAGGTTGGGCCATATCTATCATCTTTACGACAGTTCTTGTGTTAGTAGAAATATTAGATTGTTTGCAATTTAGAAGAAATCAGCTGCTTGGTTCGAATTATATGATCATTTGAGTTGTTTAAATTTGTAACCCCTCTATGGGGGAGGTACCACAAGGAGTTGGCTCATATTGTTATTTCAATTTAGTGCGATGTATGAAGTTTTGTTTGGAAATAACTACATACATCGTACTAATTTTTCAGCTGCACCACTTCAATTCAAGTTTCATATAAAAGTTTTTCCTTTATCAAAAAGGATAATCGAAAACTGATTACTATTTGCAACAAAAAGTCTTTAAAACTTTTCGTTCACCGAAGATCATATAAATTAAAACCTTGCACAATGGTTCCACATCCAATTTATCTGGCCAAAGCTATTTCAACGTCGTTCCATAATGACAATTGACCACTAAATCCTAGAAACCAACAATGGCTTCAATATAAAATTTCAGGATTCAAGCTATATCCATTCACTCAACGGCAAATTTAGTACTTTTCGAACAATCATAGTATGCATTCCGTAATCCACCCCTTTCTCTCAAAACGATATACCAACAGATGCCTCAATATCAAATTTTAGAATTCCAACTCTATCCTCAGACCCAATCCCAAATTTATTACCATACTTCTCGTATAGTTATACTACGCATTTCCAAATTCTCCTCCTTCGCCAACAGTGATCTCGATTCGAAATTTCAGATTTCCATCTCTATCCCAACGGCGCATTTTATGCCATTTTGCACTTTTTGTACGTTCATAGTACGCATTTAAAAAATCCACCTCCTTCTCTCATCTACAGACACCAACAGTGACATCCATATCAAATTTCAGGATTTCAGCTTTATCCCTGCACCCAATATAAAATATAGTACCAGTCAGCACTTTGTTGAAACAATTATTGTACGCAAACAATTAAAACAACATACCTCAACCTCAGATACCAACAGTGGCCATAATATCAAATTTCAGGATTTCGACTCTTTAATTTCCCCCATCACAAAATTGAGTACCATTTAGTATTATTATAGTACGTATATCCAAAACCAGCCCCTTTAGTACTTTTCGTACAATTATAGTACACAAATTGCACCTCCATATCTCAAATCCAGATTCTAGCCCTTTTCCTTCACCCAATGCCAAATTTAGTACTCTTCGTACAAATATAGGACACATTTCTAAACCACCGCCAAATCTCAAACAAAGATATCATCAGTAATCTATAAAATTTCAGAATTTTACTTTTTTTAACCTTTAACAAATACAGTACCATTCAGTACTCCACCTCCATATATCCAGTTTACACATGGACAGCGACCCTAATACCAAATTTCAGAATTCAAGCTCTATCTGTTTATCCAATACCAAATTTAAACAAACATAGTACTATTTAGTACTTTTCGTACACTTGTAGTACAAATTTCCAAAATTAACTCTTTATCACAAACCTAGCACCCAAAACAAAATTTAAAAATGTTAACTTCACCTCGATGGTGCTGAGTCCTGTTGGAATGCAACCTCCAGAATATTTTCGCTAAAATATTCGGCATTTATGCTGATGCCACGGTCGATTAATACGAGCAGAGAGCGACCATCGGCTGTTAGGGCGGCCATGGCCGGCGCTTGAGTTCTGGTGGCCAACCGACGGTGCACATTTTTAGCTGACCTCTTTGGCAAGTAAACACGATCCTTTTGTTTTGTTTACAAACTGCTGAACAACGAATGTTTTCTCATCGGAGATTCTGCAGTTCACCACTTTCGGCCAAGCGAAGCAACTCTTTAGCTCTCTTGAGTCTATTTTCTTTCTGTTGCGGTGTAAGTTCTTGCACTTTTTGTAATTTCAATAGCTTTACCCCGAGCTCATTTTGTAATATTTGCCGAATGGAACATTGCGATATGTTCAGTCCACGACCCACTTTTCGGCCACGGCGACGCGGGTTTCGATCAAGTCGCTTCTTCACTTTTCGAATAATTTCTGCTGATGTTGCTATTGCCTTCCGTCCACTTCCTTGACGTCGGGCTACGCTACCAGTATCACGGTAACGAGCGATGGTACGAGACACAAAACATTTATTCACATTTAAAGTGCCCTTATTCTGTCAAAACATATACACATTTTGTGTATGTGTGTGTATTGTTTTGAATAAAAAATACTATAATTTGAAATGATTTCAAATTCGGTTGTAAAATAAATTTTCGACAATGGGCAACACATTGCAAAATTTTTGGATAAGATTGTATTGTCCTATCCATTGTCCATTTCCCCAATAAAAGATTTAAAAAAAAAAATGAAAAATAAACAAAATTATATTTAAAAGTCTATTTGACACTATAAGACTTCAGCAGAGAGTTGCATTTTTAAGTTTCTTTGAAGTTGAGCAACCTTTCTTATTGAGTCATGGCTATAACCATGGTACCATGGTACAATGAATTCAAGGTAGGGCAGAACTACCATATGATTTCAAATTTTTTATTTTCTTGGCTTAATATGTCATCTTTATTTGTTTATGTAGGTGTTTTCTTTTCAATAACAAAAAAAATTGTTCAGAAAATATTCAAATTCGGGTGTTTTCAAAATGTTTATTTCAACGTATGCATCTACAAAATCTAGAGTTTTTGTAGCGAAATAATCTTTTAGAGATATATAGTACATGATTTTGAAAAGAAGTTTTGACCTTTCATTCAGTTATCGCGTTTTTCAATTTTTCATTCAAAATAAATGCAACAAGTTGTTTGATTTTTTATTGTTTTGATACTAATTCTGACATTACAAGCCAAACAGGTAGACCTCTATACTTGCAATTTTTTCAAAGTTGACCTACCTTCTCTTCATTGTACCATGCATGGTACAATGAATTCAAGGTAGGGCAGAACTACCATATGATTTCAATTTTTTTATTTTTCTGGCTTAATATGTCAACTTCATTTGCTTATGTGTGTGTCTTCTTTTCAATAATAAAAAAATTGTTCAGAAAATATTCAAATTCGGGTGTTTTCAAAATGCTTATTGCAACGTATGCATCCACAAAATCTACAGTTTTTGTCGCGAAATAAACCATAAGAGATGTATAGAACATGATTTTGAAAAGAAATGTTGACCTTTTATTCAGTTATCGCGGTTTTCAATTATTTATTCAAAATAAATGCAACAAGTTGTTTGATTTTTTATTGTTTTGATACTAATTTTTACATTACAAGCCAAACAGGTAGACCTCTATACTTGCATTTTTTTCAAAGTTGACCTACCTTCTTTTCATTGTACTATGGCTATAACTATATTTGATATTTTTTCAATTTCAATTTTCACCAAATATGACATACTTGCTTCTAGACAATGTTCGGGTGTATCGGCCAAAATTCAATCTAATCGTGCTTTTTGAACAGGATTCGTCCTTTTTGCCTGCTTTGCCAACTTCCTTCTTCCTCACAAAATGTTTTTTTTTTTTATAAATTGCTCACAACTTTTTTATATTATTAATTTTTTTCTCATTAGTTATAAATTTATTTAAAAAATTTCGAAGATATGTTATACATCTAAAAATTTCTGTTTATATTATAAACTATTTAAACTTACAATTATTAATTTTATTTTATACTTTTTGTCACTAAATTGTTCACATTATTATTTATTTGTAGATTCTTAATTTAATTATATTTATTATTAGTTTAATTATCTTATTTTTATTTTTCTTTTTTTGTTTAAAATCAACAAAACCAGTTTCAGTTATTAAAAAACAAATAGGGTTTCGTTTACACATATCAAATAAGGGGAGAATAGGAGGACGTTGCCTTATTGCATTTCATTTACATTTTTTTTTTTTTTGTTAATATCTCAAGACGAATAAACATAAATTTCAAAACAAATTTGAATACTATATATAAAAATAGTTTTACATTAATGTATGGAGAGAATTATTGTTATTTTTTTATTTTAAATATAAAACAATGTCATAAAAAATATTTCCTTATAATAGCTGAGATATAGATAAAAACATAGTTTTGGGTTTAACTGTGAAGACATCAATGAAATTATCTTGCCCTTCCAGGTGGGGAATGCACATCCCACCATGATAAACATTTTGATGGGATTTTATTTGATCTGGGTATTGGGTATGTAGCGGACTTTCACTTGATTGCCCAGCAGCAGTTGTTGTTGTTGATCCAGTTGTTGCTGCTGCTGTTGGTCCAATTGTTGCTGAGCATGCTGTTGGGCCTGTTGTTGCTGCTGTTGGGCGGCCGCCGCTGCTGCTGCTTGCTGGGCAGCTTGTTGGGCTGCTTGCTGGGCCTGTTGTTGAACTTGCTGCAGTAGTTGTTGCTGGGCCTGCTGTTGGGCCTGTTGTTGCTGTTGCAGGTGTTGATTGATCTGTTGCGGTATTGACAACCCACTGACATTGCTCAAAACGCTTTGATTATAAGGCAGAACATCATTTATATCGACTTTGATCAACGATGGTATATTCAATGCATTAGCCTTTGATTTATTTTTAGGAGGACGACCACCTATGAGAGAAACAAAACGGGCACAATTGAACCGAGGGGGGAAGAGAATGTGAGAGAGAGAGAGAAAGATAAAGAGAAACAGGTGAGTTGAAAATAAGGGGGCCATAGGGTAAAGAAAAAAAAATATTGAGATTTGGTTTGGTGGTTATGGTTTGTATTTATCGATTCCGGAAACATGGTCAACAGAGTTACAGTGAAGTATCCACGGAAGGGACTTGGGTAAGGGGAAAGGGTATTCGATTGCAAAATAGTCAAATGGAAAACACAGGAGGGATGAGGAGCAAAGAGAAAATCAAAAATATTAATAAATCATGAATGCAGAGCATGAAAAGAAATAAATAAAGAAAAAGAGATGCAGTAGAATTGTGACAATTTGTAAGGCTTACTTCGATATTTGGTTCTTTGCATCTTACAAACTGTCCAAATTCAACTGCATGTTTCAAAAAAAGTTAAAAAAGTTTAATTATTTAAAAAAAAAACAAATTACTTTAATTAGTATTGAAAATATTAGTCCTAAAAAATATGTTATTTAAAATTATTTTGTTTATTTCCATATCGAATAAAGAGAAAACATGTTATCGTATACATTATTTTCTTATGAAAATCTTAAAAATAATTCATAAAGCCATGTGTAAGAAAATTTAAAAGTATTATTAAATAATTTGTTAGTATATTTTTTTAGAAACCATTATAAAGTCTTTAAAGAAATAAAAAATCTCAAAATAAGAGGCCACATTAAAAAATTTAAAGCAATAAACTAATGATCATTAAAAGAAATGAGGTATATTTTCGGAGATATTTTCGGAAAAATGCCAATCGCAGAAAACAAAAAAACCAAAGATAAGAGATTTTTGAAGTCAATTTGCAGACGTATAATTGTTGAAATAAAAAAATTGGGTACAAAATCGTAAAATTCAAAGTCCTCACACATATGAGTTAAATTAAGTTCAATTAAATGTTCTGTTAATAAAATAACCTGAATCAGATATCTATATAAGAATAAGATGAACATACAAGTAGAGCTATCGTGACAAAATGAAATACTCAACGTCAAGCCTCATAGAATTATTGAGTTTTTATGACGCCTTAACGGCTATGCTATTCTAAATAAATCTGTAGGAAAATGTTTTGTTGAATTGTAGTCCCCTTTGTCTTTGAAGGAACACTATAGGTATGTGAAGTTTTTGAGACTTTATTGGGTTTCTACATCCAACTTCAAAAACTTAGGCAAACATGCCGAAATATAGGGCACAAGTGAAATGTTCAACGTCAAGGACTCATAGGATTATTGAGATTTTATAGCGGCCATACTATTCTACAGAAATCTGCAGGGATATTTTCGATCAAATTCATTTTTTATTGAATTCCAGGCCTCTTTGTCTTTGAAGGAGTAGGTGAAGGTTTTGAGACTTCATCCGATTTCTACATCCAACTTGCCAACTTAGACAAACATACCGAAATACGGGGTACAAGTGATATGTTCAACGTCAAGGACTCATAGGATTATTGAGTTTTTATAGTGATTTAGGGATATTTTCTATTTTCTTCTATACTACAGATTTAGAACCTGCTGGGGGATGGAAGCTATGGGTAACACTTCTGTGATTACCTAAACAAATCTTTATAGTTTTTGTCCAACTAACTTTGGAACATATTGGCCGAGAAATGATGAAAATGTTCAAAATGCCTTTTCAGCAAGCGAACATGCCACCATACTACGTGGTATCTCTCATCTCACTCCTGAGTATTCATGAGGACAGATTATCAAAATAGACGATTGATGGGTGATGGATCTTCCAGGGACGTGATCCACACCGGTCATATGGTCAAGACCCGTTGGAACTATGAGCGCATTGTTTTGCTATGCTTACAACATTTCTGCATTAAATATCCCTAAGAAAGGAAGACCATACCGGAGCTAAGGAGGGAACAACATTTGGCCTTATATTTCAATGCGGATATGTTTGCACATCCAATGCGGATATGTTCGCACATTCAGGAAGTGAAAAGTGACTCATTTAATATTGTAGCGGATGATTTCAGATGAATGTTCCGGAAGCATTTGTTGATGATGACTCCTCTATGAATCTAGCAGTTAGGTCGTTAGCTGGTGGTGGTGGTTTAAAATGGGAAAGGATTCAGTCTTGTCTCCCATTTTAATCGTGCGACATATGATCTGCTGGCCTTGGTATCCACGTAGACTTGCCAAGCATAAAGGTAATTGGAAGGTGACCACGTGTCATCACTTGAGATGGTTGTAATTTCGGCCGGGCCGAGCTTTGAATACCCTCCACCATTTGCAACGAATTTGGCAATTCTCAAAAACAATAAAATCCGTTAAAAATTCTGTTAAATCTTAAAAATGCCGAATGAAGCTGTTATCTTTGGGTATATTCAATTACCAATTAAGACAATTTTCTGTCTTAGGCTGTAGTATCCATTATGAACTTCAAAAAATAAATTTGAAACAATATCGTAGAATAATGTCGCTAAAATCATCAAAATACCGAATATCACGAGGTATCCTTTATATGGGGGCTATACCTAAACGAGGACCTACACGGCCCATTTTCAATACCAAAAGTCCTGCAGACATAAGTTACATTTGAGTAAAATTTCATCAATCTACTTCAATTTGTTCCACAGACGGACGGACATCGCTAAATCGACATAGAATTTTATGCTGATCAAGAATAAAAATCCTTTGTGGGATCTTACAAATGTAATGACAAACTTAATATACCCTCCATACTATGGTGGAGGGTTTAAAAATAGCAGTTGTAGTCACAATGGCTCGTTTTGGCGGATGCCACTGGTTAAAGACATTCGCAATCGAAGTCCCAAAACTTTTTTCACAGGCAAAACGAAAGCGAAATCAGAATAAACCCCTTTAGCCTTCCAGATACCTAAAATTGTTTTTAAGGTTATTCATAGTTTTGCGACTGTGGCCAGGTATCGCATGACTATTGCACAAGGGGTTAATATGGTTTAGATTTGGAGATGACTGCCTCAATCGAACAGAATGTAAATGGGAAGGATTGTAAATGTCGATTAAAATTATTTTTATTCCGATAACAGTTCACGTGGCCGTGTTTTTTAATGACGGATATTCAAAAAATTGTCTATGTTAGGAACTTTGCATGCATCTGCTTGCTGCATGTTACTAAAGCAGTAATTAGGAGATTATAGTCGAAATCGGGAGTAGGGATGGACTAAATATAAAAATGTTCGCAACACTTGTATATTTGTCTGTCAGCACGCGCCACCCAAGAATGGTTACAAAATGAGGTTCCTCACTTCATTTCCAGCACACAATGGCCACCAAAATCTCCGGATACCAATCCGTTGGACTATTGTGTCTAGAGTTTTTTGGAAAGCAAGGTTGGCACAAAAAAAAAAACAAAGTGTCGATCACCTCAAGCAAGTGCTTCGCCGCGAATGGGCCAAAATACCGATGAGCAACATTCGGGCATCGTGTGACGGTTCCATTGGACATTTGAAGGCCATAATTCGTGCCAAAGGTGACCGAACAAATCTAAACTTGTTTTAAAATTTGATGATATTTTGCGACATTTTTTTTGCTTTCATTTAATAAAATTTAAAAACTATGGCGTTTGACTTTGTTGCAGTTTTTTTATCTCACAATTCTTGCAGAAGATTGCATTTACTTGTCTCAGCATCTTAAAATGGACTAAAAAGCTTATTATCTCTAAGAGCGCTCTATAGAAGAGATGGAACGGATGAAATTATCCGAGTACATCTATCTGGATGGTAGTTGATGCAAAATTTAACGTTAAAACTAAATACCTTTAAAATTGCCTTAAATGGAGAGTAAGTAATCTATCGAACCTCATGCATAACTATTCAGCTTAGAATATTTTAGTTGAATAATAAAAAAGTTTAAATCTTAAATAATCCCATAAAATCCTTAATCGGGCAAAAAACCTTTGAATTTGTTTTTTTTTTTTTTTTTTTTCAACATTCATCTACTTCATTATCTCTAGCACATATCAATATACATCTGTTGTAATGTAATTAGAAAAAATTTCAAATTTATTCTATAAAATTTTATACATATTTTTGTATAAATTATATATTGTTTATACACTTAACTTAATTTGCATTTAAAACTGATGATCGTTAAATTTTCAACTTCTCTCACATCCATTTACCAATTACACTAAATTGTTGGTGTAAAACATAGAAATAATGGAGAAAAAAAAGAAATACAAGAAAAAAGGACATAATGCACAAAGAAAAAGGAGTTGAGGTATGATATTGGGGGTAATGGGAGTAGGTTGATGGTAACAAATTTCCATTTGCCGCTAAATAAAAATTATCAAACAATAGAAGACTTCCAAAAATCTCCATCTTTAAGCGCGTTTAGATTTTGAATATGATGTTATGTTGTTTGTTAATATAGAAGAAGAATTATTTTCTTAATTCAAAAGAGAGAAAAAAAATAATAATGAGGATATTGGGACATATTTTCTTGTTTTTACAATTGCGGGGATTTGTTAGGTGGGGCGCAGGGATATAATTTTAGTTGTTTTTTTTTTTCCTTAGGATAGAGGTGTTTTTATAATTCATTGTTTTCTGTTTTATGTGTGTGTGTGGTTTTTACGAATCATCATCTTCGTCTTTTATAAACATACGTTGGGGAGCGTGTTGTAGCGATAGCGGTTGGCCGACCATTGCCAATGGTTGCTGAGGCGGTTGCAGTGTGATGCATTTCTTAGATCGTTTTGGAGGCGGTAGTTCTGTATGTGAATGACTATTTAACAAATGTTTCGAGAGATGTTGGCGAACAGCAAAGGCCTCATTACAACTGGCCACAGGGCAAGTGAGGTATCTATATGGGGGATGGTAAAGAGAAAAAGAAATTAATTAGTAACAATTTTAATATATGAATAACATTTAAATAATTTATTGGATTTCTACGTAAAAACCATATGTTGGGATTAGCATATTGCAAAATTTAGAAATCGAGACGGAATTTTTTTATTTGATTTTGGTGTGACTAAAACATACTTAAAAAAGTCCCACAATAGTCTACAAAAATATATTTTATTTATCTATAGAAGACCCTGAGAATGAGGTATTTTGTTAAAAGGAGACCCTAAAAGAATTCCATCCGCAGATGGACTGCAAAAGCTTTTTTATTGTGAGAAAAGCTTTTAGGAATAATGTATGCATGCATGACTCTTGATGCTCTTCTACAAAAGGCTTTATAGTCTTTCACTCTGCGTGCAGAGCTTGAAGACTTTGAAAGGTCCTCAAAAGATCTTATGGCCACAGAACAGGCTCATCAAGAGGTTCTCTTAGTACAATTACCCCTCAGAAGTTCTTCTTTATATCTACAATAGCTTTTTGGGATGCATGCTATCAAAGTGACCCATTTTACTATAGTAAGCCCATTATAGCCATCAAAAGACTCAATGAAAAAGTTATGGTCAGGTCATAGAAGTTATTTTTAAAATAACTTCTGGGGAAAATATTCCAGACATAAAACAAGGAAACTGATGAGGATTGATGGCTTTTTCCGAAACCTAGGTATTCCCTGCCTTACACCCTGGTAAACATTACCATCGTTCTCCACTAATAAACAAACGTTGTTTTTATAAAAACAACAATAATGGGATTAAGCCTGACCATTTTGAAACAACAAAATACTATACAAAGAAGGCAACACTTTTCGAAAAAGTTTGTACCTAAGTCTACCATTAATATATAAAATTATATATGCCCCGTGAAGGATAGAGGACCTATGGATAGAGAGCCTAAAAATGATCAAACATCCATAGAGGATATGTAAAAGTTGTAGCCTGTCTATCCATAACAATTTTGCAAAATTTCTTCTATCTGTGAAAGACCAGAAAATGTCTTCTTTCAACAGAAGACAAGAACCTCTTCTCATTACAGAATGACTGTGTAGCAATATTTTATACCTACAGAATATATGTAAAAGATTTAAATATATAGAAAAGAGGTAAAGGGTCTCCCAACAATAGAAGACTTTCAAGAAGCAACTTAAGTGCCGAGGACCATCAAGATTTTTTTTATTTTTTTAAAGGCTCTCAAAACAATACAGATATTCCAAAGAGTCTAAAATCTTTAGAAGCAAAAAAAAATATTACATTTTTCTTTCCTTTAAAAAAATATCCTCTTGAATATTTTCTGTAAATGAGAGCCCTTTTTCTCTATTTATAGAAGATACCCAAGATTGTCCTTGTAGAGCTATTATATTTATGGAAATCAGTCATGAAGTTTTCTCTCTATTAGAGCATTTAAGATGTATTCAACTTAAAGAAAAACCTAAAAATGAGTTTCTATTTTAAAAAAAAACTTTCACGAGGCCCTTTATGCAAAATGCCTCTTAAAGGACATTTTGTAGTCCCTGAGAATGATATATATTTCGGAAACTTTTAAGAGGAATGTGGGGGACTCTCAAGAGTGATAATTGTCATGGAGGTGGTCTGATAGATAGACGATCCACAAGATGGCTTCTGAAAAATGGACGATCGATAAGGATTTTCTTATTTTATGAGACCCTCAAAAGGTCTTTTTGCCTATAAGTCTTCAATGTGAAAATAAATACTCTCAGTAGGGTCATCCAGAATATTTCTATATAAGGAATCCCTTTTAGGTTTCTAACTACAAAGACTGGGTTAAATTCTTCTGACTATAGGAGATCCTTATAGGCGTTTCCTGCCGTTAAAATTCACACGCTGAAAGATTGCGGAAAGAAAAATGAGTTCTTTGAAAACACTGGCTTTCTTTAGGCATATTAACAGGGACTTGCTCCATTATAGCTCACAACAAAATCAATTATTTTTTTCTAAAAAGCTTGTTTTAGAAACAAGAATCGAAAATTTGGCCATCGACTCAATTCTTCGATTATTCTAAATTTAATATAACTAAGCGTTTTTGGTTCTTTAGCCAGCACCTGCCCTCTAAATGACGTTGTTCATGCTTCTTTAGCAATGACTCCTGATTAAACGAACTCGGACATATATTGCATTTGTATTTGAATTCTTCGTGCATCTTGAGGTGGGTCTCCAAATGGGTCTGTTGCAAGAATTTCTCGTCGCATTTCGTGCACTCGAATGGATATTGCAGGCCGTGGGTTTTCATGTGCGTGTGCAGCTGGGATTGCTGTTTGAACGTCTTCTCCGGACAACGGGGGCAATAGTAGCCGGTGATGCCCGCATGCGCTTGCAGATGCTGATTCAGTGAGGTGACCTGGGTGAATTTCTTCGGACATTGATTGCAACAGTATTGCTGGACTTTGTGGTGGGTTTTCATGTGATTGTTGAGATTAGTGACCTGGGCAAAGGAGCGTCCACACTCCGGTTCAATGCACACAAATGGTCTTTCGCCCGTGTGTAAACGCCGGTGATTGTTGAGGTTCGTAATCTGGCCGGGTGAAGAGAGGAACAATTTATTTGGTAAGACATATAAAATCAAATGTCTACAACCACTCACCTGGGTAAATGTTTTGCCACAATCCACGCACACATAGGGTCGGTCGTTGGTGTGAATGCGTTCATGGTTCCGTAAATTGGCCGCTTGAGTAAAACCTAAATGTGGATTTTAACCAAATACGCATATACATTTGGTGGGAATTGTTGGGGAAATACGACGAAATGGTTGGTTTAGTATTTGAAATTTTGGTTTCACATTTTTTTAATACTTCTATCTTTCGATTTACCTTTATTACAATAATTACAAACAAATTTCCTTTCGGCCGCATGATTGCGTATGTGTGTTATCAACGAAGATTTCCGCGAAAACGTCTTATTACACAGAGGACATGAGCCTTCTTCGTTAAATATTAGGTCCACCTAAAGAATAAAATTTTGCGTAAGATTTAGGATAGAAGGAAAGATGATAGTAGATGTGTGTGTGTGACATGTATGTGTGTGTATGTTAGAGTTGGTGTATGTGTGTGTGATTCATTAGCAAGTTTTTTTTCTAGAGATGTATGGATGTGTGACTAAATGTGAGTGTGAAAAAGTACAGCAAGAGATTTGGGGGGTTTTCTTTGTGTGAAAATAAATACTATTTTTGATTTTGTCTTTTTTCGTTCGCGTATTGTGCGATTGCGAATCTCTCAAATATTGTTATGCTTCGACATATTTTTTTTTTTTTTGTTTGATATTTTTCGAAATTACATTTTGTCATTTAAACTATTACAGAAACAATATATTGCCATGCAAATTTTCAATGTAAGCTTAGAGCTTTTACAAAGGATTTAATAAAATAATGTTTTTTGTTTTTTTTTTCAAAACTTTAAATATTTTTTTATATATAAAATTTAGTTTGCTTTATAATTTCGAATTTAATTTAAGTTTTCTGAAAATTCTGGGGAAATTGACATTTATTACTTAATTAATTATTCTTAATTATTAATTTTTCTAAGTACTCAGTGCTACATGCAACATCTTAAGATGGGGAAAATATGACAAAGACTCTGGGAATAACTAAAATCAGGGGTATAATTCTAGAACGCCTGTACCAAAAGGTAAACCTATATTGATAGTTTTTTGTAAAAAAACATTTCTACATAACAGAAGCTCAAAATGCCAACATTTGGCTAAATTAAATGGAAAACATGGGCAAAACGTAAACAATATTTGAAATCGGAGTTATCCTAACAAGGGGAGTATTCCAAAAAAAGGCCCGATATGACCATTTTCTGTACCAATTATTCTGGATATAATCTAATGATTTTTATAAAATTTCAAAGCTTTATCTTAAATATTGTCAAATATATCTCAAACTATAGGGGTCCCTCCTTTATTCATGGTCAAATCGAAATAAAAGCCTAAGCCGAAACTCCTTTGGGTCTGCGATCTATAAACGAGTACTATCGGGGGTCTACTTGGCATTTTCCACAACGCAGATTGGCTATTGTAACGTGAAACTATAAGAAAGATTGCAGCGATTTGGAAAAAATGATAAATTTTTCAGAAATAAAAATTTTCAGAATAATAAGAATTTATGCTATTTTTTATGGTACATATTAAGTATACAAATTCCAGTGCATCAGAGACTCACAATGAAATTTGATTTAGAATAATTCTTACTCTGATACTTTCCCCAAACAATGAAATATAATTGGAAATTTTGACTCGGATTGGATATGTGCATGTGAAAGCAAAGACATTATTTTCACTTTTAGTATATCAATTTTGAATGTAAATTCCATACAAAACTATTGTACCTAGATACATGGTTTATTCTAAGATTTATAGTGAAATTTTGTGGAGAACATTTTTTCTTTTAACAACTTCCGCCTAAAATGAAATTTTATGTTACTTTCAGGCGTCAACTGGAAAAAAAAGCCCGAAAAAAATCAAGAAGTATTTTCGATTTTGTTTTGGGAACTTTGATGGAAATATTTTTTTGACACACCGTGGAAATAGAGATTTCTTTTCTTTGGTAGCTTATAGTTTTGATAAGGAATAATTTTGTCTGTTACGCCTTCCTTCCAAAATGATACTTTATTGGAGATTTTTACACAAAATCACATAAAGTACTTCTTTAGCCCTAAAATGTGTTTTTAATAAATATGGATTCCTGGCGTTTAGGTAAGATTTAGACTCTTAGTGTCTTCTAGGACATGTCGTAAAATTTCATGACTAATAATTTTGTGGAATGTGTTGACTTGCTACGATACAGTTTAAAGGAAGTTTTTAAGCGTATTAGCCATTTTGTCGACTCGATTAAGTGGAAAAAAATCCTCGTATTTTTATCTGAAATATTGCCAAAGACACTATATACAAAAAACGCAAGGATTCCGTGGAATCCTATCCGAAAATTTCCAAATGTTTGGAAGAGGGGGAAATTGTCCCCCCTACGTTGAATACTTTTCGTTGTAAACTTTCACGTATCTTCTTCTTAGCTCTTCTTTCATAATTTGCTGGATTTTCGCCGTTATTAATTAAAATTTTTAAATTTTGTCGCACAGTGATATTATTTTAGAAATCTTATAATTGTCTGGCTGAGTCTGCCACCTCATACCAAATCTTTCAGAATGATTTTTTTTTAATAATATCCTATTTTAGATGAGCTTTTTAGAGTGTTAAGATTAAACAATATATAACGATCCCGACGTTTAATTACTAAAATATCCTTGTATTGTTAAATGTCTAAAAGGGTTCTCTACTACTCTTACTGACATCCATCCTTACGTTTAACAATTTTGACATATAAAAATGTTTATTTTACAGCCATACAATTAAAAATTTCTCATCTCTGAAGTAAATCTTAAAAATATATAATACAAAATGGGGACCTACACTGTAGGACTGTAGTGTTATTAAAAACAATTATATAAATATGTTTTGTTGATTGCTTAAGTCTGGAGTATTCTGCCATTGCCTTAACTTCATACTCTCTCTATTATTTATACAGTTTCAGATAAATTTTGGAAGATCCACTAATTTCATGAGACGGAAAGAAGATGTTTGAGGCAAATATAGACTTTTCTTGGCCCCATTTTCCCCCATAAACCCATTTTTTTCTTTCCTATAATCTATTTGACATTTTTTAGCACTGAACTTTAATTGGTCTACTTATAAGCTATTTACATTGTAGTACAGTTTTTAATATAAAACATCAACATTTTGAATTACCGATTAAAATAATAGCTTTGCTCTTTTTTACACTACTTTATTTGGTGAAAATATTTTTGTTTTGATTTCTTCTGTAAAGCTCTTCTGAGCTCAGATAAAATGCATCCATATTCTAAAAATTACCGAATTGGGATTAAGTTAATTTTTAATATTTTGGTAAAAAAAAAAAACAGAATATTTGAACATGAACAAAAGAAAGCGATTAAGTTCAAACTACCAAAAATAGGGAGGTACTGTTGTAAGCAGGCGGACTGTTCCGCAAGAAGGTGCAGTGCATACTAAGAAACCTTCACACTTCAAACAATTTCGTTGGGCAATGTGGCAAAATTTATTCAACTACTTCATGTCAGGAGGTACCGTTTAATGGGGCCTATCTGATATTGATCTTCGATATAGCCCTCCCTTGAATTTGATCTGTCAAAATACAGCTCTATGCGAAATCTTAGCCACCTATCGCAAGTCGTTTGAACTCTAGCGCGATTTCAATAGACGGACGGACATGGCTTAATAAACTTAAAATTTATATAATTGGACTAAGAATATTTCGATGAGTTACAAAAGGAAGGATAATCTTAATATGACCTAGTTAGTATGATAGATGGTAAAATAAAAGCACTAAACATCTATCTATCACTGCGAATCGAAATACTGCCACATTCAATATTTTTCAAATTATAAACGTTGACATAACAAGCTTGGGTGGGTGATGTTATTAGCTGGATGTGGTTCTATGTTAATCAGTCTGTCAATAGATTTGTCTAGTAGATATAATATCGACAGTTTTCGAAGATCTTACTTCAAGAAAGCTGGTGGCAATAATTAAATAATTGGCAGCTGATCATCATCAGTCTAAATTTTGACAGTGGTTTTAGAACACAGGAATTGTTTCTGAGTGAACCATTTACATGAGGAGGCGAAGGTCCTTCCGGTACGTCAGCATAACCATATGTGTTCGTTGCAGTGCTTATGTGTGTCATCGTGGAGTCATCCAAACCATCATATGGTGGATTAAACTCCCCATTCTGGGGTGTCAGGAAGGTTTTATATATAATCTAGAGAGGGGGAGGTCCAACGCTATACGAGAAAACCTCTAGATTCTCGAAATCCACCCTCCATCTATTGCAACTGAAGAACGTCGGCTGTTTAGACAATCAATGGTAGTTTTAGCGCAATTACGTTGAGGATGGTGCCGTCGCCTCAAGTCGTATTTTCGAAAATTCCGAATATGTGTGCCCGGTGTGTGATACTCATCCAACCGGTCAAATTTTTGGATCTGGACAATGGTTTCTAAAATATCTGCTAGACAATCGCTGAATTTTCAGCTACCATCATAATTTTTTGCAGGAGTGAAATCTTCAGTTAACTCTGTCAAAGTATACGATAAGGATTCACATTCTGAACGAGAGAAGCAAACATTGGGCTTGATATTTAATTCAAAGATCCTTGGGGAAGTCTTTGACGTTATCCAAAGAGAATCACAAATTCAACAAAGATCAGCTCACTATTAGATCTGTTTGTGGTACTTCTTCTATCATTAAAGCACTTCTATTCAGTAGACAGTCCAAGGGAGATGTAAAAATCATCTCAACATTTATATATGGTGTCTTCGATGAAAATTTTGCAAAATAGATATTGAAACACATCTGACCTTTTTGCTGAGACTCCTAATACAACATGTACTTTTCACCATAGTTTCATAGTGTAAAGAAGAGCAAAAATCAAATTCTAGAATAAATTTCGATCGAAATGAATTTGTATACTTAAGAATAGCAGTGTTATAATAACATTACAATATCATTAGTCAAACGTATAGGTTTATATAGACATTTCATAATAAATATAAAATAATAATTTCATTGTATACTCTTATAACAGGAATCTCGTAGAGACAGAAAAAACCGACTTTTATGGCAAGACGGGAGATGAATGAGGCAAATGTAAATTCTTCTTCATCTGTCTTTTAAAAAATCATTTTTTCCTCTTTGTTTGTGAGATTTCGGAATAGTAATTTAAATATTTTTATAAAGTCTGGTTGCTTCTAAGAAAATTATTTTAAAAACTAAGTTTTTGCTTTAATGATTGGAACAACTAAACAGTACATTCTGGAGGAATTTAAAGGCTGTTTATAAAGTTTAGATATTTTTTAACACCGACATTTTAGATGCGTTTTGATAATGGTGATTTTTATCATATTCACTTTCTTATCAGCAACCAGAATTTGTAACAAGAAAGAATTATAAAATATATTATTTATAGATTTATAGAATTTTTTAAAAACTTAGAATATTGTAGCGAAAAAATACATTTTTAGGGTTTTTATAAAATTTTGAGTTATAAAAAACATATTGAAAGCAATAAAGATCATTATAAATCTTTTCTTTTTCTTTAATCGTTATGACATTACTTTACAAAATTATACATTATTTTGTAGCTATCATTGAAAAAGGGTTGTACATATTTAAAACATATAAGGATATCTTTTAAATTTTCCTTACGTAATCATGTTTATATTGATTTTATGAAACATTTTTTTTGTTTTCTCCTCCAAATAGTTAAATTGTTTGTTGTTAATAGAGTTTGTTATATATATAACTGTTAATAAAATGTTAATTTTTTGGGGGGTTTAGTCATGTGTTAGGGGTGGTATTATAAGATTTGTGTTATGTGTTAAAATATTTAGTATATATTATATATAGATTTAAATTAAATATTTAAAAATCCTTTTCCATTGGAGCCAACACTCCAATCGTTTACCATAGATCCATGTCTAAATACTCTTCATAAAGGTTAGAAAATACAAGCAAAAAAACTAGTTTATACAGTACTTTTTCATTAGAGATCTCTAAATAGATGGAAGAAGAACGTGATATAAAGGGATTTTGCGATGATGACATTGTTGTGATTTACAAAATAGCCTGGGGACCACATGTCCTTGCCAAAGCCTCTAGGATAGCTCTTTCTCCTTAATTCTTTGATGCAAGCAGCTGTAGCTGGCCTATATACTGAATACATATGTTACCAGAATAGACAGATAGGAAAAGACAAAAGTAAATATTTTGATTAGTTCATTAACTTAACTAAAGGCAGCAACGAACGAAAGAAACAAAAGTTGAAAAATTAATTACATTATATTCCCCTTTTTTTAGATAAACTGTTATACAGTACTTTTTTCATTTGTTGTGTTTTTTTTCTTGGGTTCAATCCGTTTCTTCTGTTTCGATTTTGATTTTCTGAAAGTGGAAAAAACAATTTCTATACAGCCTGAAAGTAAAGAAGAGCAAACCAAATAGTGATTACTGGATAACTATTCCCTTACCAATTGGAATTACAACGCTACGTACCTGGAGCTCCACATAACCTTCATCCTGATGGGGATTAGGACGATTCAATGTTGTTGCTGTTGTGATTTTTATTGTTTGTAGCATGTAGGGGATATATAATTATATCAGGGTCCAGCCAGCCAGCCAGCAGCTTTGTGTTTAGTCGATCCAAAACGATGTTTTTCTTGTGGGGAACTTCATCTTTTTCATTGATCTTTTATTCCACACATCATCCATTGAGAAATCTCATACAAAAAAAAAAAACGCGAACCTAACCTTCTCTCCTATACTCAAGCCTCACATTTGGTTTGGAAATTTATACAAAAATACATACATACATATATACATAAAATAACTGAAACCAAAAAATACTATGGGATCAAGAGGAACATAAAGTGGGATAAACTGAGTGTCAGAGAATAAAATGAAAAAAATTTTAAGATTTTTATCAAAAACGAAAACTGTTATACAAAGTGTTATACAATCACAAAATGTTAAGTTATGACAATTTTGGATTGGAAAAGTGTTTATAACATGTTATTGAAACTGTTATACACACTTTCATACTGTTATACAAACTGTTATACACATAAATATACAATTTAAATATTGTTCTACTGATTGTTAAGATAATACAATTGTTATACCTAGTTTTTATAGTGTTATACAAACTGTTATACACACGAAATACGCTAAAACAAATACGAAAAAATACTTATAGTCATTGTACCAATCCAGGCGCCTTATTTGTGAAAATCTCTTTCCTACAATTTGACGAACTTTTGTACACTAACCAGCCGCCAGTACCAACATACTGGCCGCCTTTTTTCTCATTTAATTTTTTTATTTTCTTATTTAATTTAAATATTTGTTTTTGTTTTTCAATAAAAATAAAAAAACTGATTTTTATTTGTATACCCTATATTAGCATGCACATTGTATTTTGATGGATGAATTGATGGTTTATTCCTTGAAAGCGTTACTTTTTTATGCTTTTATTTAGTTTTTTTTCAAAATTTTCTCTGCTTTAGTACTAATTTCAGAAACGGTAGAATTTTGTTTTAATTGTTAAGAAAAGGTGATAAATGGAAGTGAGAATCAGTTTCTTTAAACTATTTCATAACTTGACCATTGGACCCGCGTAATACACTCCTACTGGGTGAGATAAAAAAAACTGCAACCAAAGTCAGAAAAAAAGTTATTCGTGATGGAATTAAAGCGCGATAGTGTGATTTCTTTATATTTGGCTGGAAAACCATAAATGGCTATCGTTAGAGCACTTTGTGAAATAAATCTTTTGTGTCTCGTACCATCGCTCGTTACCGTGATACTGGTAGCGCAGCCCGACGACAAGAAAGTGGAATGAAGAAAACAGTAGGGCAATATCACCAGAAATGGTTCGAAAAGTTAAGAAGAGACTTGATCGAAACCCGCGTCGCAGTGGCCGAAAAATAACTCGTGAGCCATCGCAAGATTCTATTCGGCAAATATTGAAAAAGGGGCTTCGGGTAAAGCCATTGAAATTCCAAAAAGTGCAAGAACTTACATCGCAACAGAAAGAAAATAGACTCAAAAGAGCTAAAGAGTTGCTTCGCTTGGCCGAAAGTGGTGAACTGCCGAATTTGCTTTTCTCCGATGAGAAAACATTCATTGTCCAGCAGTTTGTAAACAAAAAAATTTACTTGCCAAAGAGGTCAGCTGAAAATGTGCATCTTCGGTTGACCACCAGAACTCAAGCGCCGGCCATGGTCGCCTTCCGCTCGTATTAATCGACTGTGGCATCAGAATAAATGCAGAATATTATCGTGAAAATACTCTGGAGGGTGTATTAAAGCCTTGGGCATCAGAATAAATACCGAATATTATCGCGAAAATACTCTGGAGGGTGTATTAAAGCCTTGGCATTAAAATAAATGCCGAATATTATCGCAAAAATATTCTGGAGGGCGTATTAAAGCCTTCGGCATTAGAATAAATGCCGAATATTATCGCGAAAATATTCTGAATGGTGTATTAAAGCCTTGGGCATCAGAATAAATGCCGAATATTATCGCGAAAATATTCTGGAGGATGTATTAAAGCCTTGGGCATCAGAATTATTGCCGAATATTGTCGCGAAAATATTCTGGAAGGTGTATTAGAGCCTTGGGCACGCAAATATTTTTGCCGCAGACCTTGGACATTCCAATAGGACTCAACATTATCGCCCTCAGCACGCGCCACCCACGAATGGTTACAAAATGAGGTTCCTCGCTTCATTTCCAGAGCACAATGGCCTACCAAAATGTCGATCACCTCAAGCAAGCGCTTCGCCGGGAACAAGCCAAAATACCGCAGAGCAACATTCGGGCAGCGTATGACAGTTTCATTGGCCGTTTGAAGACCATAGTTCGTGCCAAAGGTGACCAATTCGAACAAATCGAAATTTATTCTAAAATTTGATGCTTTTTCCGGCATTTTTTGCTTTCATTCAATAAAATTTAAAAAATATATATATAAAAGTTATGGTGTTTGACTTTGTTGCAGTTTTTTTTATCTCACCCTGCATGTATATACATTCAGACGCATGAAGACATTGTCCATTTTCGCGCCTTATTTAAGCGTGATACAGACCATTGCAATGTAGAAACTTTGGATATTTATTTGGCATCCTATAAAACCAATTTGACAGTTGTGCAAAAGCCGTCGGCAATTCAAAAAAGAATTTTTTTCCGACGGCTAGAAAAAATTTAATTATTTATAGTAATCAATTTTCAGTTTAATATTGAAATTGATTTCATTGCATTCCGCAAAAATAAAAAGCAGCATGTTTGAGAACAAAGTATGGTTATTTAGAAATATTTGCCTCTTTTTTTTCTTTCCAACAAAAGAATAGTGAAACAAATTTTTTTTCAGAATCTGATATTAGACATCGTAACGACTACTTGAGGCCAACACTTCAGGTAATTGATTGTCCAAAAATTCATCCATCATTAAAGATTGATTAAAATAAATACACATACATAATTAATCCTAATTACGAATAACACTCCACACATCTCATCTTACTGCCAAACACAAAGTCTAGCATAAAATTTTGAAATTTCACTCTTTTTTTCTTGGATTTTCTTAAACAGTAGATTAGTAGGTATAATTGTGTGTCTGTTGGTGTTTACTTTTATAATTTTTTGAGAATGTTTGAGGTTAGTAAAAATATCATAATTTTGTTTTATATATATATACATATAATACTAATAGATATGGAGAAAAAAGTAGCACATATTACTGTAAATATTAGCACTTCAGCTGCATGATTACGTATATGTGAGATCAAGGATGAGTTCCCTGAAAATGTTTTATTACATAAAGGACAAGATACTAAGTCCACCTATGGAAAGAATTTTGTGCAAAAAATGTTCGAAATTAAAGAAAAAGAAAAGAAACATTCGATAGATATATTTTTTTTGGGGGGTGGGGGGCGGTAGTCTTATTTCAAATGGATTTTGTAAATAGTGTTTGTATTTCATTGCGACATTTTAAGTTTCAAAATTGTTATATTTTACGTAATTTTTCAACACTATTTAAAATCAACATTTGAAAAGAGATTATCTTTTGATATATAAAAATTATTTTAGTTTTTTTTATATATATATTTTTTTTGTTGTATATAATACAATTTGAAAATGCAAGCTTAAGTCGTTGTTTCTTTTAACAAAAATCTCCAATGAGATTTTCGGATTTGTAGAGAAACCCAACAGTATCTCGTTTTGAAAAGTAGGTCCCTATAAAATTATGAAATTATAAAAAAAAACACAAGTAAAAAAAGTATCAGTCGGTTTGGCCGACAGATATATATCCTCAGCCAATGTTCGATTATTTAAATAGTTCTCCACTAATAAACAAACGTTGTTTTTAGTGAAACAATAATAATGGGATTGAACCTGACATTTTGCAACTACAAAATTATTTCAAAAAATTTTGTCTTTTGTTTTGATCATTCAAACTGTTGACCCTTTATGGAGTTGGTTCCGAGAGAATACTGTCCATTTCATATCGAACCTAAATAATTATGATATAAATATTGCGATGTGGCAAGTTTGGACTATATCGACTAGTTCCTGCACTTTATATTAGATATGGGATAATTTGTAAAAAATATAGTGGACCTAAGTTCTAAATTTTCATACTTCATCTAATACAAATAAAAATATTGGTATGGACAAACTTACATGAACATCGATTTATATCAAATTTTATGCGAAATCATAAATTCCACATTTATCTCAGGTTTCTGGTTGTCAAAATCTTGAATCCTACATGGGGGAGGTATCAGAAGAAATTGTCCGGTATCAGAAGAAATGGTTCGATATTTGCCATATCTTGTGTTGAAAGAAATATTGAGATGTACCAATGTATGAATGAGCTTCATGGATATTCAAAATTTAGACCCTTTATGGGGGAGGTACCGGAAGAAGTAGGCAGATATATCCAATCTTCACATCAGATCTAGTGTTAGTAGAAATAATAGGATGTGTGAAATATGAAGAGACCGGATGCTACTGAGTTGATGGAAATATTGAGATGTACCAAGTGTGAATCCGATGTTAATTCCGCGCTTCATGAGCTTCATAAATATTCAAAATTTAAACCTTTTATGGGGGAGGTACTTGATAAAGTGGACCGATATATCCCATCTTCACAGCAAATCTAGTGTTAGTAGAAATAATGGGATAAGTGAAATATGAAGACAATCGGAGGCCTATTACGGATTTTATAATCATTTTGGTTATTCAAAACATTGACCCTTTGTGGGGAAGTTACCAGAAGGAATAGCCCGATCTCTACCATCTTTATAACAGAATTTGGGTCAATGGAAATAATTGAGATGTGTCAAGTCTGAATGGAATCGGATATTAATTTCGCGTTTTATGAACACTTTTGGGGAGGTACCAGAGGGAATGGATAGATATATTCCATCTTCACACCAGACCTTGGGTTAATACAAATATTGTGATGTGTGTAATTTGAGGACTATCGGGCAAATAGGATACTCCCTTCGAGAATTATCGTCAGGCAGACGGACGGACGGATTTCGTTCAATGAGACCAAGGGACTAAAACCGTTAATTCGATGAGACGTTTTGGTCATATTAAATGATATAGCCATATGGCTTAGGGTATAATTAAGAATAAATAACTGTGTTTGCACCCTTTTTATGCCTTGAGCTAGGAAAATAAAAAAATACCTTCAGAGGCAAAAAAAACATCAGGAGGTCTTCTATACATAGAATACCCTCAAGGGACGTTCTATCATAGAAGACCCACAAAGGGTCTTCTATAGATTAAAACCCCTCATGGGGTCTTTTATGCATTGAAGAACCTCATGAGGTCTTCTATACATTGAAGATCCTCATAGGGTTTTCTATGCATTGAAGACCCACAAACTCTTTTACTCTTTTTTCTTTACACAGAAACTCCTCATGAGGTTTTCTATACACAGAAACCTATCATGAGGTTTTCTATACACAGAAACCTATCATGAGGTTTTCTATACATAGAAACCCCTCATAAGGACTTCTACACATAAAAAATCCCCAACAGGTCCTCTATACGCAGAAACCCCTCATGACGACTTCTATATATAGAAGAACCTCAAAATGTCTTGAATACATAAAAGGCCCTCAAAAGGTCTACTATACATAAAGAACCCTCAAAAGGTCTTCTATACATGGAAGTCCATCAAGGAGTCATCTATACATAGAAGACCTTCAAAGACCCCCAAAAGGGCTTTTATACATAGGAGACCCACAAGAAATCTTCTATACATATAACACCCTCAAGGGGTCCATTATACATAGAAGACCCTCAAGGGGTCTTCTGCATATAGAAATCCCTTAAGAGGACCCCCATACATAGAAGACCCACAAGAGGTCTTATCTACATAGAAAACCCAGAAAAGAACTTCCATATACATAGAAAATCCTCCACATGTTTTCTATAAATGAAGAGGTCTTATATACATAGATGGACCTCACGATGTCCTCTTCTGACCATGGCAATAAAAAGAGCACAGACAGTCATATTATACAAATTTTGTTTTTAAATAAAATTGACAACAAAATCCATTTGAAATTTACATATTTTTAAAATCAAAATTAAAACTCTATACAATAAAAAAAAAAAAATAAAAATAATTTTTAAAAAATTAAATGTATCTAACAAAAAAATATATGATTATAAGTAAAAACTTAGAAACAAATTTTATATAAATAAACATATTACTTAATCTGAACGATTAAAAAATAAAAAACTAAATAACTTAGGATAAAGA
Organism: Musca domestica; assembly: GCF_030504385.1. Lineage (NCBI taxonomy): Eukaryota > Metazoa > Arthropoda > Insecta > Diptera > Muscidae > Musca > Musca domestica. The sequence continues at coordinate 8,698,228 of NW_026712172.1, read as the reverse complement.
TTTCTTAAATATAAAAAATATTATATTTAAAAAAAATATATATTAAAATCAATCATCTCCTGATCATGTTTTTAAAAATTCACATTGTATAAATACTTAATACTTTTGAATGGAAACCAATGTTTCTATTCAATGTTTGTGCGATTTAATGTTTAAATGTTTAAATTTTCTACATATTTTAAAACTTGATATACAATAAAAATTTTGATTTTTTGAAAATTAAACCAGCCAACACTGGTTTATGTCTCAAAATTATATTTTATATACCAGCCAACACTGGTATACTGTTATAATCTTATACCAAAGCCAACACTTTGGATTTAGGTACACTTCAAACCAGCCAACACTGGTAGGTACTTATTTAAAATGGAAAACTCTTATAATCCCTAAGCCAATGCTTAAGAACGTGGTGAGGCCCAGCCAACACTGGTTTTAGAATGTTAATGTTATTTGTTTTGTTAGAATATTGGTTAGTAAAGTTTGTTATTTCAAAACCCATCACCATTTGTTGTTAGACGTTTACATTTTATTTTGGAGGGAAAACATGTTTCACGTTCGCTGAAATAATAATTGTAAAAATAATAATAATCTTAGGAGAGTCAGGGAAAACTCGGAAATGTGTCTTGTCATCGCAATTAAATAGTACTTGATTATTAATAAATTGCAAAATTTGGTATAATTTATAACGTTTAAAGTCATTTACTAGGCTGTAGTAGACTATCTTACAGAAGTGTTTAAGTGATAAAACTGTCTAAACTACTATTGATTTAAATGATCACAAAACTTTAATTTTGTTTTTAAAACATTTTAGAGAAGATAAATAACATCTCCATTTAATGAAATGAGGTAAAACATTTCCTATACAGGAGGTTTTTATGATCGAAAACCCCAGAAAAATATTGAAAGTCAGAGTCATAATCTTTGCGGCCAATGCGGAAAACACATGAGAGGGTCAATTGTAATGTAATGTAAAAAAAACTTCCTTTGTGTGAAAGGAATGGAGTATTCCTCAAAAACATTATTTAACTCGTTACCCAGTAAACCGAAGATTCCAAGTTCGATACTCAGCCTCGGCAAAATCAGGTACATGAAATACTTTAGCAGGGTCCAATTTTGTTACTTTCTGATTTCATTGTTTTTCAGTGAGTCCAATTGTAAGTGTGAAGAAAATCACACCAAGTTAAGTAAAGCGGGTCTGTTCGAACTTTTCGGCTGGTTCGAACTTTTAATACCCTCCAACATTTGGAAAGAACTTGAAAAATTACGAAATATACTGTTATACCTTTATACGGGGGACGAGAACCTGAATTCTTTTTAGGCATAGGGTGTAGTACCTATTGCAAACTTAGAATATGAAATTTAAAAAAAATCGGATGAATAATGTCGCTAAAATCATCAAAATACCAACTATCGGGAGGTACAGTTTATGGGGGTTATACGAAGACGTGGACATACGAAATTCATAGGCATAGGCCGTAGTACCCACTACAAACTTCGAATACGAAATTTGAAACAATTAGGGTGAATATCGTCGCAAAAAAATCAAAATAATATCGGGAGGTACCGTTATATGGAGGCTATACGAAAACGTGGACCTATTGGCAAAATACACATGTGTGCAAAATTTTAGCCTTCTAACTCAATTCTTTCGAAAGATTGCGTGATTACAACAGACGGACAGACAGACAGACGGACGTCGCTAAATCGCCATAGAATTTTACGCAAATCCTGGGTCTGTCATAAATATTTCGAGGATTTACAAACGGAATGACAAAAGAACTCGAGTATACTCTACTTTTTGCGACGTCATTATTTAACTCGAAGTGAACCGAAGGTTACGAGTATAATACTCAGCCTTCGTTAAATCAGATTCATGGAAAACTTTAAAGCAATACGTGGCAGAGAGTCGTCCTTTATGTTCTTCCAAAAGTGTGGAGAAAATTATGCTCAGTGAAGTCACGCGGGTATGCATTGATCGCTCAAATTCGAGTAAAGTGTGAAAGTCGCTCGAATTCGAGAGTGAAGACATCTGCTAGCAAAAGAAAAGAACTAGAGTATACTCTATTTTTGTCACTCGAATAAGAGTGAATAGGCTTTGCTTGTGTTTGGACGAGAGTAAAATCTGCTCTATACAGGGTGAGATGAAAAAACTGCAACCAACTTCAGACTGCTGTCATTTCTAAGCCACTCGTCCGACAGCTCTTCCATTCGGCAAATATTGAAAAATGTGCTCGGGGTAAAGCCATTGAAATTCCAAAAAGTGCAAGAACTTACTCCGCAACCGCAGCTAAAGAGTTGCTTCGCTTGGCTGAAAGTGGTGAACTGCCGAATTTGGTTTTCTCCGATGAGAAAACATTCGTTGTCCAGCAGTTTGTAAACGACCTAACAAAATGTGCACCTTCGGTTGGCCACCAGAACCCAAGCGCCGGCCATGGTGATGGTGTGCGCCGCCATAACAGCCGATGGTCGCTCTCCGCCATCACAATCTCCGGATACCAATCCGTTGGACTATTGTGTCTGGAGTATTTTGGAAAGCACGGCTGCCACTATCGATCACTTCAAGCAAGCGCTTCGCCGGGAATGGGACAAAATACCGCAGAGCAACATTCGGGCAGCGTGTGACGGTTTCATTGGCCGTTTGAAGGTCATGATTCGGCTAAACTATATTAGAACATACATTGCAGAAGAACCAATTAAAAAGTTAACTCGCAATTCCTAATCCGGCAAGATATTTTAAACCAATGCTCAAACTTCTAATCCTGTGAATGCTGATTAGCCCATCTACATTATTGTTCATTTAGGTGACACATTTTACAACAGATTTAGTTTTCAGTCGAAATATCCCTGAACATTTAAATCGAAAATCACGATTTATCAATGCCTACAAGGAGCATTAAAGCATATATTTTCAGCACTGCATCGAACTATTAAATAATGTTATCTCATTAATTTCGTTCTATGCCTCATGTTGGCATAGTCGTACGCAAAACTCACTTCTGGACCCTAATATTTTGTCCAATTTGAAAACAACGTTCATCTTTTTATCTTAGGAAGGAATAACATATAACAAAATAAATTTTACGAAAGACCTGATAATATGCCCATTGTAAAGTCTATGGCTTTTATTTTAAATTTTACCACTAAGACACCACAGCAAATGACCTTTAAACGTATAAAACAACTGCAAAAACGTGTGCTATTTTTTTCTTAAATATACATCGTGCTATAATTTAGCAAAAGTTCAACATTTAATCAATTCTTAAAACTGTTATAAACCTTTTTACATCTCTTGAAGAACACATTTCGCTTAGATTTGATAAATTTTCACATTTTTAAGAAATTTTATAACTGTTATACAAACTGTTATACACCCAAAAAGGCGGCAATTTCATTTGAAAAGGCCTATCTCATTCAGAAATACGAAAAACCGTATTATTTGGGAATATTTGAAACTGTTATACAAACTGTTATACACTTCCAATTCATGTCATTTGGACAAAAATGGTGTTTTTTAACACAAATTAATAATTTTCAATTAATTTAACAACTGTTATACAGTATAAAATTTTTCATTTTGTTGGAATTTCATGAAGAAAATATAACAAAAATTTCATTTTATTATGCACCTGTATTGGTTTGCGACAACAGATTAGAGGCTATTTTCCAAGCGTTACTGGCCGATTTGAAGTTATTGTACGCGTTTGTAATTTTATTTTTTTTTTAATTCATTATTTAACGCACATTTCAAAACCGTTTCGTACTATGATTTAAACGCATCGCTTTGTAGTTGAGACCGTTTTATGCGCGCTCTGTTCTCTAGCATTGTGTCAAAGCTTAAGCTTACATTTTTTTTGGGGGGGGATTTGAAAGCAATATAATGTTTCTACAATAGTTTTATACAAAAACAAATAATAGGTACATCTAAATGTTGTATGGTCTTCTCCAATTCATAGGAGGACATGGTGATTTGTTGTAATTTATTTTTAACACCGTTTTGACGTGGACGGCGCGTTGGTTGCTGTTGCTGAACTGTCTGCTGCAGCAGATTGCGAAACGTAAAACAAACGTATAAAGAAGCGCGCGAGAGAGAGAAAGAGAGCAATTTGCGGGAGAAGAGCACAAGTTTTTTTTTTGTTGAGAGAATGCATTTTGTCGTCGTGTTTTTGATGGAGGCGATTTTTTATTCGTTTTTTTTTTGTTCGGCAATGATTAGAACACAAAATCAAAATAGTTTGTGTAGGGCAGGAGCAACAAGGATTGCAGGGGAGTTGGGGTTTGGGGGTTGGTGTTGGTGAGAATGAGACATGTCCAAGGGATATAATAGAAATATCCGATAGATAATAAAGCAGCATGTGTAGTGTAAGAAAAACAAAATAAAAACAAAACAGAAAAACGTTTCAAAAGAGAAAAAACGGGAAGAAAAGAGAGAAGACAAAAAGAAATTCACTCGTTTAGATAAAAAATATTACAACATTATAACACAATCTTCTTCTTCTATTTCTACTTCTTCAACATCATCATCATCTTCTTCACAATTTAGTTGGGTGGGAATGGAGACACACACTTGTTGTTGGTTATGACAGGAAGAGGGAGGGGAAAAGGATCGAAAGGATGTGAGAATTTGAAGGTGTTGGTGGTTAAGGTTTTGCGGCAAGTTCCAATTTCATTTTTTAGACTCTTCCAAACAACACCAAAAACAAAAAGTGGGTGAAGAACATCAAACACTTACATCTTCTGAATCGTCCTGCGACTGTAGACTATTTGTTGAGTTTGTGGAATTTTGCAGTTGCTGGTGTTGTTGCTGTTGCTGCTGGGTTTGCTGTTGAGTTTGCTGTTGCTGGGTTTGCTGTTGAGTTTGCTGTTGCTGTAATTGCTGAGGCATTTGCTGTTGATTCAATGCGTTGGAGGAGTTTGTTGTTGTTGTACTGTTCACCACAGCGGCGACGGCGGCGGCAGCAGCTGTTGCAGACAAAGCCGGTTGTCCGGATGCAGCGGAGGCGGCTACAGATTGATAGAAACCATTACCACTATTTGTCAAATGTTCCGAACACTTCACACAGGTGGGTATATTATAGCCGGGAACTTGAAACAACTGCAAATACAAAAAAATAAATCAAAACAAAGAAATAAATTAAATATTTCTAGCAGATATTTTTTCTAAGATTATCTCCAAAAAGGTGTCATAATTACAAATATTTTCTGTATATTAAAAACTGGAATCTTCTTTGGTATGTTTTATATATATTTTTTTTCATTTGTTCGTTAAGCTCCTCAGAAATATATACTACTTTAGCCCTATGCGGCTTTAAGGCTACTAAGGCAACCCAAGGCAACCAGAAAAAAATCCATGGCAAGCTAAATGAGAAAAAAGCGCAAAAATGAAAAAAAAAGCAAAATAAAAATGAAAAAAAAAAAAAAAACAAAATAAAATAAACACATATCAAGACCCCAACATACATGGTCAACTGCTGCTGCTGCTGGAGCTTGGCTATGGCTAGAATAGCAGCAGTAACAGCCACCACACCGCCATCGTCACCACCACACCACCATCATTGCCACTGACAGACCGAAGAAAAATGAGAAACAGAGGAACACAGAGAACAAAAAAAAAAAATAAATAAAAATAAAAAAAAATATCCAACAACAACAAGCAGGGCGCATAACGACGAACTCTTGTTGTAAGTTTTGTTTGGTTATCTTTACATCTCCGAGTCCCGCCGTACCATAGAAACCCCCAATCACACAAACCCATGGTATTCTCTCTTGTCCACACTATTCCTTTATAACCCACTTGCCTCATCACCTCGCCATGGCTCGCTACGACAAGACAACTTGCAAAAAAAAAGTCGACAAAATTAAAAAAAAATAAATAAATAATAATAAAAAAGATAAAAAATTAAAAAAAAACACACACACACACAGAACTCACACAGCTCATGTCAAAGCACCGAGTAAATGAGAATCTTGAACAGTCCATGCCAGGGCAGGAAGGAGTGTAACATTATAATCATTCATTTGGAATGGAAATCTTAGATCCTTAAGACCAAACTACAATCAGGGCACCACTTTATTTAAGGTGAACTTTTTAAAGTTGTTTGACCTTTTTGCAACAAAAAAAAGGAACTTTAATTGCAGTTTGGTTCTCAATTATTTTGAAGGTCGTATGGCAACACTTTGATAAAAAATTTGACAAATTTTTCAAAAATTATAATTCATACAAGTTTTGCTTGGAAAGTCCAGTTGTTTTCAATTTCTTTCAATGTATAACATGCTCCTGGAGAGAAGAGCCGAAAATATGAAACTTTATTGATCTAAAGGGCGGCATTTTGTAATTAAGGTCTTATTGTGTTTATCCGAAAAACAAATAGGCTCAACGACAAGTGGAGCAGTTTTCAGGCCTAACCTCTGGACGTCAGGAAGGTAGTCGAGATGTTCGAGGATCTTGAAATTAGCATTGCAGCAGTACGTGGTACATTTCTTTCGTTTCTAAGATGGGATGATGTGGACCAAAAACCTAATTTAGATCTTATTATGTTGTCGATTTAACGCTTAGGACTGGGCAGAGCCCAACAGTTTTAAATGTTGATCAGATCATAACACTGTGCGACAAAAATCATTTTTTTCAATAATTACTTTGAAAATCCAGAAGCAAAGTAACTTCAAAAAAAAAAAAAAAAGAGGGGGCAAGTTTATCCCCTTCAACACTATTGGTAATTTTTGGATAAAGATTCCTCGGAATCTTCTTTAGAACTAAAAAAGATGACTCATGTATCGACTTTTTTAAACTTGACATCGCAAAGTAACCTAAAAAAAGAGGTGGCAAGTTTCCCCCTCTTAAACACTTTTGGTAATTTTCGGATAAATATTGCTCTGAATCTTTGCAATTTTGGAATTATTTGGTCGAAATTTTAAACTATCAAGCTTTAAGCGGGTCTTTCTTTTTTTAACACGTGGTTAAAATCTCCCTTTAAATCAGATAGTAGCAAGTTAAAATATTCTACAAAATTAATTACAATAAATTCTTCTATAGGTCCTAGAAGACGGTACATATAAACCAGGAATGGGTATATATTGAAAATATATTAAGGTCGCACTTTTCCGTGAGTTTGTGCAAAAATCTCCAACAAAACTTCATTTTAGAAGGATAACGTCCAAGACAAAAATATTCCTCATCAAATTTTACGATCCCTCGCCAAATATAAATCTCTAATTCCATTGTATATCGAGAAATCAAAGAAACAAAAATGTTTCTTTACAACTAATCGATCTGTTTTTTTAGAAAAGCATCATAGTGAGTAAAAAACAAGTAAAAAAGCAGCTAAGTTCGGGAGGGTCGAACTTTCTATACTCTCCACTATTTGGAAGAAACTTGAAAACCGTTATATGTGGGCTATACAAAGATGTGAACCTGCATAGACAACCGTTATAGGGTGTAATACCCATTAGGAATTTTAAATACGAACCACTTTATTAATTAAAATATCAAATATCGAATATCGGGAGGTATTGTTATATGGAGGCTATACGAAGACATGGACCTGCATGGAAAACTTTCCGTCATAGGTTGAAGTACCCATTACGAACTTCAAATACGAAATTTGAAACAATTTCGGTGAAAGCTGCCGCTAAAATCATAAAAATACCGAATATCGGGGGGTGCCATTATGTGGGGGATATTCGATATTGTGGACCTATATAGACAATTCTCTTCCGGGAGGCAAAGTACTCAAAATGAAATGGAACTCCTTGTGTGGATTTTCAGACAATTTTATTGAAAACAAGTAAAAAAGCTGTAAGTTCGGCCCTCCACCATTTGGAACAAATTTGGCATATTTTCAAAAATAATAAAATCTGTTAAAAATTCTGTTAAAATCTTAAAAATACCGAATGTAGCTGTTACATTAGGGTCTATACGACGACATGGACTTCTGTCATAAGCCATTATAATATTCAAATGCGAAACCTAACAAAAAATCTATGAATAATGTAGCTAAAACCATCAAAATACAGAATATCGGGAGGTACCGTTATGTGGGGGCTATACGAAGACGTGGACCTGCACAGACAATTTTCTGTCATAGGCTGTAGTATCCATTACGAACTTCAAATACCAGATTTGAAACAATTCCGGTAAATAATATCGCTAAATTCAACAAAGTACCGAACATCGACAGATACAGTTTCAATTCGTTCGGAGCTATAGTGATATCCACAGACGGACAGACGGATAGACGGACGGAAATCGCTAAATCGACATAGAATTTTATGCTGATCAAGAATATATATATTTTGTGGGGTCTAAAATGTATATTTCGAGGTGTTACAAATGGAATGACAAACTTAATATACCCTCCATACTATGGTGGAGGGTATAAAAATGATAAAATAAAATAAAAAATATCGGGGGTACCGTTATATGGGGGATATACGATATCGTAGACATATGTAAGCAATTCTGGACCAAAGCCCTAATTTAGATCTTATTTCGGGGACCTATATACGATATCGTGGATATATATAATCAATTCTCTTCCAGCGGTAAAGTACTCGGAACTCCTTGTATTGGTTTTCAGACAATTCCATTGAAAAATGTGGCTTAAGTCGTCAAAATACGGAATATCGCGGGTACCGTTATATGGGGGCTTTATGATATACTGGACCGATATAGCCCTTCTTCGAAATTGACCTGCCTGCAAACAAAAGACTGATCTATGCAAAATTTAAGCTTTCTATCTTAATTCGTATTGACTCTAGCGTTATTACAACAGATGAGCAAACGGACTCTATTTAGACTTTTTTAGGTCTAAAATGATTATTTGATGAGCTACAAAAGGAACTACGAACTTAATATACCCTACCTACTATGTATGGAAGATTGGTCCCACAGTCCTCACATAACGGAACACCTCCCTCCCCCATTTTAGAGAAATATGAAGATTTTAGGTACATTTTTAATCGAAATGGACTGAAATTCAATATCTGTTGTTATATGCGCCCACAACTTGATATAGCTCCGGTTATGTACCGTATGTTTTCAATTGAAATTTAACATTCCTGTTTGGGATAGGGTAACAAATTGATATGCCTAAATGTTTCAATATTGGACATATTTTGTATATAACTCCCATAGAACCCTACCCCCCTTTTTTAGGATTTTTTAGATTTTGGCGAAAATTTTCCACAGATATTGATGTAATTTCGCATTATGGATCCTGAATACAATATATACCTTCATGCAACAAATGGTCAAGATATATTCACTCTTTGGTATACCTCCCATATAAATTTACCTCCACATTTGCCGCATTTTAAAGGTTTAAGTGACATTTTGAAACACTAGTAGGATCCACAAATGCAGACATATGCAGCTGAAATCAATTTTTGTACCCTCAATACTTTTTTAGTTTTATGGAAAAAAGAGTGCCAAGGAATGTCCTCCCTAGGTAGTACAACCTTACCTCTTTAGCAGTATACTGAAAAAATGATAAAAGACATGTTACTCTAAGAGTTTATTTCCACTGCAGCCAGAAGTAAAAAATATGAATATGTTTTTGAGTAAAAAATGTCGTTGGTACTATCAACCTAAAAATTATAGATAAAACAATGGTTCTATCTTGATTCCTTTTGATTGTTACAAACAAATGTACCAAGACATAATACTCTGACCACTTTGTGGTGCAGGGTATAAAAATATTGTGATGTGCTAATTTTATACCAACTCGGACACTCGCTTCGAAACCCTACACATGACCCAGTGATACATAAAACAAATGGTCACAAATGATAATTTCGATGAGTTCCAAACAAACTGACCAACTCAATGTACCCTGCACATATTTTAATAACTTTTCCCCGTCGGTAGTTACAAATTTTAAAAACAAATTCAGTCGCTATCAATATGGAAGGTAATTTCTCTCGAAAACAGAATATTTTTTCTATATCAGGTTTTAATAAATGGATTAAAAAAATATATTAAATTATAAAATATAGACAATGGCTTTGTTAACATTCTGTCATAAGGCAAAAAATCAAACTTGCATATATTGCATATAGTTTAAAGTTTAAAAAGTTCGGTATTATTTGCATTACCAGCCAACTATTTCGAAATCCTGAATGCTGTTCAAATTTTCGAGGGCACATTGTATTGCAGAAAACATCTTCAAGTCGCCCCGATAATTATTTTATTGGTATAATATTGTTTAATATATAAACAAGTCGACCCTTGTATGCATGATCTTTTTTCTCATTGACTTGAAGCTGTGTAATGTTATTCATATTCCTAAGTAAATTAAAGGAAAAATAAGTAAAGAAATAAATCATTTTCAGATTGAGATGAAAAACATTGGTGAGAATTTTCCAGAAAAAAATTATTCGTGATGGAATTCAAGCGTGATAGTGTGATTTCTTTATATTTGGCTGGAAAACCACAAGTGGCTATCGTTAGAGCACTCCAGCATTTAAATGTGAATAAACCTTTTGTGTCTCGTACCATTGATCGTTAACGTAATACTGGCGGAGTAGCCCGATGTCAAGGAAGTGGACGGAAGAAAATAGCAAATATCAGCAGAAATGGTTCGAAAAGTAAAGAAGCGACTTGATCGAACCCCGCGTCGTAGTGGCCGAAAAATGCCTCGTGAACTGAACATATCGCAATATTGCATTCGGTAAATATTGAAAAATGAGCTCGGGGTAAAGCCATTGAAATTCCAATAAGTGCAAGAACTTACACCGCAACGGTAAGAAAATAGACTCAAAAGAGCTTTAGAGTGGCTTCGCTTGGCCAAAAGTGGCGAACAGCCGAATTTGGTTTTCTCCGATGAGAAAATATTCGTTGCACAGCAGTTTTTAAACAAACAAAATGATCGTGTTTACTTGCCAAAGAGGACAGCTGAAAATATGCACCTTCGGTTGGCCAAGCGCCGGCCATGGTGATGGTGTGGGCCGCCATAACAGCCGACCGTGACATCAGAATAAATGCCGAATATTATCGCAATATTCTGGTGGGTGTATTAAAGCCTTGGGCACGCAAACATTTTGGCCGCAGACCTTGGGCATTCCAACAGGACTCAGCACCATTGCACTCAAGCACGCGCCACCCAAGAATGGTTACAAAATGTGTTTCCTCGCTTCATTTCTAATACTAATCGGTTGAACTATTGTGTCTGGAGTATTTTGGAAAGCAAGGTTGGCACTAAAAAATACCAAAGTGTCGATCACCTCAAGCAAGCGCTTCGCCGGCAATGGGCCAAAATACCGCAGAGCAACATTCGGGCAGTGTGTTTCGGTTTCATTGGCCGTTGAAGGCCATAATTCGTGCCAAAGGTGACTAATTCGAACAAATCTAAACTTATTCTAACATTTGATGCTATTTCCGAAAATTGTGGCTTTCTTCCAATATAATTTAAAAAAATGTAAAAATTATGGAGTTCGACTTTGTTGTTAATTTTTATCTCACCCTATATATGGGAGGTATACCAAAAAGTGAGACTTTTTGACAATTCTTTGCAAATTATATATTGTATTTAGAAACCAAAATGACTAATATTGCCAAAATATTGAAATTTCTTCAAATCGGTGGTAGGGTTCTACTGGGGCAATATCGAAAACGTATCGTTAGCTAAAATGCAAAAAGGCGTAACTAACAAAAACATAATGGCGTAGGAGAAGCAAAAAACTTTTTTTTAATGCGAACTATAAACATGTCGAATGAAGATTTTAAAAGTTAATAAAAGTGCCGTCTTTGATCGCAGACGTGTCAAATTTTGTCAAGACCTGTAGTTTAATTAAATTCACAATATTCATCCAAAAACTCAGTTTTCCAATTCTTGTTAGTTCCGCCTTTTTGCATTTTAGCTAACGATATTCAATGTTGACAATTTTGGCCCATCAATTTGTTACCCTATCACAACCATGAATGTTCAAAATAATAAAATCGGTGGTAGGGTTCTATGGGAGCTATTGTGAACCCATATTAACATTATTTTTCAAGGGTATTAGGTACCCATTCATTAAGAACAACAGGTGTCAAATTTAAGTACATTTCAATTAAACATTTACCTAAAATCTTCAAATTTCTTTTAATCGAAGGGTACCGTTATATGGAGGCTATGCCCATGCGTGGACCAATCTTTACAATTTTTTAATTGCATATTTTTTACGCATTATGAAGCTACTCTGAAGGAATTAGATCGATTGGTTGTATTGAAACATTTTTGTCACATCTTCACATCTGTCACATCTGAACGGACACACTATGGTTGGTTCACCATTTATATATCTTAATCTGAACCGATTTTCATAAAATTTCGCAGGCATTTCTAGGCTGTATCTAATATCAAGAATTGTTACGGCCATAAATATGACAGCTATAGCTCGACCGATTTCTATTAAATTAACAAGACTTGTTTCTGCCCTGAATTCAGCTGTATGCACCAAACCCCATCCTATTTGCGTCAATTTGGTGCAAAATAAACGAGAAAACCAAATTTGAACCGATTATCATCAGTTTCAGTAGGAGGGGCAAACAAACTGTCATCTCAATTGAACACTAAATGTATCCTTTATTTTGTTCGCAAAAAAATACATGGACGGGCGGACGCGTGGACGAACGGACCTATTCAAAAGTGATTCCATGTAGATCATTAAAATGAACTATTCATCTATTTTGTCTCCTTTGGCCTTTTACAAACAAATGTACCAAGTCATAATACTCTGTACGATAGCGTGATGTAAGGTGTAAAAAAAGCACAAGCTAACGGAAGACACTCTCCGCTATGTCCATGCATTAAATGTTTCGGGCAACTCAAGTTAAAATTTGATTTAAACATAGTTAAGAAATCAGTTTTTCATATACACCTGAAATAGTTTTTATACCCCTATGTGTTGGGGGTATTATAAGTTTGATTGGGTCAAAAATTATATAACACCTCGAAATATTAGTCTCCCACATAGGAAAGTGTATATGGATCTTCCCATCTCGCCGAGCTGAGTCGATCTAGCTATGTATGTCCGTCCGTCTGTCTGTCCATGTTAATTTGCAATCACTCTACAGGTCGCAATTATGATCTTCACGAAATTTAGAATCTAGGTGGGGTTAAGGTCAGAATAGAACCCTATTTCTTTTGGAGATGATCGCATAATATTTAGGGGTTGAAATGGACCAAAAACTGAAATTTTTCCTGATTTTGCAGTTGCTCTACAGGTTACAATTATAGACCAATCGAAGCGAAAGTTAGCATGGGGCTAGAGCCTTCCAAACCTTCCAATTTTGATGGTCATCGGGTAATATTTTGTGGTTGAAATAGACCATAGCATTTGTGATAAATAAAAGTCAAATTTTCCATTAAACCGCGAATATTTTTAATGCCGGCGAAATACAAATAGACGAACGGGTCAATTCAGACCATTACGTAGATGCCGATAGTAAATATATCGGATATATATAGCGAAAAATATACAATGTGTATATGCAGAGGAAGGGGATGTTAGTTAGAATGCTTATATCTCAAGAATGGCTGGACCGATTTTGACAAATTTTGTCAATTCAGAATGCCCTCTTGGCATAAAAGAATAAAATCTAAAAAAATTGCATAAAAGATGCCTATAATCATGATAATATAGATTTTGTAGTAGTATATTCGCATGCTATTTTTTCAATTTGACTTAAAATATTGAAGTGTATATTTTGTGATATTTTCTCACCTTACAACACAGGTTAGGATTATTATATACAGATTTCAATTTTCATCCGATCCTCACGAAAAGGGTAGGGTTAGGCTCAGAAGGGCTAGGCCTATTGTTTTCAAAGATGCCCGCAATATATTTAGGGGTTGAAATGGACCAGCAACTCAAAATGTTCCTGGTTTTGCAGCCGTTATACAGGTCACAAATAGAAACCAAAGGACACGAAATCTCGCATGAAGTTAGAATTTAAGACAGTGGGCAGAATGGACCACTACTTTTGTGTGAAAAAAATACCAACATTACTTACAGGCGTTATCCGAAATACACACTAGGGGAACTTCCGGCTTTGTTTGTGCTAATTTCGTTGTCAAATATCGTGGACAAGCAAATCATATAGATGAGTCTAAATTTGGAGATGATCGCAAAATATTTAGGGGTTCAAATGAACCAAAAACAGGAAAAAAAATCTAATCTCACAATTGAAGCCAATCGACACGCCTGAGAAAAGGGTTAAGGACAGGGAAGAATTCTAGCACTTTGGATTATATTTAGCTGTAAAATAGACTACAACAACTAACAGCATGACGGAGTGCGTAAATATTGGATTAGATAAAATGGATGGGGACTTCTAACATATTGTAGTGTTGTAGGGTATCACACGGTCGGCCCCGCACGGCTATAGCCTTAGCTTACTTGTTTTCATTTGAAATTTCACTCCTCTATAAAAGTTCTCATTTCACATTTTCATAGAACAAGAATTGAGGCCCAGGTCCGTGTTTTCGTAAATCCATATCCATAAACACATATTCGGTATTTTAATCATTTCTTTTCCATTTTATTTCTTCCAAATGATGGAGGGTATAAAAAGTTCGGTTTAGCTGGATTTTGGCTTCGTTTGATCTTTTTTTGACTCCCACAGTTTTTAAAAATTTATTATATTTCTGACTAAGCTGCTGGTCATAGCCGCATAGGGGTGCAAAATAGTTGTAAGTTCTTTATTCAAAGAGAAACTGTGCACGGTGTTTAACAGAAAATTATTTCCTTGATCGTTAACATGAAATGGAACTTCTATGGCCAACGTAATATAACTAAAATGCATTCATTATTAAAATATTTAAAAATGATTACCCTTTTTTAAATGGAAATATCCTTTTTAGCAACCAACAACTCTGGCAATGACACACAATAACTCCACAAATATTTTTCAACAAATTTTGATCGATTCTATTGAAGATCAGTATATCAATTCACTTCAGGCAACAACAACCAAATATCATTTAAATTTAAATTTTTTTTAAAACTTTTTTTTTAATTACAAGGAAAAAAATTGCACTTAAAAAAAACACGCACTTTGTAACTTCAAAAGTTAAAAAAAGAATGACAGTTGAATTTTTGATTTGTACATCAGAGACCGCATGTGTCGTGAAGTGATGGAAAAAAGCAGGATGCGGCGGATGGCCGCAGCAGGGCATATATGTGTGTGTGTGTGTTCATATTCTAAGCTAAGCCATCAAAAAAAAGGGTTTGCAGGAGGAGGAAAGGGGTGAGAAGTTAAAGTGAAACGGCGGCACGCGGCCATCCCATACGTGAATAAATCCGCGTCATATGAGGGAAAAAATCAAGAAAAACTTGTTTTTATTTTTCGTTCGTTTTTAATTTAAAACAAAAAAAAAGGAAAACAAAGCGGAAAAAATTTTGAGCAAAAGCTCTTGTTAAGGATTTGAAATTGTTTGGTTTTCAAAATTACATATTCCCAAACCGGATACCCAGACACAAAATTAGTTAACCCTTATTTTTTGGCTAAGACGAAAAAAGGAGTAAAACTAGTTTCCTTTTGGGCTTGTTGTTGTTGTTGTTTTTTGTGTGTCTTTTTGGCAAAGAAACAAAACAAAATAATTATAAAATTTTCAACCACCTTGATGAAATAAAACCCAAAAAAAAACACCATATGTGGAAGGAAGAATACCCCACAACACGGGTCTTCCAAAGCCCATAGATTCATGCGTGATTTCTAAGGAAAAAGTAATGGTTGCCAACTCAACCATTTGAAATGAGTAGAAAAAAAAATTAGAAAAAATAATAAAAATGAAACAAAGAAATTTTATGAGAAGTTGTTGTTGTTGTTGTTGTAGCAGTTTTACACGTTCTGTTGTTTTTTCCGACTAATCTGGTTCTTCCTCAATGTCCAGGTTTAGGAATTCTGCTACCTTTATGGGCTGTAGCCATAGATCCTCTGGACGGAGTTGGGTAGGCTTGGCAGGACAATTAAACAAATGCAGCGTGTTGTGCGGGCCTGTATCACACGCTGGGCAGGCGTTCCGCACATCCTCATCAATTCGTGCCCAATACGAATTGAGACGGCTGCACCATCCTGAACGTAGTTGGGCCAAAACTACCCTGGTTTGCCTAGGCAGCCGACGTTCTTCAGCTGCAATGGATGGGGGGTGGACTCCGAGTATGGCATTCATACTGTAATTATTGACTACCTCTGCGACTGCATCAGTATGAATGCTATTCAGACCTGCTTGATAGGCTTCATGATCTAGAGGCTCTCTCTTATATCGCTGGACCTCTCTCTCTAGATCGTGCAGGTCCTTCCTGACACGCCTGGGTGGGGGAGTTCTATCCACCATATGGTGGTTAGGGTGACTCCCGCGATAACACCCAAGCAGGTACTGCAACGAAAGCATATGATTATGCTGACGTAAGGGAAGAACCTTCGTCTCCTCATGTAAGTGGTCCACAGGCGTCATGAGGAGGCACCCTGTTGCAGTTCTCAGGGCGGCATTCTGGCAGAAGTTGAGGCGTTCGCTTGTCGACGGCGGTGGCGACGACGTCGGGTTTTGGAACAAAATCAATTGTCATCAGGGTTTGGGTTGTTTCGAGCAAGAGGATCATCCCCGTATGGGACATTTGCATATGTAGATTTTTGAAAAACTTTGCAGATGCCAGTTGCAAGAATAAATGTAATGATGGCAGGATGGCAAACAAATAAAAATCTTCAATTGCCGGCTGAAAAGAAAAACAACCACAACAACAACAAAAAGAAATCCAACAAACAGCCAAAAATTCACCCGCCATGTACGCATAATTATTTGAGGAGAACAAAAAAATAGTTTTTATTCATCTGCCTTGAGCTCTAGGCAGGGGGGTGTGAGGAGCGGGAGGAGGGGGCAAGGCAAATTTCTAAACTACTTGAAAAACTAAACAAGGACCAAGGCGGCAGCACACACACTTTTTCAACCACTTTTGCGGACTTTGTGGAGTTCTTCGAAAGGCATGGATGTGTATATATCCCCAAAATTATCACCACCCCCTCCCCAGCCTCACCTTATCGTCGGTCTTTTGAAATTGTAACAGAAATTTCTCAAAAAGGAAGTGATGAGTTTTAGAAATCAGCCAAGTTTAAGAAGGCTGCCTGCCATTTAGGCAGAGCGAGCATACATTTTCAAGCAGCCACAATGAAAGCCTTTCAAAAGAAAGGCTCCATATTTTGCTGCGACATGGAGGAGGGGGAGGTGCGAGAGGTGGGGGAGTTGGGTTTCTTACACTCTTCCTCAAGAGCTCGCACACACACACACAATTGTCATCCCTGATTGGAAATGTATGTAGTAATCAACCATTCAGTTTTTCTAAGTTTTTCCTAAGGCTGCCAGCCAAACAGCCAAGTACCAGAGCTGGGAGTTTGCCACCGCCGTCGCTGTGTTTAGTTTTTGCACTCAATTGTTTGGAAAAAAAAGGAAACGTGAAGCTTTTCATCGTTGCCGTCGTCTTTCTAATTTGGAAATGAACTACCTTAGGACACGCCTTAATTTGAATGCGAATATAAATGTGTAGAGGATTGTTTAGATAGCGGGTGAGTGGGGAGGCTGGGTTAGGTGGCAGAGGGAGGGTTGAGTTGGAGCATATTGAGCAGGAATGTGGCGATGCCGTTATGCCACAAACAACATTATTTTTCAAAAACTCTACGTGGGCCATGAGCAAAAGTTTTCAAGACGCTAATGCGGTTAATAAATAACCGTCGTCTATCACACGCACACACACACACCCACACGCATAAGCAATCATGCAGTCGGGCACCAAACACAATATTCAATACAACTACACAAGAGCAGCAGCAACATTTCCCTACAACAGCTACCCACCCTAGAGAGGATCCCATACTACTAAAACCTAAGGCCGGTCTGGTGGCCAGGCACCTCAAAAACACCCACCCAACATCTTAAAGGAAACCAAACAAAGTCTTAGCGAAAGGCTCCAACCCTACACCACACCACCCCCCCCCCCCCCCCCCCCTGAGCAAAGCTACACGGACACTCTCACACACGCACATAGACATAGTCATACACCCCCTCTTAAGTCGTTTGCAGACCAAAGAGCCAGCCAAACACAGCCGCACTTTAAAGTGACCAACTATTGATTTTTATCACTCACTCAGTGAACGGGCAAGTGTGTTGGTGTATCGGTGTGTGTGTGTGTGTGTGTGTGCATGTACTGGCCAGCTTCTTTTCAATTCCAAAAGGATAAGTTATCCTCACGATGTGGCAATGGCGTTGACGAGGCCAACGAAAGACTATGACAACGATGAAGAAGAAGAAGACGACGACGACAACGACAACGATGATGACGAGGACGAGGACGACGACGGCAACCACGACGATGACTTGGCGATGTTTCTCGTGGGGGTTTTCTTCTTGTCGTCATCAAAGCATCGTTGCCATCGTCGTTCGTGCCCATCGTGTAACTCCTTTTCGCCGAAAACACAACAAAAGCCTGGCAAAAAGGCGGAGTGTAAGATGCAGTTCGTGGCTGGTTTAGCTGGTGCACCTCGGCGGCGGTTCGTCGTTGCTTTGATGTCGCTGTTTTTTGTTTTTTTTTCTTTCATGGTTTCATTGGATACAAGATTCAAAGTCGTATGTGGTTGAAAACTAAAACTACAACAACAGGAACAAGAACAAGAATCCAAGAAGAAACTAAATATTACTGTAACAACGACAGCAACAACAACCACACAGTGGGGAAGTAAACGGGAAAACAACAACCAACCACCTAACGACAACCCCTAGAAATGAAAACAACAACAACAACAGCAATATTTGAAAACTATTGACAACAACAATAACAAGTGACTACTTCTTATCAGCAACAAACATCGAAAATTTTTCAATTGCAATCCGATGGAGATACAGTGGTTTCCAGGGCAACAAAGGGCTTGCACAAAGAAAAACAGAAGGTTTTCTCAAAATCATATCCCATGTCGAATCAAAATTCCTTCTTCCAAAATCTTTGGATTTGGAATAAAGGAATTACGATTGGACCAAAGATTATTCAGGTGGGAATGTGATTTGAAACCAAGGCATTTTAACACCAAGTACAGGGTGAGATAAAAAAAACTGCAGCAACGTCAGACGCCATAATTTTAAATTTTTTTTTTTTTTGAATTTTATTGAATGAAAAAATGTCGGAAATAGCATCAAATTTTAGAATAAGTTTAGACTTGTTCGAATTGATAACCTTTGACACGAATTATGGCCTTCATTGATCACCTTTATGGCCAGTGACACACGCTGCCCGAATGTTGCTCAGCAGTATTTTGGCCCATTCCCGGCAAAACGTTTGCTTGAGGTGATCGATAATTTGGTAATTTTTAGTGCCAACCTAGCTTTCCAACATATAACAGACACAATAGTCCAACCGATTGGTATCCGGAGATTTTGGTGGTCATTGTGCGCTGGAAATGAAGCGAGGAGCCTCATTTTGTAACCCATCTTGGTGCTAAGTGCGATGGTGCTGAGTCCTGTTGGAATGTCCAAGGTCTGCCGCCAAAATGTTTGCGTGCCCAAAGCTTTAATACGCCCTCCAGAATATTTTCGCGATAATATTCGGCATTTATTCTGATGCCGAAGGCTTTAATACGCCCTCCAGAATAATTTTGCCATAATATTCGGCACTTATTCTGATGCCCAAGCTTTAATACACCCTCCAGATTATTTTCGCGATAATATTCGGCATTTATTCTGACGCCACGGTCGATTAATACGAGCGGGGAGCGACCATCCGCTGTTAAGGCCGGCGCTTGAGTTTTGGTGGCGACCATCCGCTCACCATGGCCGGCGTTTGAGTTCTGGTGGCCAACCGAAGGTGCACATTTTCAGCTGACCTCTTTGGCACGTAAACACGATCATTTTGTTTGTTTACAAACTGCTGGACAATGAATGTTTTCTCATCGGAAAAAACCAAATTCGGCAGTTCACCACCTTCGGCCAAGCGAAGCAACTCCTTAGCTCTTCTGACTCTAATTTCTTTCCGTTGCGGTGTAAATTCTTGCACTTTTTGGAATTTCAATGGCTTGGCCCCGGGTTCATTTTACAATATTTGCCGAATGAAATATTGGGATATGTTCAGCTCACGAGCGATTTTTCGGCACTGCAACGATAGCCACTTGTGGTTTTCTAGCCAAATATAAAGAAATTACACTATCACGCTTGAATTCCATCACGAATAACTTTTTTTCTGGAAAATTCTCACCAAAATGCTTGTATACGCTTGTAAACAATATAATGAGCTGTCACTGGAATAATTTTAACAGCTGTCGTACGACTGGCTTAGAAATGGCAGCAGTCTGAAGTTGGTTGCAGTTGGTTGCAGTTGGTTGCAACTTTCGGCTATAGAAAAGTTGTTGCCGAACACACGTTGTTGACGAACAACTTTTCGGCTATAGAAAAGTTGTTGCCGAACAACTTTTCGGCTATAGAAAAGTTGTTGCCGAACAACTTTTCGGCTATAGAAAAGTTGTTGCCGAACAACTTTTCGGCTATAGAAAAGTTGTTGCCGAACAACTTTTCGTCCACAGAAAAGTTGTTGCCGAACAACTTTTCGTCCACAGAAAAGTTGTTGCCGTACAACTTTTCGTCCACATAAAAGTTGTTGCCGTCCACAAAAAAGTTGTTGCCGAACAACTTTTCGGCCAAAAAACGTTGGTACTAAACAACTTTTCGTCTATATTGAGAAGTTGTTGCCAAACAACATTTGTTCTTTCATAGAAAAGTTGTTGACAAAAAAACTTTTCTTCCTCCATATGGAATATGGAAAAGTTGTTGCCAAACGATTTTTCGTCTATATAAAAACGTTGTTACGAAACAACTTTTCTGCTATAAGAAAAAAGTTGTTTGCTGGGCAACTTTCGTCTATATAGAAAAATTGCCAAAAAAAAAAAAAACTTTCTGCTATTGAAAAATTGTTGCCGGACAACATTTCTTGTATAGAAAAGCTTATGGTTCAAATTTAAAGTAAGTTCTCTCAATGAATCTCAACAACTTTTCCTTTCCCATAGCCAATTACAAGTTCTATTAAATTTCTAATGCCGCACACAAAATTTACTCTAAATAAATGATCCAATCAATAACCCATCTGCACTTGTCCTACAATCCCAAATTCACAACCACTGTCTGGTAAGCTAACATTCATTTTTTAGGCAGACGAGAAACTTTTTAGGAAATCCCCCATTAGAAGACGAGAAATGAAGGCCAACGACAGCAACAGCAACGGCAGCAGGAGCAGGAGCAGCATCAACATCGACACAGATTCTTTAGCATTTGCCATTCATTCTTTAGCCATTCAACCCGATTGCCTCCATCAGACCGAGTTCTGCTTTGTGTCATCACCACACGCACAACAAGGTGGTCTACGGTGCGTGCTAGACGACTTCCAGTTCGGAATGAATGCATGTGCGTGTGTCAAAGTTTTTGGCAATGGAGAGATCACACACAGATGAAATTGCAACTGATGAATATTTCCAAATCCAGATGCAGAAGGACCAACAGGCAACCGAGCTACTGCCACCAATACAGCAGTTGCAGGTTTGACTAGCAACAGCATCAGAAGAACAACCACCACCACATTTTGGCAAGACAAAGTGGTCAAAATGAAGTTAACACTCGAAACTTATAACAAGGCGAGTGTTTAACCTTGTCAAAGGTCATTTTGAGATCGACACAAAAAATATGTCATTGCCGTGCTAGCCAGCCTTACTGCCAGCCAGGCAGCTGCCACTGGTAAGAGACGACCAAAGGCAAAATGTTGTGCTGTGCGAACAAAGTTACGCCTGATTGCACTTCCGTTTATCAAAATTTTGCTCTAATTAAAGCAAATACGAAAATAACGAAAGCAAAACAGGAGGAATAGAAGGAATCTCAAAGAAAAGGAGGATTGCTTTCTGTGGAGACCTTGTAACAGAAAGAACTTCTTTCAAGTACACGACTTGCAGCAAAGTGGACAAACAAAAAAAAAAAGAGTTGGGAGTTGTTAAAAAACTGAATGGGAATATCATTTTGGGTGGATAGTTAATTGAAGAATTCGAAATGGTGCTGTGGTGGATGAGTAAAATGATTTTGAGAATCTTGATTAAAGAGTTGCGTTCATTGTATGGCATGCAAGAGGATACTACTGGTTAGACAATTAAAATTGTATTGACAGTTTCACAAACAATTATGTCATCAGCATTAATAGAATTGTTTTGGAAGGCATTTAAATATGACACATTTTCTTAACAAATAGGCAGAATTGAATATGGTTGCGAAACAAAATTGACATGATTTTCTAAGTTAGAACGTATCAGCTCATTCTATATAACCCCAATCTTCATTCGTATACCTGAATTGAAAAATATCGTTGTGTGACAAAATTCAGTTTTTTCAATAATAACGAGAAAAATACACCAGATTTTAAAGGTAGAGCTAAAAAGACGACACGTATATCTTTGATTCGGAAGTTCCGCACTTTTGCAAAATTCCGAATTAAGATTCCTCGGAATCCGTGCATTTTAGGTACATAGTGTATGCGGCAATATTGCAGATAAAAATACTAGGAATAATTTTTTTTTCGAAAAATTTAACCCACAAGGGTGTCAACAAAGTGGGGTTTTCGCTTTTTGGAATATGGTCAAAAACAACCCTTAAACGGTATCAAGTAGCAAGTCAAAATATTCTAAAAATTATTTATCATAATATTCTACTACAGGTCTCAAAAGGACGTCAAAAATCTAAATCTTACCAACACGCCAGGAATTCATATTTTCTATATCTAGAAAAGAGGAAAATGTTTGTAATTTATGGACTTGAAAACCGCTGCACATTTTTTTTTTTTTTTTTTTTTTTTTTTTTTTTTTTTTTGAAAATGCCCGGGTGTACTATAACATCGCCTGAAAAAAAACATTTACATTTTTGAAATTCCATTTGGAACTACAGATATAGCAACAGAATCGGAAATAACTACCAAAAATTTAGATTTTATATGTACATATCTATCGATCGATTACAGATACAGTCTTCAAATTTAGAATCCGAAACGGAATTTAGAACAAAAATAAATTTTGCCATATTATATCGGTTCAGATTTCGATATAGCTTCCATATATATTTTCGACCGATTTCATTTATTTGATGCACCCAACGCGATATGTATGTCCGATTCCAATGAAAATCGGAGAGACGAAAATTGGTACCAAAAAATTTGCCAAATTATATTTAAACCGGTTGAAGTTTGGGATCCCATACAGGGTGAGATGAAAAAACTGCAATAAACTTCAGACTGCTGTCCTTTCTAAGCAACTCGTCGTCCGACAGCTGTTAAAATTATTCAAGTGACAGCTCATTATATTTTTTACAAAGCGTACAAAAGCATTATGGTGAGAGTTTTCCCGGAAAAAAGTTATTCGTGATGGAATTCAAGCGTGATAGTGTGATTTCTTTATATTTGGCTGGGAAACCACAAGTGGCTATCGTTAGAGCACTACAGCATTTAAATGTGAATAAATCGTTTGTGTCTCGTACCATCGCTCGTTACCGTGATAGTGGTAGCGTAGCCCGAGGTCAAGAAAGTGGACGGAATAAAATAGCAACATTAGCAGAAATGGTTCGAAAAGAAAAGACGCGACTTGATCGAAAACCAGCGTCGCAGTGGCCGTAAAATAGCTCGTGAGCTGAACATATTGCAATATTCCATTCGGCAAATATTGAAAAATAAGCTCGGGGTAAAGCTCGGAAATTCCAAAAAGTACAAGAACTTACACCGCAACAGAAAGAAAATAAACTGAAAAGAGCTAAAGAGTTGCTTCGTTTGGCCGAAAGTGAAGAACTGCTGAATTTGGTTTTCTCCGATGAGAGAACATTCGTCGTCCAGAAGTTTGTAAACAAACAAAATGATCGAGTTTACTTGCCAAAGAGGTCAGCTGAAAATGTGCACCTTCGGTTGGCCATCAGAACTCAAGCGCCGGCTATGGTGATGGTGTGGGCCGCCATAATAACCGATGGTCGCTCTCCGCTCGTATTACTCGACCGTGGCATCAGAGTAAATGTCAAATATTGTCGTGAAAATATTAAAGCTTTGGGCACGCAAACGTTTTGACCTTGGACATTCCAACAGGACTCAGCATGCGCCACCCATGAATGTTTACAAAATGAGGTTCCTCGCTTCATTTCCAGCGCACAATGTCCACCAAAATCTCCGGATACCAATCCGTTGGACAATTGTGTCCGGAGCATTTTGGAAAGCAAGGTTGGCACAAAAAAATACAAAAATGGCGATCACCTCAGGCAAGCGCTTCGCCGGGAATGGGCCAAAATACCTCAGAGCAACATTCGGGCAGCGTGTGACGGTTTCATTGACCGTTTGAAGGCCATAATTCGTGCCAAAGGTGACCAATTCGAACAAATCTAAACTTATTCTAAAATTTGATGCCATTTCCGACATCAATAAAATTTAAAAAAAAATGTAAAAATTTGTTTGACTTTGTTGCAGTTTTTTTCATCTCACCCATCAAAATATATCATCAATTTTTGTTTAAAAAAAACCTTGTTTATTTCACCTTTCTTAAATGATGTTTTGTTGGAGATTTTTGTACAAACTCACACAAAGTATGGCCTTAACCCCAAAATGTCTCTTTAATACATATGAATTCCGGTGGTTCAGGTAAGATTTAGATTTTTGACGTCTTCCTGAACCCATAGTAGAAGTTTTGGCAAATAATTACGTAGAATATTTTGACTTGCTACGATCTCATTTAAAGCGAATTTTTAATCATAATTTCAAAAAGACCACTTTTTTGACTCGCATGAGGGTTAAAATTTTGACCAAAATATTTTATTGTTGCTTAATAGTTAGGCTTTATCCCATTATTGTTGTTAAAAAAAAAAAACAACGTTTATTTATTAGTGGAGAATAATGATAATGCTAACAAGTGGGTAAGACAGGGAATACCTAGGAAAATCTTTAAATCTAACAACCGCACTTATAAACATTTGTGTGGAGTCTGAGAAATCGGAGATAATCCGGAAATTTCCAAAAAATGTGGAAGAAGGGGAATTCGCCCCCAAATATTTAAGTTACTTTGCGCGGTAAACTTCAAAATGCCAATACACTGGTCTTCTTTTTTATACCCTCCATCATAGTATAAGTTTATAATTCCGTCTGTAACAACTCGAAATATACATTTTAGAACCCACAAAGTATATATTCTTTATCACCATAAAATTCAATATCGATTTAGCGATGTCCGTCCGTCTGTCCGTATGTGGAAATCACTCTAGCTTCCGAAAGAAATGAAGTAGATTGATAAAATTTTACTCAAATGTATATTACGTCTGCAGGACTTTTG